>NW_021703774.1:35031524-35294232 GCF_005190385.1 Monodon monoceros | reverse complement strand
TTGCCTTTTAGTAGGAAAAAAAATCCTCTAAGTTATTAGGGGAAAGAAAATCATTTGACTTAAGCAGCCTCTGGCAGTCTGGTGATGCTGAGACAATATACCTGTCAGCATCTATCAGGTTTGGAAAACAAAGCCATCTGCATATGGGGAAATGAAGGGGGGCTGGGGAGTGAGAAGAGGCTGTGAATAGCTAATAAGGGATGCACGAGGCACCCCACACCCAGCTGGAGAAGTCCTTGCACATCCTGGTTTCTGTGATTGGCTGTGACCAGAAAAATCCAGACATTTGGGGAGGGAGTAATAAGTCTGGAATTTTAGAATTTTTTTAAGTAGTAAAGATTTTAGAGTTCATCCAGCCTAGCCCTTCATTTTTTGGGGGGTAAAGAAACTCAGGTCTGTAAAAGAAAGGTGACTTACTCAAAGCAAGTGCCCAAACCAAGGCTAGAATCCAGTTTTCGTGGCACTGTGGGTTTCAGTCCCTCCTCCACTGACCTAAGTCCCCTTTCTCACCTGTTGGACATGCTCTTTCTGTTCTTGTTCCTCGCCCATCACCCAGATTCTGCCCCTCCAGTGTTACCTCCAAGTCCAAGTCTCTCTGACTCCTTGTTGCCCCAAGCCCCTGCCCCCTTGCCCACAAGTTGGGGGTCGCTCTAGAGCAAATTTTCTAGGAGAGGGGCTCTGGCTTATTTCCAGACAGGGCCAGATGCACCCAAAATATCCTTTTGGATGGAGCACCAATCTGCCCTGGTACTGGGGCCATGCAATATCCAGTCCCCTGTAAGTGACAGAGAAATAGTCATGATGAGTTTCAGTTTTATCAGCACACAAGGCTGATGGTCTAAGATTTTGCTGATCACATGTAACCCATGTGAACTCTCCCTGTGTCTTGTCGTCACTCCATTAATCTGCACTTGTTTATCGGTTTTTTAGTATGTGTCATGTCTGGATCTGGAGCGTGTGGCCTGTCACCCACTTCTGCCTGTGACCCCCAGAGGTCAGCCTCTTCTTTCCTCCGACTAGCTCTACAGCACACAGGGGAGCGCAATGCAGGGAAGGGCCTGCCTCTACCCAGCCCAGCTGTTCCATGTCTAATAACTTGGCCCGAGTGGGGACAGTCAGGACCCTCTTCAGGGAGTTCCCGCTAAGGAGCGCAAGATGGGCTGAAGATCAGTTTAGCCTAATCGAAAACTGCTGAAGGGGCTTTGTATCTTTTAGAATGAATACGGGGGTGGAGTCTAGAGTCCATAATCCTGGAGGGGTCCAGCCTCTGCTTCACAGACATCCCGCCTCTTGCGCCTGCCGAGAGGTCCCCTTTCCCTGACCCCAGTCCTGGTTGAAACTGGGACTTACTCGGATGCCAAAACCTGGCCACAGATGGCCAATTAAGAACTGCGCTGGGGCCCATTAGCCTCTCAGGAGCAGTGCCTGTCATTCTTTAAAACCACACACACTTAATCTTCTTTCTGTCTTTATTTTCCCTTTTCCATAAAATAGAAACTCCCCAAGCATTTAGAGCCTGCTGAAAGCCCCAGAAAGAGCACTTGAATCAGACACTCGAGGTTATTTTCCTAGGCTAGCTGTTGTGCCTTAGGACGAGGCATTCAACCTCTCTGAGGTTGAATTTATTTATTTAACAACCCCCCACATGGGGTTGTTATGAGGATTAAATAAGAGAAATCGTATCATTCATTTATTTGTCAAGTATTTCCTGAACACACCTACTGTATGTTGGTCACTGTTCTAGGGGTTGGGGATACATTAGTGAACAAAAGAGTGAAGAGCCTGTTGGATTCTAGTGACCTGTTTTAAAGTCAAAAGTCTGAGTGTAAGGCATCTCTCCATCCATGTGGTCCATTCCTCTCCTCTGGACAGATGCCTCCACAGCCCATCCAGGCACGGCTATGTATGAAGAGGGGAAAGGAGAGAAAGAGAAGCACTGACATTTCTTATAAATTATACCTTTTAATCCTCACCTGCAATGTAGGTGTCACTGTGCCCACTTTCCATTTAACAAAACCAAGGCTCCAAAGGTTTAGGTCACTTGCTCAAGGATAGCAACACCAGGATATGAACCCAGGCCTTCTGTCTCTAAAGCCCTGCCTTGTTGGTTCCACCAAGCTGCATCCATATAGCAAGTTCACTCTGTCCCCCGAATAAGTACTAATTACACTGGGTCCCCAAAGCCAGAGAGTAATTCTGCTATGGATTGAGGGGGGCTAGTGGGGGCCGGGGCGACACACAGGTGCTGGTGTTTGTATCTGCTGAGTCTGTGTATGTGTGTGGAGTGTCCACAATGGGGATCTCAGCAGGGAATTGGTATTTGGGACGCTAAACAACCACAATTTGTATTAAGCAAAAAGATAGTCATTATGTACCACGTGTGGGCTGCCTGGGCTGTCTCGCAGTGGAGAAGTGGGAAACTGATGATGCTTTGGCCTGTGGTCTGGCGAGAATTTTCCACCAGGGGTCCTGAGATGCCCTTCTGGGGGCAAGATGTGGGGAGCAGTTGGGGGGAAGTGAGAAGAGAGGGGGATGGGGGCGTCTGCCCCTCAGCTCCAGAGGACATGTGCCTCACCCCCTCCTACCTCTATGGATTCCTCATCAGTGGGGCCATTCCAGTTCTCATTAACACAAGTAAATATGCATCCCAGCGCTGGGCAGGGGACACGTGTGTTGATATTTAATTATATAGTGTGCTGAGTATATTATGGCTTCTCCAGGGAATGGCAGCTGCAGACAACGAGGTGCAATGGAGTACGTTCAAAACTACTTAGTTAATTAATGCATTAGCTGTTCACCTTGCTGTGTTGGGGGAAGTGGGGGGAGAGGACACCAGCTATTTTCCTGGTGCCTTTCCTGCTTCCTCTCCCTTCTTGTTCCTTTCTTCCTCTGAGCCCTTTTCTTCCAGAAGTTCTAGGACATTCTCAGCAGTCAGGGCAGCCTCCATCAAGAGCTCTGGTCAAAGAGTTAGAGAGCAAAGAGGGTTAAAACTCGACAGGGACAGAAGTAAGTGAAGCCTGGAAATTACGTGTGGATTTCCTTTGTCTAGTTGATGCCAGTCCCCAGCGACCTAGAGACTCGGGGAACCAGCGAACTGACATTCCAACGTAGCCCCAAGCTCTGCTCTCTATTTTGGGAACTCCCTCTCCCATTCTGTAGCCCCAGGTGCAGACTCACTCAGGTGCTGAGTTGCACAGAATCCCATCGAGCTGGGAATTGAGTGGTTTGGGGGCGAGGAGGAAGAGCTCTGGGAATGAGCCAGGTAAGGTGTGAGGCACTGAAGCCACAGGTTAGGAATCCATCCACTTAGAAACTGAAAGAGCAAAGACCCTTTCTCCTAAGTTCCTGCCAGTGTGTATCCTTCACCCTCCTCCAAATCTGTGCTTCTTCCTACCTTTGGTGAATTATTATGTCAGTGCATGAAATCCTTATTTTGTGTTCTTTGAAAATTTCATTATTGTACCATTTTGCATGTTTGTCGATTTCACTTTCCTTGCCCCCTACCCTATGGACTTTACCTCTCATTCTTTTGAACTTCTGGAACATTTTCCAAAGCACTCCACCTGCATTTGTCATTAAGCTTCAAAGTTATCTGTATGTCTCCCTCCCAGTGCAAGCTGCTGGGGGCAAAGCCCAAATCACAGTCAGCTTTCTGTGCCTAGCACAGTGCTTTTCATAGCAGGCATTCGAGCAATACTTGAATTGATGCATTCTGTCCTCATCAGATCTTCAGGAAGTCCCAGCAGGTCTGTGAGCCTGTCTCCTTTATCTTTGGAGTCCCTGCTCCCATCTCAGTGGCCAGAGCCTGGTGACCAGCTGGTGGCTTTACTTCCAGCCAACCTAGTATCAGCTCTTAGCATAGCTACCCAAGCCAAAGGCCTCACCCAGAGAAGGTGCGACTGGGTTGGCACTCAGGTGACCTGCTGCTGGCGTTTCCATGGGAGTTCCCAATCAGTTGAGATTTCTTTTTTCTCTCTCTTGCAAAATCTTGCTATTTGGGGTTGATTTCTTTCTGCACCATGTGTTAAATGTGAGAAATGTCATCTGCCTTTCCCTGGGGTGGTGGAGATGGGGTGCTTTTTCAGAATCCTGTCTGCTTGGACCACTGGAGGTGGGCCCTGCCCTCTTGTGGGAAGTGACCCTCGGTTTATCTGTACAGCATAAATAGCCCTCAGCTGTAGCAGGAAGTGAGCCCTTAGGCGGGAAGTTTCTGTGCAGGAGGGAGGAGTACAGTAAGCACTGAATCAGTTTGCCAATGGAAGCTATGGAACATTTGTTCTCTTTGGTCAAAAAATGAGACCCAGGTGCCCTGGCCCATGTAGAGGATGAAGTCTCACCTGGAAGCTTGGGGCTCCACGTGGTGCTGGGACTCTGCAGTCCTGAGATGAAGGAAGGATGCCCCAGCCACAAGCTTGCCTCGGGTCCCACAGGAGTGAGACAAATCCCTCAAGACCAGCCTAGCGCTAGAACGGCCCTTAACCTAGTAGAAGCACCCGGGTCTGTGGGCTTTTTAGACAAATGAAATTAAATGAGGGTTTGCCCTGGTCTGATGGGGAGAGCCCAGTGGGTTCTTCCCTGATAGGAGGATTATGGGAGCAAAACTGTTGAGAGAATAAAGGATGCAAAATGAGCCCAGGACTGGAAATCAGAAAACCCTCATTCAAGTGCGCGCTCTGCCACTTTCTAGATAGGTAACCTTGGGCAAGCCTCAGAAACTCACAGAGCTTTGTTTCCCCATATATAAAACTGGGGGGCTTCCCTGGTGGCGCAGTGGTTGAGAATCTGCCTGCTAATGCAGGGGACACGGGTTCGAGCCCTGGTCTGGGAGGATCCCATATGCCGCGGAGCAACTAGGCCCGTGAGCCACAACTACTGAGCCTGCGCGTTTGGAGCCTGTGCTCCTCAACAAGAGAGGCCGCGACAGTGAGAGGCCCGCACACCGCGATGAAGAGTGGCCCCCGCTTGCCACAACTAGAGAAAGCCCTCGCACAGAAACGAAGACCCAACACAGCAAAAATAAATTAATTAATTAATAAACTCCTACCCCCAACATCTTCTTAAAAAAAAAAAAAAAGCACTCTGTGTCTGAGAGATCCTGGTGATTTGACTTGGACAAATAACAAAAAAAATAAAAATAAATAAAATTGGGATAATAATTCTCACCTCGCAGGCCTGTTGTGAGGCTGCCGTGAGGTACTGTATATGGAAATACTTCATAAGCAATAAAAACATTCAATACATGTAGGGTATTATTATGCTCTCCCATCCAGGACTTGGTTCCTTCTCCTGGGTAAGAGAATGTGCACTATAAAATGAATCAGAGCCTGGGCACCCATCACCTCTAGCAGAGAGGGCCAGGTGACTGCAATAAACCCACCAATACCTGGCTGCCCAGACCTCATAAAAGAAGCAAAAGGAATCCCTCCATCTCCATGCTCCTTTGTAAATTCAAACTGGAGGCAAAAGAGAGGCTGAGGTCCAGCACATTTGGTTCCATTCCTGACTTCCTGTCCCCGAGACCTCTCATGACTGTAATTCCCATGGCTGGCCCCCACCTAAGCCTCTTTGCTAACAGAGTATTTTTAACCTGCCACCTCCTTCCGCTTTGCCGATCTGCAGACAAGGGTCCCAGCGAGATAACAGAATCCATTAGTGCCGCTAGCGTCAGGCAGTGCCTGCTAAGTATGTCCTGAGGAGCGGCCTCCCCGGCCACCCCTGCCAGATGATGGACACTCTGAGGGCGAGGCAGGCTGGCTCTGGGCCCAGGCGAAGGAAGCTCCAGCGGGGCCCCAGAAGGAGTTTGTGTTCCCCCTTCTTAGGAGTTTTCAGGGATGGTCCCTTTCCATGTGTATACAGGAGCCAAATTATCCCACTTCTAAGAGTGGATCAGATGCCCTTGCCTTCCCTTTCCTCTCAGAATCCCATAGGGATTTGGGAAGAAAGCATTTCTTAGATGTCTGGGACTGGCCCTCAAAGGAAGGCACCACCAAGGGGTAACTGGTGTTAAACCCCTGGGACGGAGGCGGGGGAGGAAGAGCCACTTACTCCTTACCTTTGGTTGGGGCAGGGGAACGAGGAACTAACTCCAGAGTCCGGAAAAGGATGCAGGGGAAGGGAGGGCAGAACTCTTGACTCTTCCCTCGACCCTTCTCAGGTAGAAGTTGGTAGTGATGGAGCAGAGGAGTTTGGGGGAGCACAGAAGGGGCAGAGGCGGATTGGCCAGGAGGGGCTGTCCGGGGAAGGGAAGAGCTCTTCAGTGGGGCTGAAGGTGTCTCCTAGCCAGCTCCTCTCTAACCATTCACACACACACACAGCCCCTCCTGCTAAGGCCAGTTTCCATGCTAAACTGTTCATTACGGCCACCCGGCAACACTGTATGGAGGTGTCAGAACCCATCAGCGCAGGGAGAGTGGACAGGTGAACACATGAATACATCCCCCGCCCTGCGCTCTGCGGGAGGCTCAGACCCTGGGGGAATGGTGATGAGAGGCCGCGCAACGCTGATATCCAAGGGTGGGAGAAGGGCATTCAGCCCAGAGGCAAAACTCGATTCACTGAGCTCGTATTTACTGAGCATCGCCAGTCGTGGTACTGTGTTTGGCACAGGACTGAACAAAGCACAGTCGATGGGGAAAAGGATACAAGCAAGTAACTGCAGGAGTTACTGCTTGTTACGGTGGTGACCCGTGTTAAAGGGATGTATGAGGTCCCATAAGCAGGTGAGAACCTGTAACTAGGGAACCAGGGCTATTGGGAGTAGGGGTGGGGATCAGAAGAGGCTTCCCTGGGGCAGCAAGATGTAAGCTGAACTGGTAATGCTTCATCAGCCTCTCTGCTTCAGGCCTGGGCGCAGTTCAGAGCCGCCCCCCACCGCCGTCCGCATTCCTCACCAGCCATTCCAGGCATAGGCGTGCTCTCCGTGCTGCCCACATTCGGTTAGTCCATCTGCTTTCTCCAGGTGCCCCTCCTGCCCTCCTCTCCCCCTTCCTACCCCAGCCCAGCTGAGGCTTTTCTATCTGCTCTTGAAGTTGTTCTGGCTCCTGGAACCCCTCCTTTAAGTTAGTGGCCACATTCTTTCACCCTTTTCACAGTTCCCCACAGCTTTTAGGATGTAGCTTAGACACCTGAGTAAGATCCTGGCATCCAGCCACCAGGAACACTTCATCTCTACGCACATCCCTTCCCCACCTCTGCCACACTCACACCCCTTGGTTCTAGTTTTGCCAGTCCCCTTGCTCTTTCCTCAGTGCCCTTCTTGGTCCACAATTCAGATTTCACCTCTGTGAAGCCTTCGCGGATTTTCCCATTCAGTCGAGTCCTTGCTATTGGTGACAACACTTAGCAAAGGCGACTTTCTAGGTGAGTTATTTATATTCCTTTCTCTGAGGCAGTGTGCACGGTGACAGGTGTCACAGACTTTGGGATGGGACTATCTGGGTTCAGAATGTGGTCTGTCCACTTGCTGGTGTGACTTTGGCCAAGTAACTTAACCTCTCTGTGCCTTATTTTTCTCATCAGCAATACGGGTGAATAGTGGTACCTGTCTCACTGGGGTTGTTGTGGGCATTTAATCGTTGTCATGGGTAAAGCACACAGAAAGAGGCCTGCCTGCTATTATTTTTATTTCCTCTGTTATCGTTATCTGCCCTTCTCACCTGACTGTGAATTCCTGGCGGTCAAGAAGCACACAGAATTCATCTTTGTATTCCTCCAAAGAGATTCTGCTTCTCCCATAGTCTCTTGTAACTTCTCATAGAAAGAAACACAAAAGGCTCAAGCCAGAAAGGACTGCAGAGGTCATTTGGAGTAAATGCTAGTTTTCCTTACCAATAAACTGAGGCCCAGATGAACTGAAGGACCTGCTCAAATCATACCGCCAGTCCCCAGCAGCCGAAGGAACCTAGCAGTCAGGAGTGTGAGATCCGGGTCTAACTCAGGCTTTCCTGCGCCAACGCAAATGCTATTTCTATCCCCTCTTTGGAGAACAGATGGTCAGTGTCATCTCCAGCCTTCTCTTGGCGTATCACTGAGCCACCCTTTCAGATGGCCCCTCAGCCTTGTACCCTCCCCGCTAATGGATCTCTGTTGTCCTAAGCCCTTTGGCCCTGCCTAATGAGGCAGGGTTTCCTACTTTCCAGTCAGGGTGCTACGTGTGCTTTAAATAGGGAGCGGCGAGGCAGGTTGGGGCTTGGCCTTAACGGAGACTCCAGGGGTGGAGAGGAGAGGAGCGGGAGACCAGGTCAAGCGGACACAGTCCAGCCCCCAATCCCACCCCCTGCCGGCACCCACCCTGCCAGGCACCCAGGCCGCATTCATACTCCTCCCTTCACTGTGGATTTGATACAATCTGGAAAACGCATTAAACATTACACAGAGTAGTTGACGCGTAATTAATAAAGTACAGATTTTGGCTGGAAGCCTCAACCTAAAATAGCACCATGGCTGTGGGGTGAGCAAGGGCAAGGGAGGGAGGCTCAGAAGATGGCATGTGATGAGAACCAAGGCCATTGTCTCTGCAAATAACAGGGTCACTTCTCTCTGAAATTAAGGAGGGAGGAGAAAGAGAACAATTGTAATATTTTTATTAATAAGGGTGAGACTGGACCTTGGGCAGGCAAAATGTCTTGCCCGGGGATAGTTGTGTGTCTCCCAGGATAGAGCCAGGGACCTGAGTGTGGGCCAGCGCCTTGGTAAAAGACCACCTTTTGTGTATCACTGAACCACTCTCATGAGGTTGCACATTCCAGGGCTGTTTTTAATTTGAGAGATGTTTTAATGGCATTTTGAGGCAGTCTGTTCCCTCGCCAGTTCTCCAGAGAGGCTGGAGGGAGCTTCGTGTCTTCTTTGAAGAAGCAAAAAAAAAAAAAAAAAAAGGCCTTTTCTTCTGCCAGCATGTTCAGAGAGCCCTTTGCTGCAGTTAACCAGCCTTGTGGTGTGAGGGGAGAGGTGAGGAAGGGGCTTGAGGAAGTGGAGGGAAAGGGGAGAAAAGGCTTCTGTGATTAATTCAAATGCCTGGCCCCGGGGCTTTCTCTGCTGAAGCTGGAGCCCTGCTGCTTTCTGCCAGCAGATCCCAAACTGGGTTTCAGAAGCAAAATGCAAATTTCAACCCAACTAATCAACCCTGACAGGGTAGCATCACCTCGAGCCTGCCAGTCATTAACAGACGACCCAAGGCAGACCTGAGAAATGAAGAGTGCCAGTCCCAGGTGGAGGAGGTCACGATGGAAGGTTCCGGAAACTTTAAAATGATATCACCATAGAGCAGAACCTTGACACCAAAAGGGAAACTGAGGCAGGCAGGAAGCCCCAATGTGATCCCCTCATGCCACTTATAATATTTCCTTCCTCTCTCTGCAAGACAGAAATGAACTTGATCTTCTTGTTCAATCAGCAGTGGGTGGGCGAGGATGTGTGAAAGTCTATTATATTAGGAGACCCTATGGGCCCTCTATGAGAATAATTAATCTATTAATTACGTGACATAAAGAAAACAGCAGCTTCTATGGCATGATCTCTGTCGCGTTCGTTTCTCTATCCCCGAAGCATAAGCACTACCCTTGGCATCTAGAAGGTCTTCAGAAATGTCTGTGGTCCAATCTTTGCTCCAGACCTCCCAGAGCCTCAGTATATTCGTCTACAGGATGGACATAAAGAGAGCTTCGCTTTCCTCCAGGCTGTTGAGTGGGTTGAATGTGGAGCTGTTGTTGGTCAACTGCACGGTGATGCTCTGACTGCCTCGCTCTGCCTGGCTCTGGCTCCTCCGCTCTTCCCTCCCGTGCCTGGGTCGCAGCCAGCTAGACAGAGCTGGCAGTCAGAGAGACACAAGGAGCTTCTGCCCTCTACCCCCCGGCTCCCCATGCAGCTACCTTGTTCTCGAATATCCAGAATTTGAACCCAGAACCTTGTACAGCTACTTCTTCCCAGGGGGAAATAGGTCAGAGATCCAGAGCTGGGGGCCGGCCACCAGCCAAATTCCCAGCTCTAACCCTTTCTACTTCTAGGGGGTTTGTTCTAAGGAAGGAGAGAAGGGGCCGAGAAGGAAAGTGCTGTCTCTGGTGCCGAGAGAGGGTGGGGGGGAGGCTGTGGGGAGAGGCAGGTTGGGTTTCACTGGCATTCCAGAGCAGGCTTTTGCTGTGTAGCTGAATCAGAGCTGAGGGAGCCACGGAGACCAGAGGAGCCTCAGAGCCGACTGTGGGCAAACCTGATAGCCCATCTGGAATCCATCCACGGCCTGCCTGCCCTCCCTCCCTCCCTCCCCCACACCCTGAGCTCATTGAAGGAGCCACCGTGGGGAAGCAGGGCCGGACGCCTTAACCAGCAGGCTGGGCAGATCCCCCAGGTGCCAGCCCACAGGCCTGTGCTGCTCCTCCCAGCTCAGAAAGCACAGGTCCCCCCCTGCACCAGCCCCCAGCATCAGTTCATGCCCCTTCCTCTCAGAACCAGAGTGAGCGAACCTCAAAGCTCCCAGTAGCGCAGAGGAAAGAAGGCACCTCAGCATTTGGACCATACCGAGGTCGCTCCAGGGACCTGAGAGTGCCAGCCCCATTCCACATCAGGAAGACGTCCAGATGGGCATCCAGGTAGCACTGGGCTTTCAGAATCCTCCCAGCCCTTGGCTGTCAGAGTCCTGAATCTCCTTGGATGTCTGGTGTCCCAAATCTCTCATCACTCCAATATTCTAAATGCCCAAACTCTCCCAATGGAGGGATCCCAGAGCTGGAAGACATGGCATTAAGCACAGAGCAGGGACAACCAGCTGCCTGCAGCCTCACACTTTATCCTCAGCTCTGCTGTGGTGGTTCACTCTTGACCTTGAGGGAGTCATTTGCTTTCTGAGGGACTCAGTTTCCTCTTCTCTAATAGGACACCGACCCCTGCAGGATGGTCATGATATCATAGAGGAAAATTTGGATGACAGAAACCAAAAACAAAATGTCATCGACCAAGCACAGTCTCTGCAGAGCAGGTGATAATACAATGGCAGTTTCAGCCTCACCTGGGAGACTCTGACCCGCAGGGCCCCTGTCCTCTGCCTCTCTGAGGCGGCCTCCCAAAGCCTGTAGAAGGGAGATTTATTCCTCCATTTTCCTGGCATCTTCCCTACCCCCTGGGTCAGTGGGAGTCATGGCAGCCTTGTCACCCACCACATTTGATTAACCTTTGATCACACCCGTCCAGCACGTGGGGATGGACACCTGTGGGGCTCTCTCTTCTCTCTCATGCAGAGACACACACTCCTCTCCATGAGCAGGAAGGAATGCCCCCCACCCCCGGAGTACCCTGTGCCTGGTGGGCTAGAAACAGAGCCCACCATAGGGAGGATCCTGCAAGCTGAGGAAAGCTATCCATTTGCTGGAGAACCTAACGGGGTCAGAGGCAGCTCAGACCACCTGGAGGCAACCAGGCCCTTTGCCCACCACGAATCTCTTTTCACAACAAACTTTGAGAACAGCCTGTTTTCCCATTTCAGCTTCCTGCATAGTGTTTGCCTAATCCGTCTGTCCAAAATCCCTCTCCAAACACGAGGTTTCCTGCTCAGCACTGGCAATCAGAGAGCTAATTATCTGGGATTAGAAATGGGGGGGGGGGCTCCCATTTAATTACAGGAAAAAATTAGACCAACTGATGTGGGCAAAGCTACTGGGATTAGAATTGAAGTCCAGGTTTGAAGGCAGGTCAGTTTGGAAGGTGGGAGCACCCCGTGCTCCATCCCGGGGTCTTCTGCTCTTGGCTGTCTCTGGAGTCCATGAGATGAGGGTAGGAGGAGGGCTCCAAGAGATTCTCCCTTGGGGGTTGGGGAGAGAGGTGCATATGTGTGTTAGAGAGAGACAGGGAGAGAGGCAGAGAGACAGCAAAGAAAGACAAAGAGAGGTAGTAGACATGCAGAGAAACTGGAATTGACAGGAGAAACACAAGAGAGGGAGAAAGAGATGGGCAAGTGGGAGGTGAACAGCAGGCATTTTGGGGACCAGCATTCTGTCCCACAATTGCTGTGGGCTAGCATTTCTGTCATGTTCCCTTTCAAGGGGGGAAGAACTGAAAGGCCGCAGAGGCAGGCCTCCCTCCTGCCTTCCTTCTTTCCGTCTTCCCACTCCTTCTTCCAGTGCCCGGCACGCTGGCCCAGTATTGCCACACACAGCACAGGTGACAAGTGTAGGGGGACAAGGGTGGGGCAGGGAGCATGGACTCCGTTGGGCTCCTAGTGATCTTGAGTCTCTTCTGTGGCCTGAAGATGGGGCTTCCTGCCAGTCCTTGCTTTCTTCTCCTAGGAGAAGAACCTCCTGGCTCAGAGAAGCATTCACTCATTAATTCATTCATTCTTCCGTTTTACAAATAGTTAGGGAGCGGTATTATGGGCCAGATGCACAGTGATCTATGGGTTTTCATTAGCCCAGAAGAATGCAAATTGACCTCTGGCTCTAAGTTGTGAGTGATAATCTCCTCATTTCTTCCCCCTCTTCCAAGACCTCACATACACTTAAACCATCCTGGGAATAGTCCAGAAACACACCCTGGCCAGCTCCTGCCCACAGAGGCAAAAGATATGAGCACACAGTGCAAAGACCTGAGAATACGTCAAGGGAACAGACAACGGAATGCAAATGTGTGCAGTACAGAGTATATGAGTGCATGAGCCTAACTTCTTTCCAAATAAGGAATTAGGTGACTTATAAAAGATTTGTCAAACATATGTAGTGAAAACCAGTATGGAACTAGATAGTTCAAGCCATAAGAGGGGAGTGGAAATAAATATGCTAAGAATAAAGCCAATATGGGCACCAGCACCCAGCCTCAAATTTGGCCTGAGTATCCTGGCAGCCGAATCAAAAAGGGAAATGAGATGAACTAGAATTCTTAGTCTGCAATAGAAGTATACCTATTTTTTCAGGAGAGACAATTCCTGGACATTACATAAGTGACTTAATCATGTGAGTACTTGTACAGAAACCAGGACAAAATTTGACATCAAAATCAGAAGCCTCTTTTATATGGTAATTTCTTATATAAACTTCCACTAAAGTGCCAAGGCCGTAACATCCATGTAACAGTTATCATTCAATGAATTACTCTCATGGAGTAACCAACAATAAAAAGCAAGTAGATAAGGCCATTGAGGAAAGTGAAACTTGCTGGTTAAGCTTTCGTGGTCCAAGTTTGTGGCTTTCTGGAGCTCTAACTTGATTCAAGGATAGAATGCAATTTTTAAAGCAACCCCTTTGTGCTTTAAGTTGAATAAAATGAACTATATAGATTCAGCTTCTACATCTGGGAATTTATAATTTTTGTGGACACTTCTCTAGAGGCTCAGATAGCAGAATAAGAAAGAGCCTTAAAATGGTAGACAGTAAGATGTTAACGTCATACACAAGGCAAAGGTGAACGCATTTTGGGGAGGCATGCGGCTTAATAAGATTGTAGAATCAAACTGACCCAGGTTCCAAAACCTCTGTCTACCACTTACTGGCTATGTGACCTAAGGCAAGTTACCTGACCTCTCTGAGCCCCAGTTTCTTCATCAGTGAAACGGGTTTGGGGGATTAATGTAGATATTTTGTGTAAGGTGCCTGGTGCCCCATCCAACATGTAGCATGTGCCCAATTAGTGGCAGCTACACTCCATTCCAGGGTTACTGAAGAAGGTGGCATTCCTAGCGTGGGGAGAGGAGCCATGAGCAAGGGAGGAGACTCAGGAGTTCTCTGGTCCTTACCCCGTCGCCCCTTCTGAGCAATCCCCTCAAAGCCATCAGCTTCCTAATGGTTGGGACTGTCCAGAGCAGTTCTGCAGATGCTCCAACCTAAGTTGCCTCCCAGGAAGCCCCAGAATTCTCTCCTTCTCTGCTCTGTTTCTGTCACAACTTGACTGGGAAACCCGTGACCCTCCTTTCCCTCGCCTGTTTTCGTTCCTCTTCAGAAATGCCCAGGACTTGGCCTTTCAGCAAAGGAAGGCCCATCTCTCCTTGTAAGGAAGGCCCATCCTTCCCCGTCCAGCCCTGTGGTCTCCCCGTACCTCAGCCCTCAGGGGCCCCTCCTCTGCTCGTCACGGGAGGTTCAGGTGTCAGGTAGGGTGAGGGGCACCACCTCCTGCTTCTCCTTGAAGCATCCTTGTCTAGATTGGATGCCAGCCAGTCCCAGGCAGCCTCTAAGTGACAGCAAAGGGGGTGGGGGGTCGGATGGGAAGCCACATGATGTTCCCCCGCCCACCCCGACCACACCTTCCTGACAGCCGGGCACCCAGAGCTCCCCTGAGCCACAGAGCTGGGCAGGAAGAGAGAGGCAGATCCAGAGCATCACGGTGTTGAGCCAGGGGCCAGGCACACACCGGGCTGCTCCTTCGGACACATCCCTTTTGCCCAGCCTCTCTCCCTCTGCTTTTTTTTTTTTTGCAGTTTCTCTGGTACTTTCCAGCTCACTGCCAAATTGTCAAAAGCTATGAGAGGCAAAGTGCTGTTCAGTTAATGATTCCAGTCCCTGGAGAGGTGGAACGCTCTTTTAAGAGAAAAAAATAGAGAGGAGTTGGGGGTGTGCGAGGGGCAGACAGGGGGATGCTTCAGTACTTTAAACAAAAGCTAAGCTGCAGCTCCTTCTAGCTCTTTTTCAGGAACAGATTAGAAGTGGGGAGGTTTGCCCTGAGCGGCCTTCTCTCTGTGGGGAAAGGCCTGGAGCCTCCCCCTCACTTTTCTCTTTTTCACAGAGTAGAAAGGGTCTGAATCAGAACGCTGCCATCCTTTCGGGCCCAGGGGCCTCCACCCTCTGTGTCCCCAGCGTAGGAGACCCCAGCAAAACCATCCCTTCGCGCTCAGGGAGGCTGCCTGCAAAAGAAGCCTGCAAGCTCCCACAGTGCAAAGGTTCCTGCGTTCTTCCGCTCCCTCCACAACCCCTCCTCCTTCCCCAGCTGCTCCCTTGGAAAGGACTGAGAGTAGGGTGTGACCGATGGCCCCAGTGGACCCCTGAAGAATTCCCTCCCTGCACAGTTTTCCTCCTCAGTCTGGTCCCACCCAAGTCTATGGATTAAGAGCAAACCAGCCCCAAATTCTTCATCTCCGTGCAGCCCTTTCCAGCGTTCCAAATGCCTTCACATTCCTTATCTAATCTGTTCTCACCACAGCCTTGTCATGTAGGCTGTGCTGTTTTTTACCAGTTTTGCCAATGAAGAAAGTAAGAGTTAACTCCCTTGGCTGAATGCCCCCGTGTGGCCTCCGCCCCCAGCGAGTTAAGACATCAGCCCTGACTGGACAGTCAACACCTCTCAGAAGGGAAGATTGAAGTGTGGGGCTTGAAAGATCTAGAAAGGAAACTGAAAAACCTCTGTAGAGGCTGCCCTCTTCACAGAGACGAGACCTGCGTGCCCTTTAATTTCCGTCATCTGCAAGTGTGATCTGCCTTTGGGCGGGGCAGGGGGTATTTTTTAAGTTATTTTGATTCATATTGTCCCTAGAGCAGTTCCCTGCCGTCCTGATACCTCTCATCTGTTCACACCCTCATACCAAAATTCTATCAGCTGCGAAAATGCAGCCGCACCTTGGGTGCCATGGTGTGTGGCTGCCCAGAGCCCAAGAGTTCGTAGCATCCTGGTAGTGGGATCCTCTCAGGGGTCAGGAGGATGGGCAGGGGCTTCACTTTGCTGACCCTTGAGCCCACTGGATGTTCTGCTAATGCTCACAGAAAAGACGGTACAAGGTTTGCTCCGTACAAGGCTTCCTTCCTTCACTACCCGCCCCCACTGAGCTCCTGGCACCTGCTTCACTGTTGTACCCAGGCACCAGCAGGGGCTCCGTGCTGGCACTGTGCCCAACAGCTGTGGGGCGTCAGCACAGGAGGGGGCGGGCATCGAGGAGAAGCAGGGTTCCGGCCAAAGAGAAGTTGGTGACCGGGAAGGGTCTCTGAGCAGCAATGCCAGGGCGTGCAGCTAGAGTCCATGGCAGATCGAGCAGATGAGACAATCCTTGCTCACCAGCCCCACCCCATCCCACCTTGATTAGAATGATCTGGCCCCAGAAGAATAGCAATGAATTAATTAGGGGTCTGTTGTCATGAAGCAGCTCATTATTAGAGTCCCTCTCCTGGGAGGGGAGATGGGGAAAGGTGTGAAGATGACAGCTATTCAAACAGAATCTTTTAAAGAGCTAGACCCTCCCTCAGCTGTCTGTTCTGCCCTTGGGCTCTGCCAGGAAGTCAGACACACCGAAGCCTACAGGGCTGCCCTGCACTGCACTGGCCGCCCCAGATTCAGGGGGTGGAGGCTTTCTGGCCTCACTTCCCTTCCCTTCTCTGACCCTGTTTCTCAGACCCCAACTCTGACCCCATCTTCATGACCTTAACTCTTGCTCTCCGTCTGCCTTTGAGCCAGCAGAGCTCCAGCTTAGTGGCCCTGCAGTTCTTTTCAGAGCAGCAGCTTGAGTGTTTATAGTACTTTCCTCCTAAGAGCTCTTACCGGTCCAACGAGAGCCAAAAAGATCATTTCAACAGACACTAATGCATACAGTGTGTTTGTGCTCCAGGTTCCAGAAGATTTGGTTGCAGGGGGCAGGGAGATGCACGGAACAAGTTTCCCTCCTCTCCCCAGTCTTTTCTAGAGAGTTGAGTTCTGACTCTCTGCCTACCAGCTTTGTGACCTTGAGGAAGTTTCCTCACCCCTCTGTGCCTCAGTTTCTCATCTATGACATGCGATAATAGGGTTCTTGTGAGAATTAAATGAGAAGAAGTGTATAAAGCCCTCGGCATGGTATCTAACAATAATAGGGGTTAAATAAATGTGGGCTCTGACTTCTGTTCCGCTCCTGCCTGGTTTCAGCAACAAGAATCCATCCATTCCATCAGCCTGTGTTATTGAGGTCCTGCTCTGTACACAGTAGTACCCAGTACAGTGAGGCATATGGAGCTGCACAAAACATTGTGTCTGTTTTCTAGGGACTTACAATCTTAGGAAAGATAACTGCACGTGTTCACAAGTAACTGTGCCAAGAGTCACACTAGATACTGTCGGAGCTCAAAGGAGGGATCAATACAGGCTTCATGGAGGAGGTGGCATTTGGGTTGGGTCTTGAAGGATGATTAGGATCTAGGAAGTAAAATAAATTCTTAAACAAAGACGTAAAGACCAAGAACCTGGGGACATAATTGGAAAATGGTCAGAAGGCCGTGTTAGCTAGACCCCTGAGTGACAAATTGAGGCATGTGAGCTTTTCTAAATTATCAATAGGGACAATTAAAGGTATTTTGTGTGTGTGCATGGATTCATACAATGATTTCCTTTTTTTTCCGTCTTCCAAAAGTAGTGTATGTTCATCATAAAAAGAAATAGACCGAGATAAGCGAGAGAGAAAATTACAAACACCTGAAATTTAAGGATTTTGCATACAGAAAAGGCAGGATCAAATAAGTGTTTTAAGAAGATTAATTTGGCAGTGTTTGGTAGAAGAGATTAGAGCAGGAATATGCTGGAAGCAAGGAAATTTCTCAGGTTATCGCAGTAACACAGATAAGAGGCAATAAAGACTCAGACCTAGCCCGTTAGCAATGGGAAGAGAAACACAGTGACATGGATGTGCTTCTCTCAGTTACCACGCATTTTCTGCACCATGGTAGACACATGCCACATGCGTTTTTTTAAAATGACTTTTCCTTTTAAAATCTCAGGGAGTCTCCTGCATTCAGGCACAAGCCCAGTGTCAGATAGCCGTGCTCACAAACCTAGACCTCCCTTCCCATCCTTCCAGCCCGAAATGCCATCCTCAGCGTTAATGAAAGCACGAGATTACTGTTGCAGATTATAAAGTGCGGCGCAATTTTAGGCCATTGAAAAGAATGAG
Organism: Monodon monoceros; assembly: GCF_005190385.1. NCBI lineage: Eukaryota > Metazoa > Chordata > Mammalia > Artiodactyla > Monodontidae > Monodon > Monodon monoceros. The sequence continues at coordinate 35,276,423 of NW_021703774.1, read as the reverse complement.
TTAATTAAAGAGGGTAATAACCCTCTCCGGCGCCCCGCCCTTTGCTCCTTTTCCAGCTGCAGGTGGCCTTCTTTGTCACACTGGAGGAGACAGCTATATGATCTATTTTGTTCCCCAGGAGTTATCTCCAGGGACACCCAGCACTTTTTAGATGTAATTTTTAGTCCCAGTGCAGGCATTGTCCTCTTGTTTGACTTAGGGAAAACCGAGGCCCCAGAGGGAGGCAGAGTGAAAGAGATGAGTACAGGCTTTGCAGTCAGGCAGCTGCAGCTTGGAGCTCTGCTGGGCTCCTTCCTGTGTGATCCTGCTCTAGATAGTTTACGTTTCTTATTCTGTGAGATGGGAAGGTCTACTGCACAGAGTTTTCAAGATTAGCCATGTTTGTATCTCCAACTTTTTGCACACTGGTTGTCATGCTCAATAGATTTTCCATAAATACGTTGAACTAATTGATAAAGGGAGATAAGCGATTCAAAGCCCTCTATATGTCCAGTTCTAGGAAGTGCTAGTTTCCTTTGCCCCCCCACCACCCCCCGCCCCGCAGCTCCCCCTGGAAATTTTCCAAGGTAGTAGTTAACCTTGGGCATATGTCAATATGCCTCATCTTCACTGCATCCTATTCCAGAGCTCGGTGAAGGCTGCATTGCCTCCACATGGACCCTAAAGGTTGCTTCTAAGTCATTCCCAGTTCAAAAAGCCTAAGAGGTTAGATTCTATCCCGATACAGCCAGGACATCCCCAGGCTGGTAACCTGGGTGTGATACCTTGAATGGAGATTCCGAGAGTCCAACATTGCTAGAGTTTTGGGTAAACAGAGATTCCGATTTAGCAGGAGATGCTCATTATTCTTTATGAATTCCTCCTGCTACCCCTCTGTGCTCCCCCCAACTCTGTGCACTTCTGGTGAATTATTGCTTTGCTGCTGCATGATTTGATTTCATCTGAGGCTGCTTAATGCTTCTTCCATCCCTCGCTGTGTTTATCTTATTGTTTCCCAGAACAATCAAGTGTTTCCTCTGCCCCTGGCAGCTTCAGCTTGTTCCCAGAGCCTCCTGACCTGCCCAAGCAGCCTTGAAAGGTGGGGCTGATCTAGGGTCAGAGCCCTGTGCTCCAGAGCTGCCCCATGTCATTCAGCTCTATAAGCTCTACTCCCTTGTCCTGGGCCTTGGAGCTCCAAGCCCTGCCTGACAGAGCGAGAACCAAGAGATTGGATTCTGGTGCTTCTGGGACTTGATGTCACTCTCCCCTGAGTCGTAAAGGGAGAGGCCCCTGGGACAGCAGCTGGTGCCCTTGTAAAGTGCAGTTTGTCCTTCACCCCAGGAAGGTGTGAAGAGAGGCTGTTCCTCGCGGTTCTGTGGGCCGCTGGATGGTGATTCCTTGGTCGTCTACCCCTGGCTGATGAGAAGCAAAGAAGCCATGATTTAGAAGGGAATCCCACTGCAGCCAACCTCCCCGAGCTAACCCCCAAACCTTGCTCAGAGTACACGCTCAATAAATATCCACCACATCCCCGGTCCTCATAAGCCAGAATTCTTAGACTGTCCCAAGATGCAGAAGTCCAGAGACAGATGGTTCCTCTAGGGACCTCCTCCCTCCCTTCCAGGAGAAAGCCCACCATGGGCTGGGCTTCTAAACTCCAGGAGCCTCTAGCCCCGTGCACCCCCTCTGCTAGCTCACTCACCCCCAGCTTAATATCTAGGGCAGATTCCTGACATGCACAGAAATAGAAATAGTTGTACCTGGAAATGTCAATCTCCAGTGTCAAAGCCCCGTGATTGGCCGACAGCTCACTGGGGACCAGTGCTGGAATCATTTGCACGTGTGTGGGAGGATGTGTGTGCGCATGTACACAAAGGTGAGGGCAGCCAGAATTCTCGAAGTTTAGCACACCTTGGCGACCTCCTTCCTTCTCGCAGACAGGAGGGGTCCTTGGCTTCCCCCCTCTTCCTCATCTCTCCTGGCTCCGTGCAACCCACAGGCCAAGTTTTCCAGGCTCCTGTGTTCCTCTCCAATCATCCAAGCATTTAGGGGCAGGCTCCCAGCTGTCCTCCAGGGAGCTTCGGCCCACTGGACTGCGACTCTACATGGGTAGTTAATGTTTGCACACCTCGGGGGTTGAGAGGGGACATGAGCCAGAGGCACCCTGGAAGTCACTGCTGCCACTTCTGTGTGTGTGTGTGTGTGTGTGTGTGTGTGTGTGTATCTATGTATGCACGCACGTGTAGTGTGTGCAGGATAGAGGGAGGAAGAATCTCAGAGACTGACTTTACCAAAGACTTCAATCTATAAATAATTCGGGTCATGAAACTCTACAAAAATAAACTTCGGCATGAATCCTCGCCCTCGCCACTCAATGCACAGCTGCAGACACACTTGCTCGTTAACTCATTCCCAAATTCAGTCTGAGCAGCACCAGGCCTTCTTCACCTTTCCCCTCTTTAAAGGTCTCAAAGTATACACACACACACATATACATATACACATACACACACGCGCGCACACACACACAAACACTCATAAGCCCAGAATCCTGAAGCCAGAGATAAAATCAAATAATAAAGGCCTCCTCCAAAGGGAATTTTAGGACACATGGTGATGAGACCTGCTGAAATTGTTGTTGAGCCCTCAGTGACTACATGTCAAAAACCTCATCCTCTCCAAATACTCAGGTCTGACAAACCAAGTTTCCAAGAAATCTGGGCTTGGACATAACAATAACACTTTTATATTTATATCACACTCTAAAGTTTCCAAAAAACTCACATTTCCTTCCCCTCCTACTTTTCAGTTTAGGTATCACCTCCTCCAGGAAGCCCTCCCCTCAGTCCAGGTGAGGTGCTGCCCTGCCCTCCATGCCGGCCTCCCTGAGATCCCCATGCAAACCTCCTCTCACACGGGGTGGCCCAGGTGTATGTGAGGACTGATTGGATTGTCTGCTTCCCCATTCCTGGGGCTTCCTAAGGGGATCCTTTCTCGAAGTGTCCCCGGCTCTTAGCACAGGCCTGGCTAACGGGAGGCATGTCCTGAATGAATATTGGACAGTACCGAAATTTGCAGCCACAGAAACTATCACACAAGCAAGTGAAGTGACTTGCCTGAAGTCACATAGCCGATTATTGAGAAAGCTGGGATTAGATCCCAGCCCTGCGGATGCAAACCAGTGCCTCCCTCTGTGTGGTGATGTCTCTCAAACCAATGTATTTCCTACTGAGAGGCCCAAGAAGATTCCCAATTCTATTGCACTTCAGCAGCTCTTGCAAAAAAAAGATACTGCTACTGCTACTACTACTACTACTAATAATAATAATGATAATAAAGTGATGTTAGAGTGTCAAATCCCAAGTAAAAGCTCCATAATTTAGGACTAACTAGGGAAGAAATTGATGCATAAGAAAAAGAGTTTGGAGGGGCCTGCAGATAAGCTAGTTAATTGGATATGCTGATTTAAATTGGATAGTCAAATAAAGAGGCTGTCATTAATTTCTGTACAGACCTAGCTGTGATTTAAAGGAAAGCTACTACTAATAGGATTACTATTTCATTCTCATTTCAAAGAGGCCCCTCCCACCAGGAGGACCAGACAGTAAATCTCCCCTGGTTTTCACCTCACATCCTCCTGCCCCAGAGACAGCCCTGATAAACTGCCTTTTAGCCTCCCAGCAGGTCCCCCCAAATTAGGCTCTGAGTTTATTGTTGCCTCTAGGAAGTAAGTGTTTGTTCCACTTTGGCCACTTCCTCTTTCTTTGGGGTCTGAAAGAGGAAGAGCAGCTGAAGAGAGGATTTGGACTCTCATCTGCCCATCTACTCTGTTCTCGGCTGCAGTGAACGGCTGTGTTCACACATTATTATCTCTTAGGAGAGTCACAGAGTGGCTGAGAATCAGGCTTTATGTGGGAAACCCAATACTGCCACCCTTTAGCTGTGTGATCTTGGGAAAGTCACATAACTCTCCATGCCTCCAATTTCCCATCTGTACAATGGGAATAATAACAGTGTTTACCTCATGGGTTCTTGTACAGGTTAAATGAGTTCATTTTTGTTAAGTACTTTCAACAGCACCCAGCACATGGTAAAAGCAATAGAAGTGGTAGCTATTAAATTCTTTAGGCCAACAGGGCCCTTTGAAAATCCACCAAGATCATCCTCACTACCTTCAGGCAGGGCCACATTTAACCATGAAGCAAAAGAAGTCATCCCGGGGCTTCCCTGGCAGCACAGTGATTGAGAGTCTGCCTGCCGATGCAGGGGACGCGGGTTCGTGCCCCGGTCCGGGAAGATCCCACATGCCGCGGAGCGGCTGGGCCCGTGAGCCATGGCCGCTGAGCCTGCGCGTCCGGAGCCTGTGCTCCGCAACGAGAGAGGCCACAACAGTGAGAGGCCCGCGTACTGCAAAAAAAAAAAAAAAAAAGAAGTCATCCCATGTTCAGAACTCTCCTGAGAAAGAAGATACAGTCTTCTGTGGTCACCCACTCTGTAGTCAGGGCTCCTCATGACAGGAATTCTTACTAGAGCTAGCCTAAATCTCCTTGTACAATGGTTTAGGCACATTTTGTCTTTTGCTCATCTTTGTAGAGACTGTCACCCTCCATTGCAGCACACTGCCCTTCTTATCCCACCTTCTGAGCTTTGTCCAAGCAAATTGACACCACTAGCTCTGCATGTCTGCTGAGGTCAAGCCCTCCCAGGAGAGGAGGAGCCCAAGTAGAAAGACGGGTTGAAGTGACTGGCTTTCCCCTGTGTGAATCACCTCCCTCCTCTGACCCTTCTCCATGCTCCTCCTCTGCCTGGTTGGATGCCTGGCTGGGGCCTATGCAACTTGGTCTGATAGTGCCCTTCTCTTGGATTAGATTCATGGCCTATTTCAGTGTACTGTTGTCCTTGTGGTCATTGAAACCTGGCCCTGGAGACACAAGCTCAGAAGCTGAAGAGAACTCACTTTGTAGGATACCACAGAATAGACTCAATCTGTTGCAGTTTTTCTTTGTTTTTTTTTGTTTTTTTTGCAGTACGCGGGCCTCTCACTGTTGTGGCCTCTCCCGTTGTGGAGCACAGGCTCCGGACGCGCAGGCTCAGCGGCCATGGCTCACGGGCCCAGCCACTCCACAGCATGTGGGACCTTCCCAGACCGGGGCACAAACCCGTGTCCCATGCATCAGCAGGCGGACTCTCAACCACTGCACCACCAGGGAAGCCCTGTGTTGCATTTTAAAATCCCAATTTTGTTTGGGACTCTGTCACAGTCTCCACCACCATCCTGTGTCTGGCAAGGATGGAGGACAACACTGAACCTCAAAACTTCCCATCCGAGACAGAGAAACATGGGGACTCGTGTGCTTGAATTACAGTAGGGCCCACCTTTGTCCCTCCTCGGTCACAGGGTGTTCTCTTCATCAGCCATGCGCTTTCCTCTGGACCACACCGGCTGGAGCTGGTGGGAGCCCCAGCTCCACCCCTGACTAGCTATGTCCATGAATGGAAGCGCGTGGATGAGATGGGCTCCAAAGCCCTACAGCTCTGGCAGTCTTCATAAGTCTGTGATTCTCCTGTGATAGACCCTGAGAAGATTGCTCCTTCGTGTTATTCAGAGAGGAAAACTGAGCCTTGGGGAGATGAGGTAGCTGACCTAAAAGTGTACCATTAGGCAGAAATCAAGCCCAGACAAGAACACAGTCAGAGCAGAAACCCAGGAACCCTGAGTCCCACTTTGGTGTGTTGCCTGGAGGGAGCAAAGGGAATTAGGGAAGGGAAAGACTCTGCCGTCCAGTTGGCCTCCCCTGGCTTCTGCCTGCCAGCCCTGCCCCCACCTCATTCCCTTTGACCCCCAGCCTCCTGGCCCCCTTCTCCATCTTCTCTGTCCTCCTGTTGGTACCTTGGAGAGCTGCACCAGCTCAAGGCAGATAGCATGGGATGAGGGAGTAAGTAGGGGTGCACAGACTTCTTAGGCAATACCGCTCTTCATTCCAGGGATTTAGACTGAATGAAATAGGATAGCTTAGTTCAGGTTCAGTACCAAGAACATTTTCTGTTCTGGTTTAGTTTCAGCTCTGATGTCCGAGAGTTATGTAGGTTTGATTCTGGCTTCAACTGCTTTATTGAAAGATTGGGATTGTAGACAGAAAAAAAAAAAAAAATACTGTTTAGGTCGCTTATTCAGAAAAAAGTTAATGGCTGGGATTAGTCCTAACTGTGATGCAGCAGAGTATGTGATGATAAAAGATGATAAATCATCTTTGGTTCAATTCAGCTCCAACCTTGCCACGGGTACCATCTAGTCCTGGGGACCACAAAGGGCCAGACATGGCTTTCCTCCTTCTGACTCTGTGTGCCCAGGCTCTTGGGGACGAGGCTGCTTCACCTGGCAGAGGGTTAACCGGCCTCCCCAGGTGGGGAGATCCTGGGCTGGCCCTGGCGTGGGAGGATGGTTCCTCAGTTCCTGGGTCTGAGCCAGTGCCCGGAGGAGACTGAAACATCCCTGGAGAGGAGCAGCTGTCACACGAAGGGTGGTGAGAAGCACTGGGACATTTCCCATTTGGAGGACAAAGCAGAGCTTGAACTCTCCCATTTTATGGAGAGGGAATATTGAGGTTAAGCCAACAAGAAGTCATGACTATCACATCTCCCCCTACCTCCTGCAATAGCCCGAGAACTTTTGTGATTAAAAGCTACTATATTTCTAGAAGGATCTCATGGAAATTTTGGATTTGTCCATCTGAGAGAGAATGCTGCTCTGAAGGTTAAGGGGAACTATTTTAATTGTGGGGCATTTTCCCAGACTGAGACCCTTCTTCTTCCCTCTGCTTGAATCCATCATGAGATTTGCTCCAGGGTGGAAGGCAGTAGCCTCAGCCCCACACCATCATTCCTGACCCCAGAGTCTTCCTCTGCCCTATGAGAATGAATTAAATGACCCCCTGACCCCTCCCCTGGAAGGAAGGGCTTTAGTGACAGTTGCCAAGGCAACAGCTTGGAACAGCAGGAAGCCACTAAAAAGGCAGAAAAAAGGTTGAAAGAGGAGCTTAGGAGAGAAGGACAGTCCAACCCACAGGGGGGAGTTACTGGGGTAGGAATGGCTGAGAGCAGAGTTTCTTCGGTTCCACTGAGGTCACCTCCTCATCTTTAAGCCCAGAGCTCCCCAAGTCACCCATCAAAGCAGACAAGGAGAACCTGGTACCTCTGACTCTTAGCCCTGCTCCATTGTTCCCATTCCTGGGGTCTAGGCCTGGGGCCTCAGGCAGGAAAGTGCTGTTTCTGCCACTGGGAACTCCAGAACCACTGTGCCCCATCCCACAATGGGCTCGTGGTCTGCTTCTCACTCACTCCAATCCAGCCCAACTCTGGGCACAGATCACACCCTGGCTCAGGCCCCTCAAGTACACAGATTCTCAGGAGTGTAGAAAAAATTGAATAGAAGCACTGGTCCTACCCTCCCAACTCTGCAAGAAATAATGCTCTTGATCCTCTCTACTCAGCCAATAAAAACTGAACATGTATCCATTCATCCATCCTTGCGTGTTTATTGTGGCGTCAGGCACCAAGCTTAGCCCTTGCAATGAATAAGTCATGGTCCTTGCTCTCAGGAGCCCTCGGTGGGGTGGGAGAAATGGGCAGAGGGAAGAAGATGGTTAGAAGTCCAAGAGAGAAATCAAAGGGTATAGGAGGGAAAGACTTCAGCTTAAAATTGTCCACAGAAAATTGTCTTTTGACCTCACTTTGATTTAGCACTAAAGAGCCCACGATACTTTATCAGTTGGTTCATAGTTCATGTCCTTTCAACAAGCATTTCTCAAGCATTCCCTTTTATCCATCACCAGCTGTGTTGTTCCCAGCTCCATTCTAGTCCTCAGAGGCTCGTCCTCAGAGAAATAGAAAGGCTTCCTGCCTTCAAAATGTTGGCAGACTTACGCACATGCGAGACAATTAGAGAACAATTTAAGTAGGTAGTCAATACACGTTAGCTAGTGCGTATACGACGAACAAGTCAATTGATTATAATCCCAGGACAAAATGTCTGGTGGATAAAAAGCCATCAGGGTGAGGAGCAATTAGTGTGGTGGAGAGACTGGGGAAGGCTTCATGGGGAAAGTGAGCTTGAGCTAGAGGGGGTTTAGTTGGACGGAGGACAAAGAAACAAGCCGGGGTTGGCAATACTGGTCAAGAGTCAGCTGCTGTGTTGGGAACAGGAAACCTAGTGGTGAGAGCACATTCAAATTATGGACTCCCTGCCATCAACTTTTTGTCCTTAGGGAACCTCTCTCCGCTGAATTTCCAAATTCTGTGTAGAGCTTAGACTAGAGGAACACTTCTCAAACCCCCAGTCTAGCAGCATCTACGTCAGCTGGGAATTTGTTAGAAATGAAAGTTCTCAGGCCTCATTCCCACTGAATCAGAAACGCTGGGGTGGGCCCAGGGGTGCATTTTCCCAATCCCTCCAGGTGGTTCTCAGGGCATGCTGGTTTGAAAACCACTGGACTACAATCAGTGCTTTTAGACCCTGGCCACTCACTAGATTCACCTGGGAAGCTTTGAAACCCAACGAAGATGCCAGGGCCCCAAGCACAGAGGTTCTGATGAATGGATCCAGCCGTATATTTTTTTAAACTCCCCAGATCACTCTAATGTATATCCAGGGCTGAGAGGCACCAGACTAAATGACCTCCAAGTCCTTTCTGACTTCTTATCCTGGGACGGGCTCCGAGGCTGATTCTCAGATTTTTGTTCTCAGGGATTCCCGGCTCACCAAAATCTCCTGGTGGATTTGCACACATTCAGGGGATATGTTTGGGGTCAGAAAGACCTTTCTGAGATCCTAAAATCTTGAATCTCTTGATGACCAGCTCTCTGATGGTTTGTATGCTGGTCCCACCATCCTCTCTTACTTGCCCGAGGCAAAAACACTCGGTGCAGGTGTTGATTCTCCTACCCCAAACACAAATAAGTGTGCACAAGCGCACACTCCCACACACCCTCATCATGCAGTGCTATAAATATATGTACACACACACAAGAATAACCGTATAGGGATATTCAGATCACACCTAAAAATATATACGTGCACACAAATAAACTCACCATCAGAAGTCCCAGACCAGCACACTCAGACTGCTTGGAAAAGGATTCCTCTTGGTGGAAGTTGGGCTGTTGGAATTAAGAAGCACCTCTGTCTTCCCTGTAACCTAACCTGCTTCAGGGTAGCGCTTGGGGGGCAGGATGTTGGGATTATCTTCTATAAACTACCTGCAGGTAAACCCACAGGGGACCACTGAGTACAGATGCCCTTTTTTCTTTTGCAGATTCGAGCCGATGGTCCCCCCCATGGTGGGGTCCAATATGAGATGGTCTCCGTGCTCAAAGATGGGAGCCCCATCCTCCGGGACATGGCCTTCTCCATTGATCAGCGCTACCTATACATTATGTCTGAGAGACAAGTAAGTGCTGACACACATCCCTCCTTTCCAGAGCCCAGGAGGAGCAGATAACCAGTGACCTTTGTTCAGAAGCTATTCCATCAAATAAGAGAGACCCCTGGGCCTGCTGCTCAGGGGTCCTAGGAAGCTTTTGCAGGGAGTCAGAGAGAAGCAGTTGGGGCCAGCCACTTCCTGGAGCCTCTCTTTAGGCCGCAGACCCCATCTCAGCACGTGATGAACAGCCCCACAGGAACGGGCCAGACTGCATGCGGCAGCTCGGTGTGATTAGGAGGTAGATTTACTGCTCCTGAGCCGACAGTCTGCTGCTCAAGGGAGCCAAAGAGGTGTAAATAACCCAGGCCTCCGGGCTGGGAGAGATAGGCCCAAGATAGGTCCCCAGGAGGAGATAAAAGTCTTGGGCTGAGTCTTAGACTGAGGCAGGGTAGAAGCTGGCCAGCTCTGGGAAGCTGCAGCTCTTTCTGCAGAGGTGGGAAGGCCTGAGAAATCGAATTCTGTCCTTTTCCGGGTAACACCTGAGTGGGTTCCACACCCTCTTGGATGAAATGTTATTCCTTTGGGTTATATTTGACCTGAATATGTGAGAGCAGAGAGAAGGCAAATGCAGGGAGAGCCATGGTGAAGGACAAGAGAAGGACAGGGGATCCCCCAAATCAGTGGCGGTGCAGGAAGCAAAGCTTAGACCTTAGGAAAGGCTGACACCTTCCATTCATTCAGTCAGCGGGTCAACAGTCAGCAGGACTGGTGATCTTGACATTGACCTGAACATGGTAAGTAAGATAAAGGCCAAAGAAAAAGGGGAAGGACTGTGAATCTGTTTTGGTGCTGAGGACACTGACTTAGAGGCTAGACAAGGACGTGGCGCTGGAGGACCAGTGAGCTTTCTCAGGGTACCTCCCCACTCAGGTGTCATTCTCAAAATACTCTGCAAAGATTCCAGGTGTCTGTCATCAAGTTCACCCTGCCCAGAGTTCTCTTTCCCTCCTCCCTTTTTGTATGTGTGAATTCTGAATCAGGGACAAGGGATGAGTGGAGGAAAGAAGAGGTGAATGGGCACATGATGGCATAAGGGAAGCAGGGATGCAACTTTAACTTGAAAATTAGTTCCTGAGAAGAGATGACACAAACCATATGCTAATTGTATGCAAATTACATCCAGATCCTCTTGAACCCACCTGTCTTTTTACCTTCTTTCTTGTAACCCCCATGGTTGAGGTGTAAACAAGTCCAGATGCAAACTTGTAACCCCCCCAAAAAAAAATTACTGGGCATGTATTTATGGGGAACAATGTACTGGAAAAACATCACAATGAATGGGACTTGGTCACTACCCTTAAGCTGCTTACAGTCTAACAAGGAAATCTTTATCATCAGATTGGAGGCTATAAATCCTCTGCCTTTCCTTCCTATTTTTCTTTGTTTATAAGACAAAAGGTTATTTCTTAAACAAAACTGATAGGTGGGCACCATACAAATTCAAACAGTACATACAGAAAAGGAAATAACAAGTTCCCAAACGCCACACCCCCAAATGTAACACCATGTTAACATTTGATGAACACCATTCCAGATGCTTCTGCAGAAATATCTACAGATAGAAGGGTGGGTGGAGAGCTAGCCCCCTAGACCGGTGCATTAAAGGATAGTCACTGGGATCAAATAGACCTACGTTAACATGATGTTTTCAAAAGACGTTATGTATGGCCGAGGACCAGGCTGGTAACTCTGGATAAAAACTATTTCTTGTTCTCTGAACCCCATGAAGTAGAAAAGCAGAGGCGGCAAATAGAGGTGACCGGTGAGACCTCAGCGGAACTGAGAAGATGCCAAGGCACATATTTGGGCTGCATACCTTTTAGTCAAATGAGATGATTTCTGAAATTGAATTCAAAACGTGGCCAAAGAGGAGGGCTGGAGGCTGATAAGTGGCCTTCAGGGAATACAATGACCTCTTGAAACCATATCTGATGCCGTCTCTGAGAGCATCAGCTCTGGCTAAACCAAGTGTCGGCCTAGCTTATTTCTAAATAATCCCTCCTTTGGTCTCACCTTCTGCATCTGCTGCCTGGTTCCTGTCAGTTGGCACCAAACAGAAGGGCTCAGTAGTAGCCAGTCGTGCTGAGCAGATATAGGAAGAATTTGGGTTGAATGCCATGGGGCTATCTTGAATCAGGTGAGATATTAGTCAAGGGAGATCCCTATGCCAGGTGGAGCCGTGATCAGCGGGCAGAGTCGGAGGGGGGACTGGTGGTGGAGCTCGGAGGCCTGTCACTTGGAGAGCCGCAGGCCATGGGGCAGTAGGTAGCCCGGTGATTTCACCAGGGGCTGGGTCCAGGGTTGAAGGCCAGGAACACCTCAGGAGGGCCATCTGTCTGAGGCCAAGCGGCCAAGCGTACACTGGGTGTTCACAGACAGCTCGGACCTCTTAAAGGAAACAGTTGAATGTGTGGCAAGAGAACAGTCAATGGAAATGAAGTCAAATGACGTGGATTCTAGTTCAGCTTTTGCTCTAACTGAGGTCTGAAGCTCTCAACATTTTATAACCGGGTGGCCTTAGACAAGTCACATCACCTCAGTATGTCTTACGAAGGTCGCTGTGAGGCTTGGCTGAGACAGCAAGAGGGGAATTCCTTTCACACCACCTCACGCACCGAGAATACTCATCGTTCAGATTCCTCACGGCCTGTCCCAGCTTTCAGCCTTTATGATCCCATTACTCAGGAGGGTGGTGACCGTGGGTGGTGATTAGGAGGAAGCTAAGTGGCGGCACACCCGGCAGGCCACAGGCCGAGCCAGGAGGCCTATGTTCTAGTCCTGGCCTACCTCTAACCAGCTGGCTGACCTAGACCCTGAACTTCGCAGGGACTCAGTTTCCTCAGCTTGAAGGATGGAGATAATAAATCGAACTCTCTAGAGGCTCTTTCAGACCTTAAAGAGACTTGTCTAAGGTCTTGGGATCAGGACTCTTCTCCGTCTCCAGAAGACAACCCCCAAAGCACAGGAAACAGCCTTGAGGTTAGACCAAAAGAACTTTCTGAACGAGTTTTATGAGTCCCTGCGTGCCCATATGAACTCCTTCCCCGAAGGGTAAACACTGCAATGAGGGTAGAAACGCTGGCGTCTGTGGATAAGCAGATTCCTGTTTTGAGGCAGTCATTTAACAATTTGGAGTTCCCTAAAAGACCTAAGACCTTATAAGACACCGTGGGAATGGGGTTTCCCACCGCCTCACTTTCCAGTAAATCTCTGGGCAGCCTACTCTCACCCCTACCTTCACCATGTCCCCAGCTCGTCTCCCTGTTCCCCTCCCCCTCCCCCAAATCATTGCACCTATTGTATCCTTGACGCCACAAGAGAGTAGAACCAAGTCTCTGCCCTCCAGTTCTGCCTAGACAGGTTTTCATCTCCCCACAGAGCTAGAACAATCCAGTATGGGCTCATGTGTGCTCTCTCTCTCTCTCTCTCTCTCTCTCTCTCTCTCAGTTAATTAAATGTAATTAAGAAATAGGACTAGTAAGAAGTGTTGGGTCGTTAGTGCCACTGCCTAACAAGTCGATGTTAATGTACTGTTAATAGACCCAATGCTGGCCAGTCCCAGGGGAACATTAGGGAACCAATTCCCCGATCCTACTAATTGCCCAGGTGCTCCACGGATAGGATGCCTGACTCTTCCCTACAAAGTCCACCCCAGCTTCCTCAACAGCGAATCGACCAGCAGATGTTATGGGAGGGAATTCAAGTCGCTACCATATCCTCAGTGTCTAATGGAAGTCAGACGGTGGGACCAGGGAGAATCAGGCGAAGAGCCAAGTAAAAAAGCAAGTCACAAGATGAAAAGAAACTTGATAGCCCCAGTTTCCACCCAACTTGTCAGCCTGGCCACTCCCAGAAAGGGAATCTAACTCTATACTCAGGGTAGATGGGAAAAATGTATGGGGATGGAAGCAATTATTCTATTTTATACTTTAATTAGTTTGAATTAGCAGAGGGAATAGAGGCATAAAATGATCTAGCGAAGGGTGAAATGGAAAAAGGGAGTCACAGTGGAGAATGGCTCCATGTAGGCTGGAAAGGGCCTTGGGAACAGCAGAAAGGCTGGTGATGGGTGTGTGCGTGTGTGTGTTTAGGGTGGCTGAGGACATGGGATGCTGCTGTCTATTTCGAGGCCTGGAGAGGCAAGATAGCATAGTGGTTAAGAGTGGGAGCATGGGAGTCAGACCGCCTTGCACACAATCTGTCACCGCTTATTAGGCATATGGCCTTGAGAATGTTATTTCACCTCTCTACACCTCGATTTCTTCATCTGTATAGTGGGCCTAATAATGGTGACTGTTGTGAGGATCGAGAGACTATATATAAATTACCTAGCACTGTGTCTGACACACAGTCAGTGCTTTCAATAAGTGGTAATGATTATTATCATTATCGTATTGTCATTCATAGTATTATTAGAACTTCTGAGACCCCAGAGAGGGCTAGAAGCATCTCCACTATAAATTACGGCTGAGACAGAGATCCCAGTCTCAGGCAAACACCTCCAACCTGACTTTCCTGCTGCTCCCTCCCAAGGGACACCTCAGAAGCCTCTGGCCTGGCCTAATGACAGCATCTGACTAAGTCGCTCATAATCTGCTATTTATTTTTAAAATCCAGGAATGTGCCCAGCAGACTAAACAGTCCTGGTCCCCTTGATACAGGCGAAGGCAGCCCTGGGCTCATGTGTGAGGCCCGGGAGGCCAGTATTCCAGGCATCTGTGGAGAGAAGGGAGGGGGACCCTGAGGCCTGGTCATCTCCCAAGCCTCCAGGCCCCTGTCTGGCTGCATGTGTGGACACTGGGCCAGAAAGGGGCTATCCCTGGGGCTTTCCATGTCTGGCCTCACCAAGTAAGTAAGCAGGCCTCAAGCTCACTGCAGTAGATGGGGCTGCCATTCTCCAAACAGTGGACACTCAGACCCCAGTTCTGAATGCCCATATGTATGTCAGTTATCGGCACACATTCTGGTTATTTATTGCTATGTAACAAACCACTTCAAAATTGACAGGCATAAAACAACCACTTCCACATGCTCACAAAACTATGTAAGTCAGGAGTTCAGACAGGGTGCACCGAAGAGGGCTTTTCTCTTCTCAGCAGCATCTGGATTGGAGCCTCTGCTGGGATGGCATGAATGGGCTGGGGTGACTGGAAATGATTAGGGCTAGAATGATCTGGAATCACGTCCTCTCACATGTCTGGCAGCTGGGAACTAGAAGGCTGGGATCAGCTGGGACTGTCGGCCAGGGTACCTTAGGCAAGGCCTCTCCCTGTGTCTTGGGCTTCCTCACAGCATGGTGGCCTCAAGATGGTCAGACATCCTGAGCATGGCAGCTCATGGCAGACATGGCCGCTCAGGGCTCCAAGAATGAGTATTCCCACAAATAAGGTAGAAATGTTATTGCCTTTTTTTACGACTTAGCCTTAGAAGTCATATTCGTTCTCTCTTCTACCTGACTCTTCACCTCTCTACCGCCCATCACCCCAGCTGATTCTGATGGGTGTGGCCCATGACGACGCTTTGAGAAACAAGGCACAGGGAAGGTAAATACATGGTTTCCTGTCTCCCAAGTTATGAACCATAGAACATCAGAGCTGGGAAGGACTTCAAAGCTCACCCATACTGACCCCAGATGGGAAGTATGAGGCCCATAGGACATGCAGCAGGCTAGCTGCCCTTTCAACCTTGTACAACACCTGACACCTAAGACCAGAGTCACCAGAGCTGGTTTGATTTCTCTGAACTCACAGGGAAGTGCCAGTGGCTTTAAAGCTTGCTGTTGATGGATGGAAGGTTGTGTTAAGTCCTAAACGAGACCCACATCAAAGGTGGCTCTGAAAGTGCTTCTGGGAAGCCTCTGAGGGAATCCATCAGGAACAGGGACACACTGCCTGGAAATTGCCCAGACGATGGCATGTGATTTTAAGGGCTGTCCCGGGCAGTCTTCCTGTGCAGTGTTGCATCAGTCCACTCAGAAGATGGTCCTGCTGGAGGATCCACCGTCTCATGCAGGGCAATGGGACTTTACCCTCACGGATGACAGGAAAGTAACTTTTTAATCACCCCTATCTTAAGTAATATCAGAGAGTTGAGGCAAGAAGAACTTTGGCCTGGAGTTATTAGCAATCAGAATTATTTGGAAAGATTATGAAGCTATCCTTCTCTGAAGGCCTCAAGTGCAGAAGAGACATCCCTGCCCCTCAGCTCCTTGCACTGGTTTAAGACCCTGCCTGGGGTGGGGAGAGGGCTGGAAGGACACAGACCAGATGCCTCTAGCATGCCACCCTGGCAGTGTCCAGCCAGCTTCACTAGAGAACGAATGTTGGTGTCCTTGGTTTGGGGGAGGGCCTGTCGACTCTAAACCTGGACCTAGGGCCAAAAATAAGAAGCATTTTCAAAGGGCCTATTGTGATGTAAGGGCAGTAAGTCTCTCACCTGTGACCAAAGCCACTGAACTGCCAAGCCCCTAGGCATCTGAAGACTTGGGGAAGGGGGAGGGGAAGAAAAAACTCCAGGGAGCCATACTTCCAGATGTCCCCTGCTCATTTATTTTGACATCTCAGACTATTATTTTGATTGTGCACATTTGTTTAGTCCTGGCGATAAGGCTTCCCAGGGTGCAGGCAGAGCGTGCCAAGGTGTATTTTTACAAGGCGGTCGAAGTCTCGGTAACAGGAGCTCTCCCTTCTGCCTGAGCTGGGAGGCCTGGGCTGAGCCACAGGGGGGAGAGACTTTGAGGAGGCAGGCGCTGGAGCAGAGCCTGAGGGACTTTGGGGAGAATTACAGAGTTTGCGGATTAGGAAAGTGAGGATAAGCGAATTTCTGCTGTACTTTTGTTTTCAAATGTGCCGCTTTCAATCCAAGCCTTTGATGCACATGTGTTTCTGGTTAAGGACCTCAGTGTGGCCCAGGAGCTGAGTGCGCATCTCAGTGTCTTTCCCAAAGGAGGAGGGGAATCTTGCCTCGTGGAGGAGGGCGTTCAGGGACTGGTGACCCCCCCGCCAAGCCTGGATTTGATTTTTTTTTCCTCTTTCTTTCCCCCCATTTCAAATATCAGGGAACAAAGAAGCTGACACGGAGCTGATTCCCTGGCTATTAATATTCTTATTGGAGCATTTTTTATAAATATTTTCATATAAGGAAATGCAAGCCCACCCTGTTAATCAGACGCTTGGCTTGTTGTATTTAAGAGAGAAAACTCCAGCCTCTTATTTAAAAATCCTTTGGTTTGGAAAGAAATGATTGAACACAATGCCCAGGCTGGGAGAACTGGTGCCTAAAAAACTCATTTCTCTAAATGGGCAGGGGGGCTGGAGACTCTTTCTCTAATCCTTGGCAAGGGATGCAATTTCTCTTTCTAGATAGGATTGCTGAATGCTGAGACTCTGATTGCCCAGAATGACATGCCTAGGACCAAAAGATGGGAAATCACTATACCTCGGTACTGGAAGGAAAACCCACTTATTTTAAAGATGAGGAAAATGATGCACAGAGAGGGGAGTCACTTCCTAGATCATGTTCTGAATTACCAGAAGAGCCAGAATTAATCCTAATTAACCTGGCCCAGCCCAGCATTCTTCTCCCAACTTGACAACAGCTTCACCCAACACAGGCAAGATACAAAACTGGTTGGGTTAAAAGATTTTCAATTAAAAAACATTAAAACAACCCGAGCCCAAGGGATTCCCTGAAGATGTTCCCAAGGGTCAAATTAAAATAGGGAAAGATTTGCATCTCATTTGCATACACAGACTTATTTATTCAACAGACCGTTAAGTGTCTACCATGTATAATGCATAGAGCTGTCCACTGACAAGTTATTTGCATATGCAGATACAGACAGGGCAGTCTTTCTAAGTAATATTCCAGCAAAAGATCTTATAAATAGAGTTGCCCTGAAGATAGGTACTGTCCTGATTTCTTTCTGCTCTTTGCAATGCAACAACAGCACTGTTAAATGTGCTTTTTTTTTTTTAATATCTTTATTGGAGTATAATTGCTTTACAATTGTGTTAGTTTCTGCTTTGTAACAAAGTGAATCAGTTATACATATACATATGTTCCCATATCTCTTCCCTCTTGCATCTCCCTCCCTCCCACCCTCCCTATCCCACCCTTCTAGGTGGTCACAAACCACCGAGCTGATCTCCCTGTGCTATGCAGCTGCTTCCCACTAGCTATCTATTTTACATTTGGTAGTGTATATATGTCCATGCCACTCTCTCACTTTGTCACAGCTTACCCTTCCCGCTCCCCATATCCTCGAGTCCATTCTCTAGTAGGTCTGTGTCTTTATTCCCATCTTGCCCCTAGGTTCTTCACGACCTTTTTTTTTTTCTTAGATTCCATATATATGTGTTAGCATACGGTATTTGTTTTTCTCTTTCTGACTTGCTTCACTCTGTATGACAGACTCTAGGTCCATCCACCTCACTACAAATAGCTCAATTTCGTTTCCTTTTACGGCTGAGTAATATTCCATTGTATATATGTGCCACATGTTCTTTATCCATTCATCCAATGATGGACACTTAGGTTGCTTCCACGTCTTGGCTATTGTAAATAGAGCTGCAATGAACATTTTGTCACATGACTCTTTTTGAATTATGGTTTTCTCAGGGTATATGCCCAGTAGTGGGATCGCTGGGTCGTATGGTAGTTCTATTTTTAGTTTTTTAAGGAACCTCCATACTGTTCTCCATAGTGGCTGTATCAATTTACATTCCCACCAACAGTGCAAGAGGGTTCCCTTTTCTCCACACCCTCTCCAGCATTTATTGTTTGCAGATTTTCTGATGATGGCCACTCTGACCGCTGTGAGGTGATACCTCAATGTAGTTTTGGTTTGCATTTCTCTAATGATTAATGATGTTGAGCATTCTTTCATGTGTTTGTTGGCAATCTGTATATCTTCTTTGGAGAAATGTCTATTTAGGTCTTCTGCCCATTTTTGGATTGGGTTGTTTGTTTTTTTGTTATTGAGCTGCATGAGCTGCTTGTAAATTTTGGAGATTAATCCTTTGTCAGTTGCTTCATTTGCAAATATTTTCTCCCATTCTGAGGGTTGTCTTTTCATCTTGTTTATGGTTTCCTTTGCTGTGCAAAAGTTTTTAAGTTTCATTAGGTCCCATTTGTTTATTTTTGTTTATATTTCCATTTCTCTAGGAGGTGGGACAAAAAGGATCTTGCTGTGATTTATGTCGTAGAGTGTTCTCCCTATGTTTTCCTCTAGTGTTTGATAGTGTCTGGCCTTACATTTAGGTCTTTAGTCCATTTTGAGTTTATTTTTGTGTATGGTGTTAGGGAGTGTTCTAATCTCATACTTTTACATGTACCTGTCCAGTTTTCCCAGAACCACTTATTGAAGAGGCTGTCTTTTCTCCACTGTATATTCTTGCCTCCTTTATCAAAGATAAGGTGACCATATGTGCGTGGGTTTATCTCTGGGCTTCCTATCCTGTTCCATTGATCTATCTTTCTGTTTTTGTGCCAGTACCATACTGTCTTGATTACTGTAGCTTTGTAGTATAGTCTGAAGTCAGGGAGCCTGATTCCTCCAGCTCCGTTTTTCATTCTCAAGATTGCTTTGGCTATTCAGGGTCTTTTGTGTTTCCATACAAATTGTGAAATTTTTTGTTCTAGTTCTGTGAAAAATGCCAGTGGTAGTTTGATAGGGATTGCATTGAATCTGTAGATTGCTTTGGGTAGTAGAGTCATTTTCACAATATTGATTCTTCCAATCCAAGAACATGGTATATCTCTCCATTATTTGTATCATCTTTAATTTCTTTCATCAGTGTCTTATAATTTTCTGCATACAGGTCTTTTGTCTCCTTAGGTAGGTTTATTCCTAGATATTTTAATCTTTTTGTTGCATTTCTACAAATTTGTCCATTTCTTCCAGGTTGTCCATTTTATTGGCATAGAGTTGCTTGTAGTAATCTCTCATGATCCTTTGTATTTCTGCAGTGTCAGTTGTTACCTCTCCTGTTTCGTTTCTAATTATATTGATTTGAGTCTTCTCCCTTTTTTTCTTGATGAGTCTGGCTAATGGTTTATCAATTTATCTCAAAGAACCAGCTTTTAGTTTTATTGATCTTTGCTATTGTTTCCTTCATTTCTTTTTCATTTATTTCTGATCTGATCTTTATGATTTCTTTCCTTCTGCTAACTTTGGGGTTTTTTTGTTCTTCTTTCTCTAATTGCTTTAGGTACAAGATTAGGTTGTTTATTTGAGATGTTTCCTGTTTCTTATTGTAGGATTGTATTGCTACAAACTTCCCTCTTAGGTCTGCTTTTGCTGCATCCCATAGGTTTTGGGTCATCGTGTCTCCATTGTCATTTGTTTCTAGGTATTTTTTTGATTTCCTCTTTGATTTCTTCAGTGATCACTTGGTTATTAATTAGTGTATTGTTTAGCCTCCATGTGTTTGTATTTTTTACAGATCTTTTCCTGTAGTTGATATCTAGTCTCATAGCATTGTGGTCAGAAAAGATACTTGATATGATTTCAATTTTCTTAAATTTACCAAGGCTTGATTTGTGATCCAAGATATGATCTATCCTGGAGAACGTTCCATAAGCACTTGAGAAAAATGTGTATTCTGTTGTTTTTGGATGGAGTGTCCTATAAATATCAATTAAGTCCATCTTTTTTAATGTATCATTTAAAGCTTGTGTTTCCTTATTTATTTTCATTTTGGATGATCTGTCCATTGGTGAAACTGGGGTGTTAAAGTTCCCTACTATGATTATGTTACTCTCGATTTCCCCTTTTATGGCTATTAGTATTTGCCTTATGTATTGAGGTGCTCCTATGTTGGGTGCATAAATATGTACAATTGTTATATCTTCTTCTTGGATCGATCCCTTGATCATTATGTACTGTCCTTCTTTGTCCCTTGTAATAGTCTTTATTTTAAAGTCTATTTTGTCTGATATAAGAATTGCTACTCCAGGTTTCTTTTGATTTCCATTTACATGGAATATCTTTTTCCATCCCCTCACTTTCAGTCTCTATGTGTCCCTAGGTCTGAAGTGGGTCTCTTGTAGACAGCATATATATGGGTCTTGTTTTTGTATCCATTCAGCCAGTCTGTGTCTTTTGGTTGGAGCCTTTAATCCATTTACATTTAAGGTAATTATCAATATGTATGTTCCTATTCCCATTTTCTTAATTGTTTAGGGTTTGTTATTGTAGGTCTTTTCCTTCTCTTGTGTTTCTTGCCTAGAGAAGTTCCTTTAGCATTTGTTGTAAAGCTGGTTTGGTGCTGCTGAACTCTCTCAGCTTTTGCTTGTCTGTAAAGGTTTTAATTTCTCCATCAAATCTGAATGATATCCTTGCTGGGTAGAGTAATCTTGGTTGTAGGTTTTTCTCCTTCATCACTTTAAATATGTCCTGCCACTCCCTTCTGGCTTGCAGAGTTTCTGCTGAAAGATCAGCTGTTAACCTTATGGGGATTCCCTTGTGTGTGATTTGTTATTTTTCCCTTGCTGCTTTTAATATGTTTTTTTTGTATTTAATTTTTGATAGTTTGATTAATATGTGTCTAGGCATGTTTCTCATTGGATTTATCCTGTATGGGACTGTCTGTGCTTCTTAAATGTGTTTTTATAGAGAGATAAATAAAATATAATCCCTGCCCTCAGGGAGGCCACATTCTGGTGGGGAAGACCGATATATAGATAAATTACAATATAGAGTGAGCAGTGCTACAGCAGAGATATACAATGTGCTCCGTGACAGAAGTAACTCATACTAATCATGAAGAGCCCTGTCCTTGTCCCTCCATACTTGTGGTCACTCAGAGGACACACCCTCTCTCTGACACAGCAATCCAGAGCTGGTAGAGCTTCAGAGACTGTCTAGTGAAAGGCAGTCCTTCCTTTTATAGATGAGGACAGGAGACCTGAGGGGGAAGTAACTCTTGAGACCTTGAGATGGGAGTATCTACCAAGCCAGGGTATGAAGAACAAGATAGTGGTTGATGATGGGCAGTTTCCTGGCATCCATGAAGAGCATGGGCTCTAGAGGCTGCCTGCCAGCCTGCCTAGGTTCAAGTCCTGTTTCCACCACTTACTGCTGTGTGACCTTAGGCAAGTTGCTTCACCTCTCTGTGCTTCACTTTCCTCACCTTTAAAATGGGAATAATTATGACATCTGCTTGAGGATTAAATTAAATGAATTAGTACATTAAAAAGCACTCTGAAAAGTTACCTGACACATATTACCTGCTTAATAAATGTTGGTAGTAGTAATTATATTTTTACGGTTGTGCCCCCATGCATAATCTCCAGGCCAAGCCATGCAAATCATGCTCCAAGTATAGCCACACCTAGAAGAGAAACTTAACCACCCTGACTTGCCTCTCAGCTCTACCTAATTTAAGATGTGTTGAAATCTAACTAACATTTAGGTCGTGTGTTTTTCTTCTTTTAGTTTGCAAACATGACCTCAGCTAATACAACAATCTCCTGGGATAAGTAGTACTGTCCTTGCCTTTTTTTTTTTAACAGATAATAAAACTGAAATTCAATCTGGCTAAGTAATTTTCCCGAGGCCACCAAGCTGGCCAGCAGCAGGGCTAGGATTCCCCCCAACTTCTGAAGCCCAAGCCTTGTTACGCGTCTTCCTGAGACGTCGCCCCCTGGCGGCCGCGTGAGTGCAGAAGGCCCACCCCTACTGCTCCCTCTCCACCTGCAGCTCTCAAGGCTTCAGACCAGTTCAGACTCACATATCCTCACTTCACACCCTCAAGGACACTGGAGCAGTGCACTGTTTTGTTTAGAAAATCAATAAAGGCAAGTGAGCCCTGCCCAGGCCTGACATGTCCAGTCACAGGACATGTCTCCGATGGTCAGAGTGGAGGCCGAGAGGGTACCCGCCCCAGGAAGCTGCGGTTTGTCCTGTGCAGCAGGTCAGGCCCCTCGCAAGCATGATCTCAGCTCCTTACGGCAACCTTGCAAGACGGGTATTATCACCCCTGTGTGACACGAGAGGAAGTCAAGGGTGGCAAGGTTTAGCGACCAGAGCAAGGCTGGTCACAGCCTAGGAGGCAGAGCCAGAGCAGAGGTGCAGGTCCCTGTGCTTGCAAAGCTCCTGCCCCACCTGCCATCCCCACACCCCCCCAACCAAGGAGGCCCATTCAAGGTGCCCAGTGGGTGATGTCAGGACTCCCCTGCACTCTCTACCACTATCCACAGCTCCGCCTGTCTGGCAGAGGAACACCTTTGCAAGGAGGGCAGGTGCAGGACACGTGAGAGGCATTGCACGAAGCCGATTCAGCCTCTTAAGTGAACTTCAAGTGTGACCAGGCAAATGGGTATAGGCTCCCTAGCTGGCCCTACCCAGGGGTTCTTGGGCTCTAGAAAGCCTTCTGTGTTGCCATCTTGAGTCTCATCCAGCCAATGCGGGGGTCCCCATAGTGATGCCTCAGAATCCTGCAGCCTGCTTTTCAGCTCCTTACCAGAGCTGTCCCTCACGCTCCCCAAGTTGAGTTTCTGTAATTGAATGTGTTTTATTTAGACCGTAACATTTAGTGCCACTTTGTATTTTCAATTAGGCTTCAGTCAGACGCCGAGAGTCTGATTCGTTTTGTTGTTTTGATCAACACAAAACATGGCAACATCAGAGGAGCCGTCGTGAAAAGTTATTTCCATCCACTGATGACTAGGACAGTTGCTGTGATGTGAAGATGCAGCTTTGGAGGTGCCAAGAGATGCACCGGCTGTTAGGGAAGGGGGAGGGAGGAGAGGGGAGTCTGCGAACCCTTGGAAAGAAGCACGATTCAAGGTTCTGAGGTTCACAGCCCCTACTACAGGGTCTCCCCAGAGGGAGTAGGGAGGTGGGTGCTGGGCATTAGGCAACTTGAGGCTCCTTCCTGCAAGGGCAGGGCTCCTGGTGCCCATGCGAGAGGGCCTTTTATCCAGAGCGGTCCCTTGAACACTGGGTTCCCATGATGTAGGAAGCTGATCACTAGTGGATTTCTGCAGATAAGAGTCTCTGAGCTCCTCAGCCAGAAAGGACCCCCATACTGGTTTACAGAAATATTGGAGAGAGGGTTTCCTCACTGCCCGTAACTTCTGACCAGCAGCTCACACATGCTGCCTGTCAGACACGTTTTCTCTCTGGAGCTGGTCCAAGGGACAAAATTTAGAATCCAACTTTGAACTGCCAGGGAGTCGGAGGGGGTGAACTGGGTGGCGGGATGTCAGAGAGATGACAGGAGAGTGACGGGGGAGTGGTAAGTTCGGATCCTGCCTTCTGTTAATCATCGAAGGGTCTCACGACTGCATCTGAGTTAAGGCCAACTGGAGCCTCAGTTTCCCCATCGATAAAATGTATTTGAATGTCCCCTGCGGCCGTGACATTTGGTGCATTCTTTGTGGCCCTGAATACGTTTCAAGCAGCGTCTAAGTGCACAGCCCTGGGAGGCTGACCTGGATATGGGGCTGTGTGTGCTTGTGAGACAGGGGTGCATGGGTATGAGTGAGTGAGAATAAGCATTGCTCTGTGTTCTAGGGTGTGGAAGGGTAACTACACTAACACGGCTCTTCCGTGCAACAGGGCAGGGCTGTGCTCACTGCGGGAGAAGCCGGTCCGTGCTCCTTCTCCTCGGGGCTTGCTGTTTTTAGAAAAATGTTTTACATTTTTCCAGCTGGCCCTTTGATCTTGCCGTAGCCTGCTCAGCTCAGGAACACAGTGTCTCAGCCACAGTCTTCCTTCATAGTGTGCATGCCACACAGTTAAATTCCTCGAGCCTCCGCCACTCTGCCTGGAGTAACCTTCCTCACTCCCGCCCCTGGTTACCCCCCGCAACCTCTGCCAACAGGTTGGGGTTTGAAATTTGTACCAGGTGCAGGGAGAACTGGCTGTGTCATCAGCGGTTGGTGGCTTAGCAGACAGTCTGGGTTCAGTCTCCATCCCTCAAGTAATGTTTAATGATGAGAAGGGGGAGATGGTCAGAGATGAGAGTCAGGCGGAAGGAAGATTGGAAAAAGAAAAATGGGCACAGCCAAGAACGATGTCTTAGTTAGCCACTCAGCCACCAAGTAATTCATCAACGACCTTTGAGGTCCTATTGTGCATGCAGAGCTCACCCTCACAATATCACATATGTAGATACAGGACACATACACGCATACAGGACGACAGATTTACAGTACAGTATGCAGAGTGCTGGGAATGTGTGAGAGGGTTACCTCTCAGGGCTACCCAACAGAGCCTGAGAGTCAAGGAAGGCTTCCTGGAGGGGGTGATGCTCTAGGTGTATTATGAAAAGAGAGGGTCTCACTGAGTGGAATAAAAAGCAAAAGAGGGCTTCCCTGGTGGCACAGTGGTTGAGAGTCCGCCTGCCGATGCAGGGGACACGGGTTCGTGACCCGGTCCGGGAAGATCCCACATGCCGCGGAGCGGCTGGGCCCGTGAGCCATGGCCGCTGAGCCTGCGCGTCCGGAGCCTGTGCTCCGCAACGGGAGAGGCCACAACAGTGAGAGGCCCGCGTACCGCAAAAAAAAAAAAGCAAAAGAATCTGAAAAAGAATATATATACATATATATATAACTGAATCACTTTGCTGTATACCTGAAACTAACACAACATTGTAAGTCAACTAGATTTCAGTTGAAAACAAAAAAGCAAAGGAAAAGCATGGAGGCATGAAAGAGTTCAGCCTTTTCAGGGACTGTTCCCCCAAATCTGATATTGCTGGGGCTGAAGGCAAGGGTTAGGAGCATGAGTCCTCACAGAATATCCACAGCACACAGGCGAGCAGCCTGCAGGTGGACTCAACCCCCCTACCACCACCAAGATAAAAGGAGACTCAGCCCAAAGAGAAGGCGCCAAACGCTCCCCCAGCCCTGCTGCTGCACCACAGAACTTGGGAGGAAACAAGCCTGCGCCCAGCTCTCGGTGTCTCTCCTCCACCAGCAGGCCCCCTGGACAGGCTGTGGGGCTGTGCAGCACAGTCAAGAAAACAGATGGCCGGCGCTGGGCAGAGCCCCTTCCAACAGCATTCCTCGATGGCAGAGACCTTGCCTGTCTGGGCTGCTTCTGTCCCCCGAAGAGATATTACAGGGTTTGGCCCTTGCTAGGTACTCAGTAAACACTTGCTGAAGGTTTGGAAGAGAGGAAGGGGAAGAAGGGAGACAAGAAAAGAGAGAAAAAGGGTGTATGGAAAGGAGGCCTTGTAGGATAATATAAAGAGCTCATCTTTGGAGCCACTTGGGCCTGTATTCTTGGCTCTGCCACTCTTCAGTAGGGCCTGGCTTATCCTCTCTAAGCCTCAGTTTTACCTTCTGAAAAGTGGGAAGAACAATAATACGTGCCTTGTAAGGTTGCTGAGAAGATGCAATGACTAATCCCTGCAAAGTGCTTGGGACAGAGCAAGAGCCAGACCCTGGAAACGGCCCCAGCTAAGCCCTGTTCCTACCCTCTGGTTCACACGTGAGTGGCCTGTTTCTCTGCCACTGAGTGCCCCTCCCCCGACTCCAACTAACAGGTTGCTCATTTTTCACCCTTCAGTCACCTGCCAGTTGCATCTATTTCTAGCCTCTGTCTTATGAAACAAGAAGAAGGAAGGGAAACAGATAACTGCAGAGGCTCATTTACTAATTGTCAGCTCCTGCCCATCAGCAGAGCTCTGTCTGCTTGTCCCTGGGTACCTAGAAAAGTCATTGTGACCTTTTATTTACTGGTGTCAGTTCTTGGCTCCAGGTCTCTCTGCCTCCCCGCTCCCCACCCCCACCCTGCAGCCCAGCCTCAGCATCCCCATCCCCAGGGATGGCCTCCTGCCTCTCGTGCTCCATCACACTTAGGATACGCAAGCTACGCTGGGCCCTCTGAGCCTCCCTGTCTTCATGATCGGAGTCTTAAAAACCTGTGGGGCACAGGGAGGAGGAAGAACCAGAATTATTGACGGTTCCTGCTCGGTGCTCCCTCCAGAGAAGATTTCTGCTGCTGACCCTCTTCTGCAGGCCTCCTCTTCCATCCCAGTTTCACTGTGGAGCTAAACTGAGATTTCGGCCAGTAAGTGACCTGCCCCAGAGTTCTCAGTAAGTCAGCAGCACTGCCTAGAAGCCCATAAGTTTCTCCCAGTTCCTTATCCCAGACTTTGCCCTTTGAGCTTTACCAGGCATCTCCTCTTTTTCATCCATTTCCCCTCAACCTCTGCCACCCCCTGCACTGGTTCCTGGCCTGGCTGGATGCCATGGCCCTCAGCTCTTTTGGCTTTTCTGTCTCCTTCCTCCCTGAAGCCAGCTATGCATTCACCTAAGGCCCCTCTGAGCCAGTTGGGCTGAGGTGTGCAGCCCTAGGAGCAGTAACTGGGGGCGGGGACTGCTGTGGAGGTGACAAGTGGGCAGAGTTGGCTAACAAGTGGGCGCTGACAAGAAGACACACCACAGAGGTCCCAGGAGGCCAGGCATGAGGCAGGCAGACCCAAACTCCCTGTGTCTTCACGGGCTGCAGGAGTTAATTGTTCATACAGTGTGCCTCTGTGTGTGTGTGTGTGTGTGTGTGTGTGTGTGTGTGTGTGTGAGAGAGAGAGAGAGAGACAGAGAGAGAGAGAGACAGAGTGTGTGCACACGCACACTTATGTATATCATATGCAAACTGGCTTCTGGAAAAAATGATCCAAGGTAGAGTATGCCTTTCTTACTCCATCGCCTTCAGGCCATCTGCCTTGGACTTCCCAAAGCCTTCAATGTCCATCTTAGAACTGGCCAGCCTTACAGCTCCCTTGCACTGGGGAAAAGGAATTTTAAAAGCCTCTTGTGCAAGTTAGAGCCCTTCTTTCCAAGCTTTCTTCTTGGCCCTCGCTGTCAGCATCAATTTTCCGCAGGGAGTGATTTAACCTTCATTTATTCATTAATTCTTTTTTCCCCTTAACTTCATTAGGTAAGATTTATAAAGGTGCTGAATTGGAAAGGTCACCTGTCCCTGGGCCCAGGACACAGTGGGCCTGCATCCCTTCTCATGAGTTTCCTTACAGGAGGGCTCTGGTGGTAGGGAGGGGAGGGGAGTAGCAGGGGAGAGAGTGAAAGCAAAGCCTGCAGCTCCCCAAGAAGGCCAGACAGGCAAGTGGATGTCGCAGCCCCTGAACACACTCCATGCTACCTGCTTGCTGTCGAAAGACTGAGCAGCTTGGGGAAGGGCAGGCTCCATGTTAAGCACGTCTGGAATCCTGGCTCCACCTCTTACTCTACTGACCTTCACCAAATTATCTAATCTTATTAAACCTTCAGTCTTCTCTTAGAGAAGTTGTCTATGATGATAGACTCTACTTTGTCAGGTGCTGCAGGGGTTAAACAAGGTGAAGATCTTGAATTGTCCTGGATGAGTCCTGGTAGTGTTGGGCAGTCGTCAGCTTACTGATCACTAGAGACTGGTATACAGGGAGTCTGTTTGGTTTCTCCAAGAAAAGGAAGCCCCCATATTTTATGATTGTTTCCCATCTCCAGAGCCACAGAAAAAAGCCTCAGCTCAGGGAGAAGCCAGAAGGAACCAAGCCACTGCTCGATGTCAAGATTGCTTGCCAAGGCCCACCAGATTTCTGCAGGAAGTCGGGCTAAGCTGGCATCCTGCTTTCTGTCGTAGCCTGGCCACACGCACTGTCTCAGGCCCACCCAGTAATTACCCATAGTCAGGGGCCTTTCCCAAGTCTCAGCGGCCTGCTGGGCTTGGCCTCCAGCCATCTCATCTCAAGGAGCTGTCTCTTTCATTAACAGCCTCCCTAGAAAGAGGGGAAACAGTATAGACTAAAGAACCATGCAGGTATTTTGAACTTGTAGAAAGACAAGAGTATCTGCTTGCTGCCACCCTCCTGTATCCTTGATCTCCATGCCCCCAACGGAACCCCAGACCGTCCCAATTCACCCCACTCAGAATGAATTCAGCTCTCTAACTTTATGGTTAAAAACCACATACCTGGGGAATAGCTGTCTATTTGGTGCCTCCCACATTAGGCTCTAAGCTACTAGGGGACCCGAGGCAGGTCAGAGGTACCCCGTACCCTCCCAGGGTGATGGTAGAGCCAGAACTCAATCAGCGTTGGAGAAAATAATTTTAATAGGAAAGCACGGAGGGAAGCAGGCAGGCAAGCCAAGCTGAGAATATTGGGTTTGAATATGATCACAGAGGATTACAATAATTAATTTTATTTTAGCTAATATTCTTACAGTTGGGGCTTCTGGAATCCAACAGGCAAACGTATGCTCTTAGTGCAAATTGGAGCATGCCCAGAGTAATGGAGAAAAGTCTAGTCCCCTCACTTTTTCCAGAATCCTATTTCCCTTACCTGGGATCACCTATTTGTTTGCCAAAGATGGGCTAGGGAGTAAATTCCAATAGAGGAAGGAACTCTTGGCCTGAGTAAATGAGACCAGTGCCTCCTCTATGCTAGATGGAATGAAGAGAGACGCTGGGCACTGGGTAGCAGCCTTCCAAGGAGCCCTGGGCTTCTGGGCAGCAGCCACAGGAGACCTAGAGTGTGAATCTCGCCCCAGGGCAGTCCTTACCGCCATGGAAATCACTTCACATGTATGATATTAGTTGGTACTGTCCTCATGCTCCCAGATTTAATGAGATTCTTTGAGCATTGTTAATAAACAATGCTTGACCTTTTTAGAGTAGCAACACAGTATCATTTTATTTCATGAAATAGGCCCTGACACAACAGGCCATTTGGTATAGTTATTGTTCCATTTTCAAATGAGTGTAGTTCTAAAATAGAATTTGGTTTTGCGACTCTCACAGTGTCCATTGAGGTCACCAGTGATACTGGTCACTGAATAGCCCAGATAGGAAGTGACCAGTAATTGTACCTGAACTTCACAGCCACTCCTCATTATCTGAGTTCTTCCCTACTACTCTGACTGTGGCCACTGTCACAACCACCACGTCCGGCACCTAACGACACTGTAGTTTGTACCTCTATCTTGGCCTGGCTGTGAACAATTTCCTCTCCCTGTAACTCAAGCTAAATCAAAATTGGAATTTATAGTAAAGAAAGAAGGCCTCACATAACCCTCTTTTGTTGTGTTTTCCTGAAGGAGGGTAGATATTAATCCATGGTATGTCTGGTTCTATTTTGCGTGTCAGTTCAATTTCTTTACCTGTGGCCCTAGACTAACATCTAGTGGCCGTGGTGTAGTGATGATAAGCATCAGTACAGAGACCGAAGCTGCACACACAATTTAGTCTTTAAATATTTTCTGTCTCTGGGGTCAACTGGATACAATAGATGCCCTGTATCTCTCAGGACACACCCCTCAGGGACACATTAGTTATAGAACAAAGGTGATTGACATTTTCTGAGTCCAGTGAATAGCCTCGTCCGCTCAATCCAACTTATAAGCCCCTCCTGCTTCAGGGATGCCTTTGGCCCAGAGGTGTCGCTTTCCTGCATCCTAAGGCTACATTCTTAACATATAAAATTACTTGAAACATAAACAGTGACAGATAACCATTAGAGGAGAGTCATTCTTTTACATTGTAAGAATAGAGCTGGGAATTGTCACTTTTGAGAGGTAAGAGAGAGACATATAGACAGAATACCAAGAGTCTCTCATTTGTCTCTTAACATTAAATCTAAATCATAAAACCACAGACAAGAGACTCTTACATTTGGAGCCTCTTTTGTTTTCCTTTCTTTGTAATAAGGGTATGGAGTGTGCAAAAAACATGCACTCAAAAAAAGGTATCATTTCACCACCCTTTGGTCTCCTCAACTGTAAAAATAAAAACTCCAACTGCCTGATCTCTAAGTCTGTAACTAGTGACTAATCTTGATTCAGTGAGATTTCATGGGGCAAACGGTTGGACAGTTTCCAATATGACACTTGCTTATGTGTGTATATATGAAGCTCTGCTCTTCCGCCTTCTTGGCTTTGAATTGAGAAATTTAGGAAGTTATCAAGTGCTACATGTTACAACACGGACAAACCTTGAAAACATAATACTAGTGAAAGAAGCCAGCCACAAAAAGCCACATACTGTTTGCTCCCATTTATATGAAATGTCCAGCATAGCAAATCCATAGAGACAAAGAACTGATAGGTGGTTCCCTAGGGCTGGAGAGGTCCAGGGGCAGGCAGAACGGAGGGTGATGCTAATGGATACAGGGTTTCTTTCGAGGGGTGAGGAAAATGTACTAAAATTGATTGTGGTCATGGTGGCACAACTCTGAATATTACTGAAAACCATTGACTTGTACACTTTACGTGGGTGAATTTTATGGTATGTGAATTTTATCTCAATAAAGCTGTTACTTAAAGAAAAATCATAGGAAGGCTGGGCCATAATTGGTGGCTACCCCATACCCCATACTCTCTGGTCACCACCACCCAAGAAGGCCTGGATGCCCCACCATGGATGATGCCGGTGGGTGGCATCTGTGGGGTCTGCTGTCCTTCTTGCTTTTTCTTCCTTCCCTTCTTCTCCCTGCTCTTCTGCTGCCTTGGTCTCCTGCTCTTGCCTATTCCTTCTGTTTCCCCTCTTCTTTTTCCTTCTCTCCCTACTGATCCCACCAGCCAATGGGCTTTCCTTGACCCCGGGAAACTGAAAGGGAGGGAACAAGAGATAACAGTGAAAATTAATCATAACTATAATAATAAATTATTTGTATGATGATAAAATATTACAGCTGTCCAGGACTTAATTTAATCTGCACAACATCCCCATTAAGGGGATAATTATCCACATTTTATAGGTGAAGAAACTAAGATTCAAGCAAGCAGAGTGACATACCCAAGCTTACCAAGGGACAAAACCAGAATTCAAATCCAGGCCGGTCTGGCCTCAGAGCCTAGTTCTCCAAAGCATGAGAAGACCTTAAATATGAGTCTGGGCTTGGTTATTTATTGATGAATTATAATAGAAGTCATTTGACGGGGTTCAAAACTGCAGTATCTACAATCTCATCTGTTGGTCTGATACTTACGGCCATTTATGGGTGATATCTATGTGGTGCTTCCATTCTTTATGGTTTTCATTAAGGCTCTAATCCTGTTTAGAAGTCTTTCATTTTTAACTCCTCTGTTTAATTTGGGACAGCCCTAATCCTTCTTCACTACAAGCTGGAGGGAGACAGATCCCGATGGCTCTTTTCTTCTCGCAGTTGCGTACAGCCGGGGGTGGGAGGGGGCGGCAAGCATGGTGTGTCATGAGTGTATGTGACGTGAATATGTGTGTGAGCATGTGATGGGAGTACGTGTGAAGTGTGTATGCTGTCAGTGTGTTGGTGTGGAATGTGAGTGGATGGTATAAATGTGTGTTTGTGTTCATGACTGTGTTTGCATGAGAGTATGCGTTTGTGGAGTGAGGGGGTATGTGTATGTCGGGGGCTATCATTCACTGTATCCTATTTTTTCAGAATCACACACATTCTTGAGTTGAGGCCTAACCATTGGTTTCCAAGGCACAGGGGCCGTTCTCCCCTCCCCCATCACGGCCTGCCAGGCTCTCTCCCCTTAGACAAGCTTGGAGTTGGAGGGGAGTCTTGAGTCCAGCCTGTCACTCATCAGGGACCTTGAACTCCTGCTTAGAGCTCCCCAGTAATGGAAATCTCCCTTCCTCCCCACTCAGTTGGTTTATAGAAAAATTCTTCCACTGGACTATTCTTTGTGAGGGAGGCCTAGAGTTGTTTTACTTTGTTTAATTCATATGTAAAAAGTCTACTCCCAAGGAACCAGGAAGAAAAGACATCTAAAAGCGACATCCTTTTTTGCGTCCTTTGCTCTCCCCAGGGTACACACCAAAGCTCATTCCCTCTGCTTTGGCTTGTGATGTTTTCCTGCCCAGGACACTATACTCTCCCCCTCCTCAAGTCCCACCTCCTCCATGGAGCCTTCTCTGCTCTTCAGCTCACACTTGACACCCACCTTCTCTGGACCCCCCCAAAGGGCTTATAAGAGGCACAATGCTTAGCACCTAAAAATATGCTGTCTCTGGGTCATCTGGGTAAAATTCTGGTTGACCCACACTACACATTTCAGCTACCTATTTCCCTAGAGAGTTTGGGCATCAGGGCCGCCAGATATGATGGTTCAGGTTGTGTACTGTACAAAGGCATCTGGCTGAGGGCCAAGTGAGGCTGAAACCAGGTTTTCACTCATCTTACCAAGCCATGCACCTAGAGGGGGCACCTTTCCCAAATTGCACAAAAGGACTCTTATTGGCTAGAGGTGGCCAGGGAGCCTCAGAGAGTTCAGTCCTGTTGTCTCAAGGCCCCCAGTAGCAGCCGGAGGAGTGCTTATTGAGGGACACAGGGAGTGCTGCCTTCCTTCCCCACTTCTCGGCAGATGAACCTGGCCCCCACAGCCCTCTTCAGAAGACCTTGACCCCTCTGAGTAATCCCACCACACTCCGGTCACCACTTAGCTCCACATGCCCTCATCTGACTCCGGCTTAATTTCCACTTCTCAGCATCTACCTTTTAGAGTCCTAAATCTTTTTTTCACATCTTTGTTAACGTCCTTCCAACTAGTTACCAAGCTTTAGGAGGGTGGGGAGCATACTTGCATTCCATTTGCTTTCGGCCACCCCTGTGACATCTATCCAAGGACTCGGTCCCACTGGGGGCCAAGTTAGTGTTGTTGACACACTGAGCCACCAGCTGAAGGAGCTGAGAAACCAAAGTTCTGTGTTCAGAGCCGTGAGTCAGGGCATCGACCCGTCTCCCAAAACACCAGCTCAGCCGGGCATCTCAGGGGACAGAACCCATCTACTCAGCCTCCCTCCCGCTCTGGTCCTAGTTACCTGCAAAAGGTTCCTAAGGATTAGAAAGTTCTGGAAAAACTCAGCCTTATCTCCTGGTTTCTGTCTAGGGTGACCCAAAGTACTGGACAGGAAAATGAAGAAGTGGCCCCAGCCCTTCACCAGATTAACCTTTAATTATCACTTAGTGAATCATCGATTAGGTTTCTGATGGGCAGTGGCTTGGCAAGGACTAAAGCTGTACCCCTTCAGATGCATGTTTGGTTTGGATGAGGGAAAGGCCCGCATGGAGGCAGAGCATCCCAGGAAATGGCCTTTAGCTGGGTCTATGGCATGGTTTGGTTGTGCCTCTGCAGAAAAATGTGTGAGGCGTGTCTAGCCTGCAACAGTGGGAAAAGTTGCCTTTTTTTCCTCAAGACCTCCAACCCCGGGTCCCTGGCTGACCCCCTCCACTTCCATCTCCACCTTTCAGCATTGGTACTCCCTCAGCCCACCCTCACACTCCAAAATAAAGCATTCAGGAAGTCACTAAATAGCAGTATTGATGCTCCATCCCCGCATGCCCTGAAACGATAATGCATCACCCGTGGTGCGTATCCAGACGGAGCCAGATTACGCTCAGGTGGTTAAAAGTCCAGGTCTAATTAGAGTTCCAGGGAATCAAGCCATTGTATTATTAATGATCCTCCTCCAATGTTCTGATTAAAATAGTAATTTTAATAAGCACAGCTCGATGCTAAGTGTTCACTGAGCACCTAATTACATCAGTTATAACTCCAAAATTATTTAAAATTCCCTTTTTCCACCAGACCCTGCATGCACCAAATAAAATAGAGACTCAGACAACTCGGTGATTACTCGCTGTAATTAATTTCTTAAGCACCTGTTTGTTTGTTTTTTTTAAAAAAGGAAAAGAATCTTTTGTCTCTGTTCCATCTCCCTACCTCCCCCTCCACTCCTTTGTATCTCCAGAGGCTCTGTGACATGGGTTACATTAGAGGCTGCCACTGAAGGAGGCCACGAACAGAAAGAAGTGAGGAAGGTAAAGATTTGAACAGTCCCTGCCACCACCCTTCAGGCAAGGGGCGGCTGCAAAGCTCCAATCTGCACTGACGGCTCAGACAGGGCTGGGCACCAGGGGCAGGGAGGCCGGAGCACCCAAAGGGCTTCTAACCAAGAGCCGGTTCCTCACCACATCCCTGTCTTCCTTAGACCAGCTTCGGATGCCTTATTTAACGATCGCACTTGCATCTCCAGGAGGGCAGAGGCAGACGGGTTGAGACCCTTCCCATTGTGGCTGTCCACAAATTCTTCTGACCCTTGAGCCACTTGAGTTAAAAAAGAGACCTCAAAAAAATAAATAAAATTCAAAAAAAAAAAAAAAAAGAGGCAGGCAGAGAAAAAAAAGAGACCTCACACCAGCTCACCCTGTTCAAGGACACCAGAATTTCAGAAAGAATGGTCTGCTGAGTCATCTGAGAGTTGAGCTGCAGAGTTTTCTTTAAAAAAAAATCATAAGTTATCCGTCTATCCCCGGAAATAACACCAATAATTCCCCAGCGTTTGTGCGATAAACTTGATCCTGAACAATGCACGTCTGTGGCTCTCACTTCACATGATCCTCGTGACGACGAATGAGTTAGGAACGGCAATTGTTAGCATTCTCACACCCAATCAGTATGCCGAGATAGAATCAAATCGCAGCTTTATTCTGTCTCCCACCATCGCTTTACTTACGTCTGGGGCAGGCTGCATAGCTCATCAGCTCACTCTTGGATAATAAAAAGTCCTTCACGTCTCAAGCACAGTCTCCATTCAGAAGCATAATGCCCAGTTCCAGACCAGAAGAAAAATTCTGGCCTTGATTGATGCCCAGATATTTCTCTCCCCGACCCCCAGCCTGGGCCGGCGCACACTCCCCACTTGCGGGGATGAGAGGTGGGGAGGCGAGTTTCTTCCCTTTCTGTCACTTACCTTCCCGCACTCGAGCTGTTGTTACCCCTTTAGAAGAGGAGGAGGGGAAGGGTCAGGGAGGTCCTTCTCTCTTGAACTGGAATTGTCTCAAGACAACCTCATGCTCTCCGAGCAGGCTGGCGTTTCTGACCTTTTCGGGGCTGAGTCCTCCCTGGGCCTGTGGACACCTCTCTGCCAAGCTGCTTTGGCTTCTGCTCCCATCAGGCAGGCAGTACTTCCTCTTATCCTGCCACTCTCCCCTCTGCCTCCATTAGCCAGCAGTTCCCTTCACTTGAAGATGCTCACACTAGTGACTTAGCCCCACCTCCAGGGGTCCTCTTGGACAAGTAGTAAAATACTGCCAGGCCAGCTCTCCTTCCTGAGGTGTCCACATCTAGATGTGATGCAAGGCAGCCCTTGCACATCCTCGGCCTGCCACCATCACCGGGGAGCTCAGTGACCTCCCGCGGTCCTGCCTTCACTCTGCCTCCTAAGAGCTCGCCACCTTACCCTCTGGATTTCCTGCCTCCTGGCTCTTCCCGTCCACTCTGACCCCTACAGTCCAGAGGATGCATCAAGCTTTCTAAGTGGTCCTACTGAAGGGTGGCTAGGTCACAGCATCCCAAGGTCCTCCTCCAGACATCTCACAAAATCCTTTCGTCATTCCTCCGACCCTTTCATTGCATTGATCTGGGTCAGGGGATATAGAATAAAGGGTAGAAGAATCATGAACTTGGATCTTAAGAATCTACTCTGAAATCTTGCATGACAGTCGGCCACCGTACTTTAGCAAGCTGCATTCATTATATCTCGGTGCCTTGGTGGATGCTTTAATTTTGACATCCGCTAATATTTACAGATGTGGAAAGTGAGGCTCAGAGAGGTTAAATGGCTTACCCAGCACAGCTGAGTACCTAGTGTGGCTGAGCCAAGTTCTTCTGACAGTAGCAGCCGTGTCCTTTCCGTGACACCATGCACCTCTGCTGGGTTAGAAACGTCGTCTATTTAAACAAACCACAAAAAGCCTTCACATCACCTAATGGATCCCAGCAGAATGCCAGCAGTCTCAGCCACACCTAGAGAGTCTTTGCATAGTTCTTAGTACATTTACTTAAGGAGCTTAAAATAAAACCTGCATCACTGAGTAAGTGTGATTAGCTTCTCAGCAGGTATTTATAGACATATTTTATGTAGGAAACTGGAGTTGGAACATACAGGGATATCCCACATGAAGAAATAAAAAGCAGAGCCCTGTGAATAACCTAAAAAGAGAGAGACCTCAGAAGAGCTTAAACAGTATGTTTGCGTCTTGCCAGTTGGGCAGGAGGTCAGAGTCTAAATTCAGAGAGAGGGGTCACAGAGGCTGATGGAAGAAGGCTGTGTGGGGCAGTCATTTGCACGTGTAGGGGAGGGAAGGACATTCTGATAGCAGGAATGCATGAGCAAAGAAAGTTAAGGAGGCAGGACCACGCTGAGCAGGAGAGGAGGCCAGCCTGCTAGGGGTGGGATTCATGCTGACAGAAGAGTCCAGAGTGGGAAGCTCAGCCTGGGTGGGGAGTAGAGGTTAAAAGACTGAAACAGTGGGCTGGGGTATTTGGATTATAAACTTCATCCAAGAAGCTTTTTTTTCGTGTTGTTTTTGAATTTTGTTTTTTGTAGGGGAAGGCATTAGTTTTTGATTGTTTTTTAGCTGAGGCCATCATTACAAAACACTGCCTCTGGGAAGCCTTCCTTGATTTGCCCTTCTTCTTTGCTCTTGTAATTTTACCACATCTCGGTCATAGTGCTGTTTTGTTATGATCTGGGGGTCCATCTGTCTTCCTGACAATACTATGAGTACTTCAGGATCAGGGCCATGTCTGTTCATCTTGGAACTTCATGCCTACACAGAATACATAGCCAGTCCCTAATGTATTAATAATAACTGACAGCTATATCTCAGGCACTGGGCTAAGTGTTTTCTAACCCAGGCCACCCATTATGCCTAAGAGGCAATTTAGTGAGGAGTTCTGTAGCCAGCCTGCCTAGGTTTGAATCCCAGCTCTACAACTTACTGGCTATATGACTATCAACAAATTCACTAAGACTCTCTGTGCCTCCGTTTCTTCCTCTTCTGCAGATAGCAAGTCTTATAGAAGTATGTGCTATAATTATCACCATTTTGCAAATCAACAAATGGGGCTCAGAGCTAAGTAACGTGCCAAAGGTCACGCAGCTAATAAGCAAAGGGGCTGGGATTTGGACCTAGACAGCTTGATTCTAGGGCCCATGCCCTCAACGACTACACCTTTTTGAAGAAAAGAAAAAATGAGGGTGTGCAGAACACATGTAGTGTGGAGAGAAGAAGAAGGAGACCAATGGGCCATCAGCCACCAGCCTGCTGTGAGGATGGGGGCCTGCAGCTGGGGCCAGTGGAGGGAGGCAGCAGGCATGCCATGGCAGGGACAGACCTAGGACACATCATGAGAGAAGAAATGCAAAACTTCTCCTCTTCCTCCTTTCTCTTCTGTTTCCACCACCCTGGCCCTCTGTGACTTACCCCCGAATCACTTTTCTGACCAGCCATCTCGTCCTGATACATGCCCATTCCTGGGCTTCTTCTTGTACCTTCTCATGTTCGTTCTCCGTTCATGCTTTTCTCTCCTCACAGAATGCCCTTCCTCCATTCCTGCCTCTCAAAATATCGCCAAGTTTTCAAGGCCTGCTACACAAGGTGACACCTTCCTGGTGCCTTCAGCCCGAAGTGATCATTCCCCGTTGAAACTCTTCTGTGACATCTTTCACTTTCTAGCTTCCCCACCAGAGGGGATGCTTCTGGAGGGCACTGGAGGGCCATGACTAACTCGGATTTGCTATACCACAGCACAGGACTTGATACCTGGTGTGTTGAATAAATGAGTAGACGAATGAAGGATGGATCCGTAGCCGGATGGACTAATGTATGAGTAAATGAATGAATAGAGAAATGAACAAATTATAAGTACCAAGTGTATTTCCACCACATGCAGGTCCACCCAGTTATAAAGCAAGTCTACATGAATGTAGATGCCTGAGGCCATGCCAATCAACCTGTACTGGCTAGTCCCCAGGGGGCAGAGCACTGTGGCTCTCTAGTCATCGCTGCCTCGGTGGAATGGTCTTTATTCAATTGGCCAGTCTCTACCAGTTCCCAAAGCAGCACCAAGGCCCGGGATTCAGCAAAGCATGGGACCCTCCCTGCCTCATACCACCTTGCCAAGGTTAAATGAACGAATGGCATGAATGAATAAGTGAGCTCTATACAGAAAGGAAATTTAAAAATTTTAATATAAGGGTAGGAGACTATTTTCCTTAGGCAGAGATTTAACTTACACTCATATCCTCCACCTCTCTCTCTGTCTCTTACACACATATGCACACTCGTCTACCCACCTATTAACATGTCCCAGGAAGCTGTGAATGACAAGAAACTGCTCTGTCCTTCCCTGGGGAGCTAGTCACTTAGCATACTAAGAAAAACCAGAGAGAGTATTTTCAGATTTGATGTGTCAGGGAGGACAAGATGGCCTCATCTCAGATGGTTAGAAAGGCAAGTTGAGAAATGATGGAGAAGATGCACGCCATGGGTCCACTGGAGACCAATATTCATAGCACGAGGGTCCAATGGCTTCCTATCTACTCAGAATTGTACGATAGCTTAGGCAGAGAGGGGGAGGCCCGTCTCAGATCCAGCGCCTGTGGGTAGAGCTTTCTTACGTGCACAGCTGTTGACAGGGGTAGACTGAAGAGGGGCCAGGGCACTTGAGCTTTTGACCAGATCCCATTCCAGCTTTCACCATCTGGTAGGATTTTGCTCTCCCTACATCAAGATGACTTGGGAACTTCAACCTGGGGTCCCTTCAATACCCCAGAATTCCACAGAAGGTATCAAGGATGGAAAATCAGCACACAAGGAGTCCCCAAGGCCTTACCAGCTCCCATCAATAACCCTGAGTGGCAACATCAGAGGCGGAAGTGCAGCTGGGCACTGGGAGGCAGGAACTGGAGCCTGGTGTGGAGACGATGCCAGGAACTCTGCTAAAGGGAACTCGTTAGGGCCCCCTTGAGGAGCAGTGGTGTCCTGAAGGCCCCACTTTCCCTCCTAGACGACTCCCTGAGTCCTCTTCTCAAACAACACTGAAGGTAGCCCCATCCCCTACCGAGGCAACAGCAAAGGTGTTCTTACCCCAGATCTCCGACCAGCCTCTTCTCGGGCCCTGGTGATTCCCTCCCCAAACATCACCTTTTAGAGCTTACATGCTTTAGAGCCGTACATGCTTCAAAGAGGATTTGGGATTAACCGGAGGGCCACACCCTCTTGTCTGGCTCTCCTGGTGACTGGAAGGCAGGGGAGCCAGAATTTGAAGGGGTGGGGCCCAGAAACCAGGACATATTAGGCAGATGCCAGCTCTCAGATAAATCAAGCTCCATGTGGTAAGGCTACCCTTGGGCTCTCTGCATCCAGGGGCCCCACTGGAAAAGTCTGGAGGAATAGAAGTGTGAATGAACGAATGGGAATGGACAGGTGAAGGGGCATCCCTGCTTCGTTACTCCATCCCTTTGCCATAATCACTTTTCCCCTCTGGGGCAGACAAGTTGATGTTGGCCCTGTAGGGAGCTTTGTGGGCCCTGGCTAAACCCAGGCATCTGGTTTCCAGGTGAGAGATCTGATTTAGCTATTTCAGAGACCCTGTATTTCCCAAATCCTCTCGTCCCCTATTTCCTACCCCACCTGCTTTCCCTAACTGAATAAATCCATGGTTGTCATGGAGACAACATAGTATCAGCCTCTCTGCTTCTTTGTAGAACCTTCCAAAAAACAGCACTAGAGAGGGCCCTTTCTGGCCCAGGAGTCCTGTCTGAGAAAGTATGGTATGGTATTTGGGATATCTGCTTTGCCCATTTGCTTTCTTCCCTCTTTGTAGTTCTTCCTTGCCCAAGTTCCACCTTCTTCCTTAGGAGACTAAGCTCAATTTGACTTTTTCCAGCCAAGGATCCTGAATTTCAGTGTTCTTCAGCCTCCAGTAGGGATTATGTCGTGAATAAAGACAACAGTTTGAGTGGCTGTGTAGACCTAATTCTCCCCATATGATAGATAGATCAGCAGTCTCAGCCCAAAGAGGCGAGGTAGCTTACTCAAGGTCAGCCTACACAGGAGTGCAGAGTCTGGGTGAGGGCCCTCTGCAGCTTCCTGTGCAAACACTGCCGCCTTCAGTGGGTCTGCACAGAGAGATTGAGCATGATAACTACCACTATTAAGCACCAACTGCATGCAAGGCTCTTTGTGTACAGATGTCACTTAAACCTCAAAAGTACCTGGTGAAGTTAATACCATTATTGTCAGCATTTCACAGAGGAGGAAACTGAGGTGCAAGAAGGACAATAAGGACCATTTATTAATGTCATACAGTCGATAATTATAGCAGCTGGATTTGAAACTGAGGACTGTCTCCTTCAAAGTCCAGCTTCTTTTTTTTTTTTTTTTTTTTTTCTGCGGTACGCGGGCCTCTCACTGTTGTGGCCTCTCCCGTTGCGGAGCACAGGCTCCGGACGTGCAGGCTCAGCGGCCATGGCTCACGGGCCCAGCCGCTCCGCGGCATGTGGGATCTTCCCGGACCGGGGCATGAACCCATGTCCCCTGCATCGGCAGGCGGACTCTCAACCACTACGCCACCAGGGAAGCCCAAAGTCCAGCTTCTTAACGAGGACAAAGTAAACATGGCCTCTACCAAAAGGGTACAGGAGGAGCCATCATTACCCAAGTGCTCATCAGTAGGATGAATTCCACTCTTTGGGGCCAGAAATTTCTTTCCCCATCATCCTTTCCCCTTTGACTCCTGCGTGACCTTCTGCTGGGTTTTATGAATGAGAAGGAAAAAATATCATTGAAAAGTTCAACCAATTTTGGCTCCCACTCAGAGTGATAGATAGCTTTAATTACTCCAAATTACTCAGCCACTCCACTCTTCTCCCCCAAGTCATTAAAAATAGATTTTCTCTTTGAACAGTCACTCTGCCCTAGGGTCTCCAGATAGAGGTTCTTAGGAGAAGGCCCCAGGGTCAGCTTTTGGTCAGAAGGTTGCATGTTGCTTTGGTTGCAATCACAGGCTCCAGAACCTCCAGCTGGTTTTCTGGGGGGGGGGGGGTGTTGGTGTCTCCTTCTTCTTAATAATATTGATCATGTGACTTTCACAGCCCCCAGGAGGGGCAGCGGGGCTGGGTTGGTGTTTACTTTATGAAGATTTAAGGTGATCTCACACATGACTATTGATTTTTAAAGAACTGGACCTAACCCTGGGAACAAACAATACTGAGTCCTTCGCATTAATTACTGGGAAGTTGATTCATAGGGAGAACTGAAGATGAAAATAGGAGCTCAGAGGTGCCCTGGTCCCTGATGAACAGGCAGGACAGGTGAGACGGGAATTGCTATCTCCATTTTAAAAATAAAGAAGGGAGGCTTGAAGAGGTTAAGCAGCTTGCCCAGGGCCTCGCAGCGAACAGCTAGCAAGACCAGGACAGGAGGCCCCTGCCACCTCCACTGCCCCCGCTCTGTGCCGACTGAGGGCCCTGACATTCCGAGCAGGCTCAGGATGGAGACTGTGGAACCCATTCAGAGTCATGTCCATTACTGTTATGGTCCTGGCAGGTTTCAAAAAAATCAAGCAGGGCATCCTCACCCCCACCAACCCATCTTCTCCCTCACTCTCTCACATCACCCCTTGTGTTGTCTGGCTCCAGATGCACCAGCTGAATCGCTGTCAGCAACCAGAGAAAAGTGAGAAAGAGGCAGGCAGTGGTCAGGAAGGAAGCGTAATTACAGCGCTGGGCCCTGACGTCCAGGAGAAAGCCAGGGGACCCTGACAGCCCACCCTTGGGGGCAGCCCCAGGAGAGGGGCCTTTCCTTACCGCTGCCTGTGCCTCTACCGCTCCACCTCAACCTGGGAGTCGGATGAACCTGGACTCCAGTTCTGCTTCCACCACCTACAAGGCATGCAACTTGGGCAGTTTGTTTAACCCAAGACTCAGTTTTCTAATAAGTGAGCTGGGCCTAATCCCTCGCCTGCAAGGCTGATGTAAGGATTAGGTGATGTGACACAGGGAAAGTGCCTGGCGTGCAGTAGGTGCAGGATAAATGGTTCCTGCTGCTTCATTCCCTTGGACAAGCTCAGTCAACTTCCCGGCTCAGAGGAAGGTGGTGCCAGGCAGGAGGCCTCAGTCCCCCTCACTTCTCCCCCTATCCCTGGGGAGCAGATCCAAGGAGGCGATCTCACTTCTGCCCCCAAGCACACCCAGCGGGGGAGAATTAGATTAAGATGCTGTTTCAGGCATCCAGTTGACAGTCAGCTCTTTGCCTGTAAAGGATAGGAGGCAGGAGGCAGGTATTATTCTGTGGAGTCTTGCTGACTCAAAGGGGCCATAGTGTGAGGCACGTCTAGAGCCAGGGGAGCCTGGCCTGTTCCTGAAGGGTCCACTTTGGCTTGGGTGCCTGAGAGAAACTGACCAGGGCTGGGGCCTTGGCCTGGCCTCCCTGACCATCTGCCCACGTTCCTCTCCCTGGGAGGACTGTGAACCCTGGCCCCAGCGGGTGTACAGGGAAGGCAGAACCCTAAGCTCTCAAACCTCCCAGTGCTGGTTGTACCTGTTCGCCACAGGGCTGACAAGACTTGGGGTAAGTGGTGAAGAGAGACTCCTCCCAGGGCTTCCTTGGTGGCGCAGTGGTTGAGAGTCCGCCTGCCGATGCAGGGGACACGGGTTTGTGCCCCGGTTCAGGAGGATCCCACGTGCTGCGGAGCGGCTGGGCCCGTGAGCCGTGGCCGCTGAGCCTGCGCGTCCGGAGCCTGTGCTCCGCAACGGGAGAGGCCACAACAGTGAGAGGCCCGTGTACCGCAAAATAAAAAAAAAGAGAGAGAGACTCCTCCCACCACCCATGGGAACAGGTAACAACTGCTGGGCGCTGGCCAGCTCCTAGGAGCAGTGGAGTCAGAGAAACCAAAGCCTCACCTGCCCTCTGGTTGCTTCCCGCCTCCTGAATCCTGCTCTGGCCCCAGCTCCATCTCCTGGAACTAACCCCTGAACCCCCTGTCCCTCCTTTCCTCAGAAAGATCCTTTATGACATGTCACCACCACGGGCCACGGAGGACGCGCTGCAGCTGGCCACCTCCACTCACTGTGAGACAGAGCCCAGGGTTAAGCCAGCCCTTTGGGTGCCTCTATTTCCTGGTGGAACAAATGGGTCCCTAACCTCCCTTCCTCCCCAGGGAGCTGTGCAGATCAAATGAGATAAGGGGTGTGAAAGCACTCAGAAAGTGCTAAAACCCTCTCTGGGCATCGGCATCTGTTGTGATTGTGCCGCGGAGCTCATCCCGCACACCAGCCCTGGTGGGGCTTCCCGTCAGTCTGCCCTCAGCTGTGAATGCAAATGAGCATCAGATTGCTTCTTGAAAACAGATCTGGTTTGGGAAAAAGAGGAGAAACTGGGTGTAAGACCCTACAAACTCCAAGGGGAGAGAGGCTGGGCTGGCAGGGAGGGACCACCAAGAGAAGATACAAAAGAAAGGAGAGAGGTGTGGGGAGCCAGTTGCGTTTCAGCTGCCATGCACTATGCTCCGGGCCCTGGGGACCAGGAGGCTGTAGCTCAGGCCAACTGCATGCTTCCACCCAGGCTGCGTCACTTCCCACCCCCTGCCACCTGGCTCTCAGCCACTGAGAAGGCCACTGTTTCTTTCCTTGTGTCAGGAGGCAGGGGACACATGTGGGGACAGGTGTACCATCTGGCAGGGGAGAGCAGATTCCAGAGAAGCAGGGGATTAAATGCTTT
Organism: Monodon monoceros; assembly: GCF_005190385.1. Classification (NCBI taxonomy): domain Eukaryota; kingdom Metazoa; phylum Chordata; class Mammalia; order Artiodactyla; family Monodontidae; genus Monodon; species Monodon monoceros. Next base: position 35,232,460 of record NW_021703774.1, on the reverse strand, counting down.
GTCCCCAAGGGGCCCTGCCAGCCTGGGGAACAGCTTTCCGTTATTCCTTCCCTCTCTCCCTCTCTCTCGTGCATGACTGCAAAGGAATCCTTCAGCTTCTAGAACAGAGTGCCCATGCCAAAGCTCCCTGAGGAGAACCTCCAAGCTCTGGCCTTTGAGCCACGACTGTCCCTTGATTATACCTCTATTGCGGCATCTATTCTCCTGTATTAAGATGATCCTGTTTCCTTTGTCCTCAGCCAAACCATGGGCCCCAGGGGGACAGAGAATGTCACCCGATGCCTAATGGAGAGCTTAACACAACATAAATGCTCTGTAAATACTGAAGGACCGCATGACACCCAGGTACAGCCCATGGTCAGAATCCTCTGTGTTGTTCTGCTTTCAACTCAGCTGCTTCTCCGATAGTTGCCCCCAGATTCTCAGAACCAAGGTGGCTCCTTCTAAGAGTCCACACAGGGTGGCAGAGATACAACCTTGATTCTCTTTCCCCAGGTTTACGCACCAAAGGGCTCCTCCCTCGGTCCACCACCGGGGGACTCTTCTCTGAAGAGTGATGGGTTTGCACCTGATGGTAGTGACTCTCCAGGCTGATAGTAACTACCAGGGCCACAGAGGCCTTCTGGGCCTCACCCTGGGTAGTCCAAGCCCTATGGGTGTGCCCTGTCCCTCAACATCTTCAGGAAGGAGGATGGTTCCAGCAGTTCCCTTGGTGATTCGTCCCCACAGCCAATGATAATCTGATATCACATCCCTTGCTGTGCAGGGCGCTGCACCCTGTGGGCTGACCAGTGTGCTTAAAGGGGAGGGAATTGGGTGGGGGAGAGAACCACTCCGAACTCTGCACCCCTGCTGAGCCCTTTCCCACGTACGTCAACCCCACAGACTGAGGCCAAGGGAGGCACTGGAGATGAGGGGCCTTGGGGTCAGAGGAGACAAGAACACAGTACGAGTCACCTTTCATGAAGAGTGTTTCTTCAGTAAATGACTTAATCGGACAGTTATATTCATTAGAGGTGTAATTACAAGACATAAGATCAAGAGGAGAAGAATGCCAAGCGTGCGGGGGGAATCCAGTGTGGAGCGGTCCCCTGGTCCTGGGGAGAAGGCGGTGGAGGCAGGTGGGAGAAGGGCATCCTCCATCGGAGGCGCCTCACCACCACGTTCCTCTGCCGACGCAGCCACCCTCAGATCCCAGCACTCGGACCAGAGGGGGTGGGGAGCCTCAGGCATAATTAAATCGCAATCATAATAAACAAACACTAATTAAAGTGTCACTGAGTGTCCCATTAAACTCTGAGTCAGCCCTGACAAAGCCGCCTGACACGGTAGACACTCTCCAGGAGAAGCTCCCTTGCCTTCTCCAGCTTCCCGGGACAATGCCCATCCCCTCCCCATCCTCCCCCACCCACCAGGTCCTAGAGCAAGTGCCCGCCTTCGCCTGGTGCAGAGTGAAGTGGCCCCTGACCCCAGAAGTTTGAACCTGGTCTTTCAGGGCCTCCATAGACTCAGAGATATTAGAACCAATTTCTCCCTGGCTATAAAGCAGTCCCCAGGCTAACCTCCATCTCTCCTCCTCCTGAGTCAGTCTAATTCCTTCCACTAGTTCCTTTCGTAGTCCCTAGGCAGAGTTTGATTCTATTTCTTTATGGCCCCAGGGCCTGACACTTAAAAAGATTTCCCAAGACATGAAGTCACATTTACCAGTGGTTCTCATAAGAATCACCTGGAGAGGGGCTTCCCTGGTGGCGCAGTGGTTGAGAATCTGCCTGCTAATTCAGGGGACATGGGTTCGAGCCCTGGTCTGGGAGGATCCCACATGCCACGGAGCAACTGGGCCCATGAGCCACAACTACTGAGCCTGTGCACGTCTGGAGCCTATGCTCCGCAGCAAGAGAGGCCGCGATAGTGAGAGGCCCGCGCACCGCGATGAAGAGTGGCCCCTGCTTGCCACAACTAGAAAAAGCCCTCGCACAGAAACAAAGACCCAATACAGCAAAAATTAACTAATAAATTAACTAATAAACTCCTACCCCCAACATTTTCTTTAAAAAGAAAAAAAAAATCACCTGGAGAGCTTGTTGGAACCATTTCTCAGGCCCCGCCCCATCCCAGAGGTTCTAACCCAGTGGACTCTGGATTTTTATGCCCCTTAAGCTCACAGGTAATGCCAAGGATGTTGGTTTGGAAACTCGGGCCACCTCTTCATGGAGGACATTCTTTTGGCCAAGGAGTGACAGGCTGGAGAGCTTACAGACGTCATGTATTCCAGCTCTGTGGCCTTCTCCGTCCTTCCCAAGTTAACCCAAAACTACCTTTCCAGATTTATACCCATCACTCTTCACCCTCATGCAACGTTTTCTGAAGAAACTCTGCTTTCCTGTGTTTGCTCATGTGGTTCTTTCCACCTGGGACGCTTTTCATCTGTATAAATATTATTCACCCTTGAAGACCCAGACCCAGGCCACATCCCTTACAAAGCCTTCTTGGGACTCCTATCTAGAGCAGTGCTCTCCCATGATGACAAAGTGCCGTCCACACAGCTACGCATGTAATTTTAACTTTTCCAGCAGCCATATTTTAAAGAGTAAGAAGAGACAGTGGAAATTAATAGTAGATCTTATTTAACTAAATATTTACTAAATTTTTATCTTTTCAACATGTGTCAATAAAAAGTTATTACTGTGCTATTTTACATTCTTGTTTTCCATGCTCAACCATCAACATCCGGTGTCCTTAGAGCACATCTCTAAGGACTAGAATTCGAACTAACCCCATTCCAGATGCTGGGGACCGCACGGGCCCATACATTGGACGGCGTAGACGTAGAAGTAGTATTTTCTTTGCTCTGAATTGCCTCAGCCCTCTTTTAATACCTCTCTTAGAACACACATCACTTTTCTTTTTTTTATTGCTAGCCTGTTTGCAACTTGAAGGTGATGGCTGTGTTTTAATGTTGCTGTTGATTTTATTCCCCTAAAGTGCCCAGCACTGGTCTTTCTGTAGGACATGATCTATGGATATGGGTTGATAAATGAATACAGAAACACATGATTATAGGAAAGACAGAGCACCCATGGAAACACCTGACTTTGAGGACCTCCCTCCAGTCCCTGTGACATTTCTTTCCTCTGGTTTGCATATGGCTATGAGGTCTTTGAGAAGAGAATAATTCAAATTTTAGGAACCGCCCCCCTTATAAGTTTCCTGTTTCACTTTGCTCTTCAACTCAGTGTATTTAAAAAAAAATTCCCACCAGGAGGGCCCAGGAAACAGGAAAAATAGTTGTGCTGTTGGTTTCACGTTTGGAGAAGAACAGGCTTCTCACTATCTCTGCGGCACTTGGCGTGAAAGTGGGCTTTGTTGCTGGAGACACTGCTCCCATTCAGGGCCCCCTTCCCCAGCTGCTGAGAGCTGGGCTGTGTTTTGACAGACGGGCCGAATGCAATGCAGACAGTTGTTTTAATTTCCAGCCAGATGCAGACATCACTCACACGGAGCCCGAAACCCAGGAAAGGGAGGCCGGGCACTGGGCTGCGGCTCTCAGCCCTCCGAGGGCGGGTTGGAGGGGGCTGGCGGAAGCCCCCCAGGTGGCTAGGGTCACAGATATCCTGAAGGGCCGAGAGTCCCAGGCCCGGGAGAGGCATGCTGGGAGAGCGTCTGGCAGGCACCTGCCGGAAAGGTGCTTCTGGTAGGAATCACAGGACGTGAGTCAGGGGTCAATGGTTGCTCCTTAAAGTGGGGTGCTATCAGTGGCTAGTGGCGTGGCTGGATCTTTGAACTGTCCAAGTCATTCAGGACAGAAATGAACAGTCTCAGGAAGGAGTTAGGCAAACTGTGGGAAATAGAATCCTATATGTCAGAGTTAGAAGGACTAGGGCAGCCTTCCTCTGGGGGCAGAAATTCCTTCCACAGCCTCCCGGACACATGTCACCTTGACTCTGCTTACACGTCCCACGGAAGGGAGTCCCTGCTGGAAGCCAGGTCTGTTGCACTGGTGGACAACCTTGACTTTCTTCTGTTGAGCTTTCCTGGAACTTTTCACCCATGAGTCTTATTGCAGCCACATTGCCCCCCTTCAAACAGTGGCAGATAGCTTCCACGGCCACCTTGACATTCAACTTCTTTGACCTAAATAAACATACAGGTCTATCAGCTGTACCTCAGATGCCACACCTGGGTCCCACCCCATCGTGACCACCCTCTGGAAAGTTTCTCTGGTTGAGCAACCCTCCTCTTAGAGCAGGTTGCAAAGACCTGAGCTGGGAACTCAGGTCATCTCCATCCTGACACCATGTCCATTAATGCAGCCCATGATCGAATTAGCCCCTTTAGCTATGACATCACCCTGTCAGGTCATATTGGACATAGAGTCAATTCAACCCTCGGACCTATTCCACATGAACTATTTCAAATCAGCTACTCCCCCAACTTCCATTTAGAATATCAATTTTTTCACTGAATTGCAAGATTTTATATTTATGCTTTCTGCATTTTGTATTTTTATTATTAAAGGGAAGTTAGGGATGCTTAAAGTTGATCACGTCACTCAGAGAAAAACTTTGTAATTCAGAATGTTAAGTGTTTATGATGTGGGGAGAATGAGCGGGTGTGGGGGGCACCCAACAGAGAGAAGGAAAGTTCCTGGGGCTGGTACCCAAGACCTTTCGTTGTCTGGCCCCTGGTTCCATGCCACCAGCCTCATCTCTCAGCCCGCCCATCCAGTATACACTCCACACTTGAGTTAGGCTGAACTTAGCCATGATTATATATATATATTTTTTTTTTTTTTTTTTTTTTTTGGCGGTACGCGGGCCTCTCACTGTTGTGGCCTCTCCCATTGTGGAGCACAGGCTCCGGACGGGCAGGATCAGTGTCCATGGCTCACGGGCCCAGCTGCTCCGCGGCATGTGGGATCTTCCTGGACCGGGGCACAAACGCGTGTCCCCTGCATCGGCAGGCGGACTCTCAACCACTGCGCCACCAGGGAAGCCCCATGATTACTTTTGTTCGTGATAATCTCTCAGCTAGGAATGCCCTTCCAGGCATCTGCATTGGGCCCACTGTTACCCTGGTTCACCCATACTCAGCTGGTCCCTTCCTCCAGACAGGCTGGCCCCTTCCTCCAGACAGGTTGTGCTGGACCGCCCTCCTTTAAGCTGCCAAGGCCCCCAGGGCACATGCCTATTGCCTGCAGTGGATGTTGAGCACAGTGTAGAGCAGGTCTCGGTTTGTAATTATCAATTCCTACTGGGCTGCGTGCTCTTCCGGGGGGCAGGATCTGTGTCCTGTTCGCTGCTGTTTCTCTATCACACAGCACCGGAGCCTCTCATAGTGACATCTGATAAACAGTTGCCGGGTGAGCAGTGTTAGACTCCATCCCGAGCCTCTCAGGAGCACGCTGTGAAGGCATCTCCATCAGATCCTTTGTCCCCCTGCTAGAGGCAGACCACTGTGCCGCTGGACCGCAGGCTGTGTTTCCACTTGGGTTCGCACATCCAGTAGGTGGGGGACCTCTCTGCCCTAACAAATGAGATTCCATTCCCAGCCCAGCAGCCTCCAGCCCCAGCCAGCAACAGATACCTAGGACATACCAAATGCAAGACTTCAATCTTCTGACCCTTTGCCTGGCCTTAATGTCACACCCGCTAAGCAGGTAAGGGTGAGTAATGACCAAACAGGCCCGGCCCGTGTCCCCGCAGGGCCCCACCTGGAAGCCAGGAGGAGGCCACATCCTCTGGGGGGCAGGGGCTTCTTCTGTACATTCCCACTTTCCCCAGCAAGACAGGCAGCTCATCTCTGTTCCCATTTAGCCAGACTTTTCAAAGGATGGGAGATTTACTAGAGAAACTGAATGCAGGCATCAGAGAATGGGATAATTGGATCCAGGTGGTATGTTTGGTTGGATGTAAAAAGACCATGCCATTAGATGAATATTATTTGATAGGAAAAGTTTCTCCTTCTCTCCCTTTTTAAATGTTTTCTGTGCAGGCAGGATGTCTCAGCCCAAGCCCAGCTGAAAGCTCTTCAGAGACGAGTTGGTGGCACTCAATAGCCTTTCAACAGAGTTAACCATTTTCAGCCTTTGCCAGGAGCAGGCCCAGCTCTCTGGAGGACTTTAGTGCAGGCAAAGAGAAACTGGAGGATTTGCTTCCACCTCCAGCAAAGGCAAGAAGCCTGGGGCCTGTTAGCTGTACCTGACTCGTGCGGGGCAAACACATGAGAGCACTGAGGCCGCCCCCCCCCCACTGTCACCTCTTAGGGGTGGCGACAGTGCAAGTGTGGTTAGGTGTAGTTGAGTCTGAACACACCTCTGCGAGGCGTCACTCCCCAATCTAACCTGCTCTCTTTTCCCTCTTGGCCAGATCACCAGGGTCCCCGTGGAATCCTGTGAACAGTACACGACCTGTGGGGAATGCCTGAGCTCGGGGGACCCTCACTGTGGCTGGTGTGCCCTGCACAACATGTAAGTTTGGCACATTCTGGAAAAAAGCCTGGAATGCAGAAAACCAGGTACTTTCCTGGGAGTGTTGATGAGGGATGTGACATCAGTTCGTAGGGAGAGAGGAATTTCCCTCTTCTGAGCAGTAATTCTCATCGTGGTTGGAGTGCTGAGAGCAGGAAGAGGAAAAGAGGCCATGGGTGGGCCTTCTTTCTAAGTGCAGTGCCTCTGCCTCTCTGTTTTTCATTTCACCTCCAAAATCTGATCCCCCACCCCCTCCCCCCCGGCCAGCTCTGAAGTCTGTACCTTTTCTACAGGGAAGGGTAGTGGTGTTGGAAGAGCTCACAGGGGAAGTTGTAGAATCTCTAGGTTTCCCAAGAACCTCCTCAGTGTAGCCTGAACGAGGTGCCTCCTTCCTGGAGTTTGCACTAGAGTTGGGAAGCTTGGACTCCAGTTAGCTGCTGTGTGACCCAGGATGGTCCACTGACAACTGTGGGCCTCCATTTCCCCATCGCTAAATAGGGGTAATGCCTCCCTCGCAGGTGAGCTGTGAGGATTAAATGAAATAATAAATGCTTTGGCAATAAGGAAGCTCAGGATAAGCTACACAAGTCAAAATAATTGTTATGGACACAGAAGCCTTGGGAGGACCCTTCTGGCCTCATTAATTCCGGATTCCAAGAAGTCTGCATCTCACTCCAACTGGCCTCACATCCCTATTCAGATACATCCCCTGCCATTGAATACCAGCTCAATAGAAATGCAAAATCGCACTTAAACTTCCTGATTCGAAGTGCCCCAGAGGGAGAGAAGAGGGTGAAAACTCCAAAGGCAGGAGCTGGCCAGGAATTCTGTTCCCCAGTGGAGTTGGAAACTCCTTGGCTCCGTGCCAGCCACCAAAGCATCCCCATAAAATGTGCAGAGTTTAGGGTGGAGGCGGAGGGCTAGAGTTCAGGGTCCTGCACAATAGCTCTTGGCTTCCAGCCTCTGCAGCAGGTGTTGGGAGGGCTATGGAGGGAGGGAGGGAAGCAGGCACCTCACAGATGCAAAATCCGGACTGGATTGGAGCCCACAGATACTGAGTTCCCTGCTTAGATTTGGAGGTAAGGGCCTCCTCCAAAAGTCTTGCCAGAAATGCTCTCACCAGAACCCGGACAGTGAGTCTCCATTTAGGTCAGACCAGTGGTAAAGAAACTGCCGCTGCTCCCACTATGGCCCCAGAATGGCAAAGGTGGCTGCAGTTGGGTTCCCTTCAGTGAGGCTGGCCTGACAGCCAGAAGGCTCTCTCACCTCAAGAGGATTTCTTTCTCCACAGAATCTGACAGCCGCTCCCAGCTTCAGGCCTTGTCTTGGGCTACCTGCCCTCTCACTGTGCGGTGGTGGGTAGATCCGGCCATACTACCCACTCCCTGCTCTCCCTGCCAATCTAGCCTCAATGTCCAAGTTTCCCGGAGGCCCCAGACCACCCCGTCATCCTCCTGGGCCAGGTCAGCTGGGGCTCCTAGAATGACTGGACCACATGAAGATAGTCTCAGATTTCCTCTGCCGTCTGAGCTCCTTCCCTGTCATCACCTGCCAGGGCACACCTCTCCTTCCAGCAGCTCTGTTTGCCAAGAGCACATGGGGAGCAAGTTTCCTCCCGGTTATACCCAGAGGTTTCTCTTCTTCTGGTCCCTCTCATCTTCACCAGCCCCTCCGGCAGTGTCCTCCCACCTGTCGCCATCCGCCTGCCTGGGTAACAGGAATGAGTGGATGGACGACCCCAGCTGCCAGGCCCACACACTGGATTTTAATGGAGGCAGAGGCCTGAGAGAAATTGCTCAGGAGCCTCTGGGTCCGGGGGAGATTTGAAACCTTCCTGTGTCTTCTGTATGCCTTGCTCTTGCAAGTGCGTTATTGTCTTAGAGGCTATTTATCTCTGTTAGGGCTGTTGCCATAAATAGTATGATAAAAAAAGAGCCATTTCAGTGAGTCAATGAGATAAAGGCTCCAGTCAAGAGCTCACTTTAGAGCTATCTTAAGGATTCACTTAAACCTCAATAATTCTTTTCTTTGACAGCATTCATATTTAGATCCATTATGTGCCTGGAAAGGAAGAGGGGGGAGGGACTTTGGGGGGAGCTCGGTTGGGAATCTCAGCCTGGTTGTGGAATCTTGGAGTGTCCCCAGTGGCTCTTTGGTTGGAGAAGCACCAGCCCTGGAGCGTGTTCCCATGTGACTTAAGTGGCCACCAGACGCCCCTGTGTGCAGGCGTCACAGTGCCCACCTGCTGCTGTAGGCAGAGAAGCCAAGAACCAGAGATGAAGATGTGAGGAGAAGCGGCCACACATGCCTTCTGCCAGGGGCAACCCTGCCTGCGACTCCCTGTCTGTCTCTCTCTTTCCCACCACAAACATTTATTGAAAATATACCATGGACAGGTAGAATAGCTCAATGCATAAAACATGGTCCCTGCCTTCAAAGAGCTATGAGTCCAGCCACAAGATCACGTGCATGCTGTCCCACACAGCTAAGACCCTGTCCAGGTTTTTAAATATCCCTGGAGGAGAATAATAATATTCAGAATCATCAACATTGTTCTTAGAAGGGCTAAGAACAGGCCATTTTCTAAACACTAGCTTATTTAATGCTTACAGCAAGCCTATGAGGTAGTGTATTATCATTGGCCTCGGCATTCTACAGTTGAGGGAACTGAGGCGTGGAGAGATTAAGGAACTTGTCCAAGGGGCCACAGCTAGTAGGCTGTAGATCTGGGGTTAGAGCCCAGGCATCATGGCTCCAGAGTTCACATTTTTAGCCTCTTGCCTGCTACTTCTCACGTCCCCAACCTTCCCTCCCTCACTCACTGAGTTTCCCGTAAAGGTGCCGTCCCTCTAGAGCTATTCTTTATGTCTAAACCGCATCTCTTGTGTTGGCGGTCGATCCCACTTCTCTTAGTCTGACTTTAACTGCAATAGAGACCATCTGGGAGTCACCAGGCCCTCTGGGATAAGTGAATGTTGTCATGAGAAGACGGACACAGGCCTCAGAGCAGCAAAGCCTTCTCACTTACCTTCAGGGGACCCTGGAGCCTCCAACAGATGGGTCTCAGAGGCCTGACCGCTTGTGGATCTGTGTTTGTGGCAGGTGCTCCCGCAGGGACAAGTGTCAGCGGGCCTGGGAACCTAATCGATTTGCTGCCAGCATCAGCCAGTGCATGAGCCTCGAGGTGCATCCCAGCAGCATCTCAGTGTCTGAGCACAACCGGCTGGTGAGTAAACTCATCCGGAAGGGTGGAGGCGTGGGGTGTGGGACCCGCACAAGTGTGGGTGTGTTCCTTTAACACTTGCACAATGTAAATGGCTCGCACTTTAAATGCTCCAAGGAAACTTGATCTTTGTAGGAAAACTATGGTAACTCTTATTGTAAAGGGCCTAGTCATTCGCCCTGCCCCTCGCAGATTCATTACCTATTGATCTGTTTTGTAAATCTAGATTTTGCATTTAGTAACAAACAGCTACAACATAATGCAATCCAATGCCATTCGTTGGTATATGGTGTATTTCAATCGTCCACTTGATACAGTGTCTCACAGAAACCTGGAGTTGCCTTTGTGCTTGTATATGAGAGACACAGACAGACAGGCAGACACAGAGAGACTGAGACTTAATTCACAGTATGTGCTTAGAATATTAAAGAGAATACAATGGTCCTTAACCACCTGTCGAGTTGCAACCCCAAATACTTCGTGTCCTCAGGCCCTGCAGGATTATTTCATTCTGGAGGTTATATGAGCATTCACAAATGTTAATTAGTTAATGAACCTTCCAAGACTTGCGTTCATTCATCCCCACGGGGAGGTTTTGGCTCCCATGGAGCTGAGGGAACAAACAGCAGAGTTTGTACCTAAGTCTCTCAGCCCCATGGAAACGAAACTGGGGCAGAGATTCAGCAGCAAACAAATGTATAGAAAGGCTAGGTGATAGCCATTGTGACTAAGAAATCCCTGCCAGGTGGGATGACAAAGGGAGGCCTCCCTCCGTTAGGACTCGCCACTTGCAGGCCGCAGGGTGTTGTCACCATGGACCCTCATGGGCACTCCCCACTGGGAGTCACATTTCTCACCTGTTGTTTCAAATACCACTTAGATACTATATTGTGGTCACTTAGTACAACCCCATTTCCAAGTACACTGAATTCAGAGCAGCATTTTACCATTAAATGATTTCTCAATCAACAGATTCTTCTGACACTCTGTGATATTTTTACCATTCAAAGGAGAGTGTTCAAACTTGAAAGGCCTGCAAACCACTGACCTAGATCACTGGGACCCTAAGAAACAGCAGGCATCACCTGAGCCATTAGTGTTCACTTCCTGCCTTCCTCTGATCCCCTAAACTTCTTGTGAGGTGACTGCCCTACTCTAGGGGAGCTGTCAGGGGGCAGAGAGCCAGAGAGGAACAGAGAATAGAAACTCTAGGAAACCCACCACCTTGGCAAGCAGACCCTAAATGACAGCCAGGCTGAGGCGCCAGCTGTCTTTCGCCAACCCGGTAAACTCCTTATAAACCTGCAGACTGGTGATACGTGTTCTCCCATGATCCAGGGCTAAGGCTTATTTGTGAAGGGCTCAGCTCATGACTTGCTTTCAAGTTTGCATGATTTCATGTCAAAATGAGCTGGGTCTGAGATGGGTTTTGGGACCTTTCCCCCTAGCATCCTTCCCTTCCCCTCCCCCCAGTGCTTTCTGCTGCTGGACAAGACTGAAAAATTAATAGTATTAATAATAAAGACCATTGGCCCTGCACACCCCTCGCAGTGCTACTGTAATTGTTCAGTGTCAAAGCTAGAAGATCACCTGGAAACAACATCCTCTTTATCGATGAGGTCAGTGGAGATGAGTGAGCAAGTGGGCAATGGCAGGGCCAGGCCTGGAGCCCAGGTCTCCTGAGCCCCAAGGGCTCTTCCTACAGCATTATCCTTTTGCTCCTCCCACAGCTCAGCCTGGTTGTGAGTGATGCTCCCGATCTGTCTGCGGGCATCTCCTGTGCCTTTGGGAACCTGACAGAGGTAGAGGGACAGGTATCTGGGAGCCAGGTCATCTGCATCTCACCAGGGCCCAAGGTTGTCCCTGTCATCCCTCTGGATCAAGGTAAGAAGTGTCTGCCATGAGAGTCATATGCTAGGGGCTGCCCTACCAGGGTGGCCAAGAGAAGAGGACCCAGGGAACAGGGTGGCAAGTACCAGCACAGACTGACTGACAGTTGCCTGACTAGGTCTCCTTATGCCAGATACCAATAGGGCTTATAAACTTGTTTGAGTCTGAAAGCAAACTGTCATGCCCCAAAGCAAAATTCAGGAAGAGGGAAATCCCTTGCTCCCATTTGGGTTAAGCCTGCACAGTGCATAAAGATTTTTTCCAGACTTCCCTTCCCTTCGAGGAATGTCAGTGGTTTCAGCCAGTGGTTTTCAGCGGGTTCTCTCCATAGAACTGGGGGCTTTTAGGGCTTTTGACCTGATTTTTTTTTTTTGAATTTTTGAATTTTACTTATTTTTTTATACAGCAGGTTCTTATTAGTCATCAATTTTATACACATCAGTGTATACATGTCAATCCCAATCTCCCAATTCAGCACACCACCACCACCACCACCCCTGCCACTTTCCCCCCGCTTGGTGTCCATACGTTTGTTCTCTACGTCTGTGTCTCAATTTCTGCCCTGCAAACCGGTTCATCTGTACCGTTTTTCTAGGTTCCACATATATGCGTTAATATACGATATTTGTTTTCCTCTTTCTGACTTACTTCACTCTGTATGACAGTCTCTAGATCCATCCACATCTCTACAAATGACCCAATTTCGTTCTGATATTTCTTTTTTTTTAATTTTTATTCTATATCGGTGACCTGATATTTCTGACAGTAACTGTACATATTTGACCAAACAGGGGACTCTGTGGGATCTGATCCATTACCTCCTCCCTAAGAGAGGGGCTGGGGGCGTCTGGGTCTCAGTGATGGGCTGGTCATCAGCAGGATGAAAGGGAGTCTCTTGGAAGAAGATTCAAGAACGTTCCATCTACCATCGGTGCCCCAGGGGAGCCCTGGAGTAGCTGAATGATTTACCCTCAGTCTCTCCACTGTGCCCCAGATTTGTAACCCTCTCCTTTTTTTTTCCTTTTTCCAGACTGGTTTGGGCTAGAGCTGCAGCTGAGATCCAAGGAGACAGGAAAGATATTCGTCGGCACCGAGTTCAAGTTCTACAACTGCAGTGCCCACCAACTGTAAGCACACCCCTCTCAGCACTAGTACTTGTTCAGTATCAAAGCCAGAGGATCCCGTAGACCAACGTCCTTCTATAGAGATGAGGTCGGGAGAAATTAGTGAGCAAGCAGGTAACGGCAGGGCCAGGCCAGAGGAGTCTTGCCCTGGGTCTGGATATGAGTGTGGGGTTTTTCTAAGTTCCCTTAGAACAAGAATCATATTGTATTCACCTCACAGTCTCCCAGTTGGACCCGGCACATTGTCTGGAAGAGAGTAAGCTCTCCATAACTGTTACTTTTCAGTTATATTCCATTTATTCAGTGATATTAAACCGAATGGCTTCACTCTCCACAGCCTCTGATCTCATTCGGTCTCCCTTGCAACACACCCTACCCTCAACTCTCAGACTAAGAGTTAAAAGAGGGTTTGAAGTAAAAACAAAGGTCATGGCTCAGGACCCAGAAGAAAAGTTCTCCATTTTATGCCAGTTGGTGGTGGATTTGAACACGGAGACTGACAACCAGTGGAGCTTGGACACATCATCCATGACCACATGAAGAAGGGACTCAGAGATGGGGAAGTAGCCTCACCCAGCACTCAAATAAAGGACTCAGGCTGGGAGAGGGAGAGGAAGCTTTAAACTATACCGTGGTCCAAACTGAGCCTTCAACTTTTCGAGGAGGAGGGGAAAACCAGGCCCAACCACCAGCCCTCAGAGGGGCTTAAGTGCAGCCCAGCTGACCTCACCAGCCATCTCCAGCAGCAGAATGCCTACCAATTGAGTGCCCTTGGCTGTGAGATCCAACAGCTGCGCAGGAAGCTGGGAGCATTTCATAAGTAAAAAGCAGGACCAGGAGTGGAGGAGAGAGAGACCCATACTTAGTTTCTGCTGGTTCCTCTCTCGAAGTGAAACTGAGACTCCTTCCATACCATCTGGAAACTCATGCACCATTTAGATTTAGATTTAGAAAGAGGGAAACACGTCTCTATAATAGGACCACATAAGGGCCATGTGACCCTGGTCAATCAACAAGGAGAGAGATCAAGCAACAGCTCCATGCCAGAAGGAGCAGTACCTGAGAATATTCTATGGACCCATCCTTCCCATTGCCCAGGGCAGGAACAACCTGAGGACTCCAGCAGTATCAAGTCTGAGGGTCTAGGCTGTGGGCACGATGGGCCCAGCAGTCCATGTGGGGAGAGGGTCTGTTTGCAGCTAAGCCCTAAAGGAATTTAGCCATCAAAATAGGCAAATGAGCCTCCTTAGTCTCCTCTTTTCTGGTCTTGATTTTTCATGATTAGAATCATCTTCTAGAGTTCTAGGGTCTCCACAGTAGCTAAGGAAAGAGACGTACCTGAGCCCCATTTGGCCAAATCAATAGATGTGCTGAGAAAGACAGAACAAGTGGTAAAAATGGCCTGGGAGGAGGCAAGGCAGGGCAGTATGTGGCTGAAGCTGAAATGAATAAAATTGCCCCTTACCGACTGCATTCCAATCCCATTTTGTTGGGAAATGCATCTTGGAAAGTGAGCTTCCCACAACACAGCAGTGAAGGAATACATTGTTTGTGAGAGCATCCACATCTCCATGGCAACTCAGTGTGATGTCACCACTTTCAACCATATTGCCATGGCAATGGAGATGCTGTCACAGGCAACAAGTGTTAGCAGAAAAACAAAGCAGGTATCCTTGACACTAAAGATTCCATTTTATTGCAAAACACTATCTTACCCTTCTTTACTCCTGGCATTCACAGTTAAAAATCACAGAGTCAAGTTCAATTCTTTCCTTTTACTATGGTACACTGAGTCCCATAGGGTATAAGTGCTGCAACGAAGGTCACAAAATTAGCCAATGGAAAAACCTGTTCTAAAACCCTGATCTCATCATCCTTGGTCCATTTTCATGATTTACTTGCTGAATCATAAGATGTTAGCAAGAAGCAATCCATCTGGGCTAGGTTCAGGAACAAAATAACTAGGGGCGTATCTAGAAGGGGATAAAAGTATTTGGCATGGAGAAGAAGTGTAGATGGGCTAACGCACCCAATCCACTGTGGAGTATTAGCCAGTGACCCCTGGATCAAGCCCCATCCGCCCAAATGTCATCAGAGTTCCCACCAGGTGGCGCCAGATTGCAGACCTGGCCGTGTCCCTTCCAGGTTGGTCTAGTTGTGAGAGGCTAGACTAGAGGATCTGGCAAGAAGCAGGAAGAACAACCCTACCTGCAAAACCCGTTTGCCTGACAGTGGTCTGATCACACACAGAGAACCTAGATAATACACACAGCCTCCAGGGGAAACCAGAGGGAAAGAAGTGCTCACTCACCCTGGGGAGAAAGGCAGAAGCCACACACATAGCCTGTTGCTATCTATGCCTGGCAACCTGGAGAGTGGAACAAAGTTATCACTTAATACCGTTTACTCCCCCAAAACTCAGAAACACAGGTGGTATGAACCAATCATTAACACTCCAATGTGATTTAAGAGCTTGAAATAACAGGTGATTTAAGCACTTAAAAATAATACATTTAGCATTGTTAATACTTTTCCAAATCACGTCCTATATATTATCTCGTTTGACACGAAACACCCCATGGAGTGGACAGGAAAGTCTTAGTACAGACAGATGAAGAAATTCCAAGTCAGAAGGTAAAGTGCTTACTCAGGGTGACCTCAGTGGCAGTGGCAGAGGCAAAACTGCAACCAGATCTGCCCAATTTCTATCCCTGTGCTCTTTGGGCGATTCTGTCTTTAGTTTTTTTATTTTTTTATACAGCAGGTTCTTGTTAGTTATCTATTTTATACATATTAGTGTATATATGTCAACCCCAATCTCCCAATTCATCCCACCCCTGCGATTCTGTCTTATAAGTGGTGGTATGCTGCCAAATGTTTAACCGTCAGAAATCGGGGGAAAACTTATTATATGGCATTTTCCAATTTCTATGGCATAAATACTCCCTCCATGGCTAATTTCCAGCTGCTATCATGATGCCAACCGCTTGTAAAATTCCTGAAAATATGAATAATTGGCTATCATGAGCTGATACAGACCAGCTCTAGCACACCACTGGTTTCTAAGTTACATTATTCCCGCTCTGAACACATTTTCCTCTCAATTTTCTGGTCCCGTGGACATCTTAGAGGGATAAGCCACCATTCTCAGGGCTGGGGATGCCCCACCAATCTACCCCTCCAAGAGTGAGACAAGGGTAACAGACTTCCATCATGACACATGGGCTACCAGGCACCCTTACCTTCCCTGTCTGCTGCCTTCTCTTTGCCTCTTACTGTCTCTATCCTTGCAGGTGCCTGTCTTGTGTCAACAGCGCCTTCCGCTGCCATTGGTGCAAATACCGAAACCTCTGTACTCATGACCCCACCACCTGCTCCTTCCAGGAGGGCCGGATCAACATTTCAGAGGTAAGCATAGCTCACCCTGGCGCAACAGCAGCCCCAGTGAATCCTGAGTGGTCCTCCTTTTTCAGATGGTCCGTCCAACGGCGTGGCCATCTCCTTGCCCTGGTCCATGTTGGTCTTCCTCCCAGAGATGTTAGAAAGCCCTGGTATTATAGAGCTAAAAAAAAGTGGCAGCAAATACCCCAGAGAAGGAGAAGTGTGCCATATTTGCTAGACTCCTAAGATTGTGTGCATTCAAAAGCTTGAGGGGACCTGAGGGTTGAGACTGAAAGTTTAGAGGAAATATATCCAACCGAACAGGCCCCATGGTCTAGAAGAGTGTAGTGAATGGCGTTTGTTCTCTGAGTCTAAGCCCTTTGCTTGGCTGCAGACATCGTCTAGTTCAATAGAACATTTACTCTTAGCCCCTCTTTCATGCCAACCTCCCTTCCTAGTCTAAAATTCAGTGATTCTTTGACTCTGCTGTATGACTGTGTGGGTGGCCTTACAGAAGACAGAGGCAGTCAGCTGGTGAAAAGAACCAGGCCTTGCTAAAAGTCCCATTTTCTTGTGTAGTTGAAGTGCCATCCCTAAGGCCAGACCCACTTTTGTCATCAACACAGTGCAATATCAGATTTCTTCTCTTTCCAACGAATATCGCACCCAATGATATTTCCTTGAGGTTGACTTTCTTACAAATTCATAGCAGGCCTTAGGACAACGAAGCCCGCTGGGTCAGTGTCTAATGTTTTTCATGCCCCAGAGTGACCAGTAGGTGAGTTTGAACAACTATAGAGACCTTATGTATTCCCACAAATGCACATATGTATAAATATACATTCACCTCTCGTTCCACCTTTTAGAAAATCCGCAAATGTAAATAAGTGACAGTGTAGCATTTGCAAATACTGCTACGGCCTTTATATGTCTCCCTCTTGCACTAGGCTACAGGCTCCTTAAAGGCAAGGATTACATATTATCTTTAAATCCTCAGTGCCTTTTTCAGTGAAAGTCTGTAGCATGCATGCATGAAAGCATAGAGGAACCAATGACCACTTTACCCAAATGCCATTAATAGGAAGTGTTCCTTGGAGCTACTTGTCTAAGATTTCAAGAAATAGAGTCTTTTCTGTCTCCTAATCTGGGTAGAAGTACTGGTTGCTTCCATGCATAAACACGAGAAAGTAAGCCTTGATATACATGTCAGCATGATGTACAATTTAAATACCTTATAATTTTATTTGTCAATTATACCTCAGTAAAGCTACATTTTTTTAAATTTTTAATTTAAGAAGAAAGTAGACCTTGAAAGGTTTCCCGGACACACACACACACACGCACGCACACACACACACACACACGTGACCATGAATTCTTTTGAGCTCCTGAAACAATATGTGTTACATTGAGCCAGAAAAAATGGAGTTTGCCTGTCTTGAATGAGAGACACACAGATGGTGCCCACAGGCGGTATTTAAGGCAGACCCAACCACAGATGCCTCAGCAGGATGGAACCAGTTACCTAGTGCCCTGAAAACCTTTCAAGGAAGGCTTTTCCTTTGGCCCGTCTGTATGCTTCGATGTAGCTGACCAGAAAGCGCCACCCTGGTCTTAGTGGACACCGGAAATTAACCCCAGCCCTGGGATTCTGCAAGAGGATGAGACTGCTTTCAGGCCAATCTTCTTACCCAGAGGAAAGGACCCATGCATGAGCCGAGGGTATGGTGGGAGAGGGTACGGTGTGCTTCGCTTTCATCTGGCTGCCGGGCTCCCCTGGGCAAAGAGAAACCCGAAGCCAAGCCTGACAGGACCCAACGGGCAGCTGGAGTGAGGGCAGGAGAGGTGTCAGACCGAGCGAGACCAGTAACTCTGCCCCGTGTGGAGGCCGAAGGGCTGAGGCCCAGAGGCTAATTGAAATCATGCCGCCTCCCTCTCGCCCTTTAGAAGTCACCGGAACACAGCTCCCTCTCAGCCACAGGTGACTCAAGAATTCCAGAGGACTGGGCCTGGGAGAAGTTGTTGCCATCCCAAGTCAGGATTAAATTAATACTGAAAGAGCCCTGCGGGGAAAACCAGAGGCTTCCCATCTCCTTTTTCATTTCCTCCCTTAACGTCTGTTCCTTGAGGTGAGAGAGATGCCTTTGTCTCCGTCACCTCCCCCTCGCCCTGCTGACATGCACTAGCCAGCAGGTCCCCAGAGACTGGGTGTGGGAGAGGATGCTCTGGGGCTCCTGAGTTTACTCAGGAAAGGAAATAGGGCGCAACTTCCGAGGAGGTTGCCAGGGCCACAGCCACTCCCGTGTCCTTTCTCCGCAAACAGCTCCCAGACCCCACTCTGTCCTGTCCAAAGCTCTGCTTTGGGGGGGAGCCCCGTTCCTGAAAATGTGGGAAACAGCAAAGGTGCACATGGCTGGCTCGAGTGAGGTTCCCCTTACTCAGTTAAGAGTCCTGCCTATGTCCTCAGGTTCTTCTGGGGACTGGAAATCCCTTCGGTGCCTCTTTGGGGCTCCTAGAATATCTCTTTTCCACTTCCAGTAAGGGCCCCCCAACTTTGAATCAAACTTTTACATCTGTCTTCTTCCTAGAAACAATGTATAACTGATTAGCTCCATTGATGTGTATAGTAACATTAATGTATCACACATTTGCATTTCTCTCACATGTGACAGGAGGGTGGGGGATGGGGGCACCAGTGGCATCAGCATCGCTTGGGAACTTGTTAGAAATTCAAATTCTTGGGCCTCATCCCAGATTAGGCTGAAGATTGAGAACCACTGACATACGGCATCTCAGTTGATTCTCACAACAGACCTTCAGTTTCACATAATTCATATTTGACAGATGTAGTAACCAAGATGCTAAAAACTGGGGATTTTGCCCAAGGCTACAGAGAACTCAGGCATCCAAAAAGGCAGAGTACAGGATGCTTTCTCCAGAAAATCAGAACTGGTCCGCTTGTCTATTTCCATGGTCGCAGCCACACTTGTGGGTCTAACCTCAACCTAGCCCTGCACCGTTGGTCATGAGGGACCCTCACAAATCCATCCCCACAGATGCAGAAATTGCCCATGGAATACAGGTCAGTAGTGCTACTTCCAGATACAAAGGCAACCAGGACATGAGATGAATCTGCCTACTTCTTTCCAGAGGGCTGATGGTCCAATCCCACACTTAGTTCCGATAACCAAGAACCACTGTGCTAGAGTGAATGCAATTCAAAATAAAAGTATTAGTAGTTAATATTTTTTGAGTGCTTATTATATATACAACATTATACATGCACATTTTTATCTCATTTAATTTTAACTACTCTATGAAGAGGATTCTATTATAGATGAATAAGTTGATAAGTTTAAACCATTTTCCTATGATCCTCACATAAATGCAGAAGTCATGATTCAATGTTCCCAAGCTGGTTCTAAGGATGTTGAAGTCCTCCGATCCTGTGTTCACGTACACATGCGAGAAGTATGCAGTAGTAATGTTAACATGGTTAACCCAGTTTATCACCACTTTTAAGGTAACGAGCCAAACCTTTCCCCCACTCAGAGCACAGCAGATCTCTGATGGGGTCCCAGAAATCTGGGCCTCCCTGGACCGGATCAAGCTGTGACATGGTGTTTACAAGTGGGTGTGCGCAGGAGTATGTACGGCTTTCAGCTTTAGAAGCTCATCTCCCTCCATGGCTAAGCCAGGCCTTGTGAGATGTAGATACACATATCTTCTTTACGCCCTGTCCCAGAGGAAAGATAGAACCAAATAAATCCGATTAGCTTCCCAGGATGCTGGCTGCTCTGTCTCTTTGAAGTCCAGCTGGTGAAGATAATGTCATTTCCACATGGGAGAAGTCGTTTCTGAGGGCTGAAGGGTCCCCAGCGCTCAAAGCTGGAGAAGCACAGCTAAACAGGGTGGATCACGTGGCCCAAAGGTCCGTACACAGGGCTGCTGTGCCAGGGTCCTGCCCTTCCTTCCGTCGTGTGTCTCCTCCTCCGCAGCTCACCCCTCCCCTGGGATGTTCTCCAACAGGACATCTGCTCATCTCGATAGAAACTCAGATTGCTGCCAAGGAGGGCCGTCCTGCTGCCAGTTAGCCTAGAGGCAGAAGGCGGAGTAAAATGACCTACCGAGGTCATTCAGGAGACTGGGCGGGTCTGCGGAAGCAATGGAGATTCTAACAATGCTCACAACAGTCTTCACATGCTGCAGAAGAAGCCTACCATGATTATTTGTTCTCTTGTTCTTAGGACAGGAACTGTGTGCATGCATGTGTGTGTGCTCACAGAAGCAAACAGCTTGGAAGTGGCCTTATTGTATCTAATGAAACCCATCACCTTCCTAAAGCCCCAGAGGTGTCGAAGTTCCAACAGCGTGGCAATGTTCAGGCTGCCGGCTCTCCTGCACCTGCCTTCAGCCCTCACCACTGCCATTCCACCTAAGACTCGCTGCTCCCTCAAGATATTCACCAGAACAATCTCACAACCCGAAGAGTCTGTATATCCCTGTATTTCCTAGGGAGAAGAGAGTGTACCTGGGCACCAGCCGTGTCTTCCCTTTGCCCTAAAGAAGGGAAGGAAGGATGCTATTCCATCTGGCCTGAGAGAAACAGACAAAAAACAAACAAAGCCTAAGACATTCTTTTCTCCCGGGGCAATCTTGGAAGACTGTTTGGGCGTTTGGAAAGCCCCTAATCATCGTCCTTCAATTTAGTCCCCAAAAGTCCGAAAGTCTGACCATGGGAATTTTTTCTAAAATTGTAGAATCTCTTTAAAAAACTCATAAAAGTACTCATAAAGTCTCCTTATGATTCTCCAATTTCCAGGCTGGACCAGACAGCACAGCCCAAAGGATGAGGGTGTGTGGTGGGTGTGTATTTGTGTATATACACATGCATACATATATTTTTTGTCATAATTAAAAGGATTCTACAATCTTGTTTACTAACCTAAGACATTGTACTCCCAAAAGTACATCTTTATGACTCTGCTCATGAAATTTGAATTTGTTCTCTGAGCTCATTAGAGATGAAAAAACAACTGGTCACCCTTTACAATATATCAACTAGTTCTTTTTTTTTTTTTAATTTTTAAAACTGCCTCAGTTTTAATTTCTAATACAGTAAACAAAAGTTCTTGAGGTCCTTAACAATATTTCTCTTAATAGTTTTTTTAAACAAATTTGTTTATTTTATGTATTTATTTTTGGTTGCGTTGGGTCTTCGTTGCTGCGCGCGGACTTTCTCTAGTTGCAGCAAGCAGGGGCTACTCTTCGTTGCGGTGCGCAGGCCTCTCACTGCGGTGGCCCCCACCCCCACCCCCCCGTTGCAGAACACGGGCTCTAGGCGTGCGGGCTCAGTAGTTGTGGCTCTCGGGCTCTAGAGCACAAGCCCAGCAGCCGTGGCACACAGGCTTTGTTGCTCTGCGGCATGTGGCATCTTCCCGGACCATGGCTCGAACCTGTGTCCCCTCCTTGGTGCATCTGTCCTCATCTGTCGGTGAACAGAAGCCACTGCGTGAGTACCACGTGCATACCCCAAAACAGCACGCAACGCTGTCCTGGCTGCCCTCTGCGCCACCGCCGCCGTCCCGCAGGCTCCGGCCAAAACTTTTCCCATTAATCCCCAGATCCCTATCAACTAGTTCTGATTCTGAATATCTATTCTCTCCCTCTCTCTCTTACAGGTATACACACACACATGCACACACACACACAGACACACCCTCATTATACCTCAGCCTTATTTCTAGTCTAAATTTAAATTCTAATTTTTTAGACTCAATGGGAGTTTTTTAGCCACTAACAGGAAATAGTATCTCCTTTTCAAAGGGAAGCCTGGGTTTCCCTAAAGTGGTGTTCATTTTTTTCTTTCTTGGCTATAAATATATGAAAGACTGTCATGAGTGCCCGTGGGGATTGAAAGTAAAAGTGCAGTAAAGAGCAAGTTTATGAGTTGGCAGCTTGAGTGACTGACTTCTAAACAGGGACCCATCTGTTCTGGGGTTGCCTTATGCTCCTGTCTCCTGTGGAAAACTCGCCTGCTTGATATCTTCACATGCAGTCACTGAGGGATGGCACCGTGACCCGTGAGGTTCCGCCTGACCCTCCTAGATAGGTTTCTGTGGGAAACTTCTCCTGGACCCAGCTTTTCATAAATCCTCAGGATTCCTTAATAGATGTAGATGTTCCAATTTAGTAATCCTGTGACTCCAGAAACAATGACTATTTCCAAGCCCAGCTTCGGGAATCAAACTCCTGCTCAAGTCTCTAGATGTTCAGAAGGCAGGACTTTACCTCATCTCTAAAAAATCTAGGAAGTTGGAGCCAAATAGAAAGTTTGAGATTGTTTTGTCTGTTGCTTTATTTTCTTATTTTCCATTTACCCTCCCACGAGCAACGACTACATGTCAGGAATTTGGATAAAGCCTGGGGATACGGAGGCAAATAAGATGCAGCCTAATCCTCAAGGCTCACAGACCAATAAGGAAGACAAGTCAATGAGAAACTGCAATTCTGAGGGCTAAATGCGATCGGGGAGAGTATCCGTAACCCATCCTGAGGGCCAGTGCAGGGAAAGGGTCAGGGTTGGCTTTACAAAGTAGGAGCTGCAGCGTTGAGTTTGAAGGCTAATTAAGAGGTAATCAGGGCTTCCCTGGTGGCGCAGTGGTTGGGAGTCCACCTGCCGATGCAGGGGACGCGGGTTTGTGCCCCGGTCCAGGAAGATCCCACATGCCGCGGAGCCGCAAAAGAAAAAAAAAAAAAGAGGTAATCAGCTAAAGGGGGCTGAGTCAGGGGCCAGGAGGAAGATTCGGGGGGTGGAAGGGGAGTGTTTCTGGTGGAGAGAAAAGCATCTCCAAAGGATCAGAGGTTGATAAGTGAGAGAGATGGTCCCTCAGGACTAACCTTAAATTCCTCCGTGGTATGGCTGGACCACGATGCCCAAGAAACACAGGGTAAGAAGGAGGCTGGGGCCAAATCATGAAGGGAAGGGCTTGCTCCTGCGGCCTCTGCCTAAGCCCACACTGAGCGAGAAGCCCGTGGCTAAGTCAGTCCATTGTTTCACATTCCTGTGGCACCAAAGGCTTCTTACCAGGGATGCCTCTGGCATTAGGAGAGGGACCATTTATTGTTCCAGACTGTCCCACACCTTGAGGAAGTTCAGCATCCTGCCCCACACCCGGCAGTAAATGCCAGTAGCGCCCTCTGCAGGGTAGCAACGTACCAACACCCCCCCCCCACACACACACACACCTTCCCAAAGGCTCCCTCTGAGAACCGGCACCACCACGGAGGGGAAGGGGACAGGGAAATGGGTGCCTTCAAGACGTTGCCCAGTTGATCCCCGGAGACAGGAAATGATTGCACATGGAGGAGGCTGTGTATTCTCATTGCCAGAGACCACTGGGCAATGTCTTCCTGGAGAGGGAGAAAATGGGCAGGGGGTGGAACTGTCAAGAGGTGGTCATTTGACCTCTGGTGGAGAAGCAGCCTCTAGAAGAACTAAGGAACACCACTCTCCTCCTCACTTCCTCCCTCTCTCATGGTCCTTCCCACAACCCCTCCACACCAAGACTTTATTTTTTCTCTTTTGTTTCCCAAAGCGATATGGTCTTCATGCAAGGCTTGGTAATGAAGTGAGATAAAAAGCCAGAGCGAGTGTTTAGAGTGTTGCTGGGAGGGCCTGAGCCACCTCCTGGAAAGGCCACTCAGTCGGCGCTGGGAAGCTGAGGCTGCCGATAACAGATCACCTTGGGCACGGACAGTGCAAGAGGAGCTGGGGGACAGATGAAACCCAGAGGTGGGGGGTCCAGGCTGGGGACAGGGACACGTGGAGCATCTTTTATCATGTGTCTCAGGAGATAAAATCCACAACCTGCCACGCGGGGCTTGAAAATTAATTCCTAAATTGTAACACACACAGCAGATACCGACTTGTGGGATGGAGATGATGATATCGAGGCCCGGGAGCTAAGAAATAGATTTAATATTCCCTGCTGACTCCATGTGCCCCTTAAATGAGGTACATCCTTGTGGGCAGCCCGCCTGGATGCAAGAGGCTATGACCTGGCATGGAAGGCCTGTCCACCACCCGGGCTTGGGGAGCAGGGAGGTATGAGCCAGGACAGACCAGACGGAGGCTCTCTGCTTGTTCCCCAGGACTGTCCCCAGCTGGTGCCCACGGAGGAGATCCTGATACCCGTCGGGGAAGTAAAACCAATCACCCTCAAGGCTCGAAACCTGCCCCAGCCTCAGTCCGGCCAGAGAGGCTATGAGTGCGTCCTCAACATACAGGGGGCCGTCCACCGGGTCCCCGCCCTGCGCTTCAACAGCTCCAGCGTCCAGTGCCAGAACAGCTCGGTAAGAGCACCAGGGCAGGGCTTTCTCTCACACCTGAGCCACGGCCTCAGCCTGACCTGCCCCGGCTTCCAGAACCCTCTGGGTCCACAGGCTGACCCACGTCTCCAGTGACAGAGGAGTCTCCTGGCATAAGCTGAGAGCTTTGTGCCCTTTCTGAGTTGAAAGAGTACTTCTTGGCCTTTGGTGAAACTTCAGCCAACGCCAGTCGACTTGACCCCAAATCCTGTCCGCATTCAGGGAGTGGATCCGCTGGAGGGCAGGGCACCACGCGGGAGGAGAGCTGCAGAAGAGATCAGCGCAAGTGGAAGTAGAGTGGCACGAGGGGAGGGGGGAAGGGAGGAGGAGGAAGCCGTGAACTCCAAGAGCAGCAAGGGTTAAACCAATCCCGAATGCCAGACAGAAAGCACGAGGTGTTTAATTATACTACTAGCCCAGAGAAGATCTTTTCATCTGCCAACTCCCTGTCTCCCTGGGGGGTCAGCTGGGAGATGGGGGGGATGTGACAAAGGTGACAGAGGTGCTGAGGGAAGGTAATTTGCCCGGGAGAGATAAAGAGAATCTGGGCCTCTTATCAGGGAGCTGTCAGATTCCCGGTCATGGGCACTTGATGAAATTTGTAATCGGGTAGAAGGCCGCCAAGCACCCGGGGAAGGTGGGAGATGAGAAAGCAATGGAGCACAGCAAAGGGAGGAAAGTGGCAGGAAGGACTGGAGTGACGGGCCCTGAGAGCTAAGTGGCCAGGCTGGGCAGTCCCCACAGAGGGGATTCCCACAGAGGCTCAGGGGCTGGGCCACCAGTGGGGCTGTTTCGGATGTGTCTGAGGGCTTGAGAGTCCTCGGTGGGATCAGCATGGGAGAAAGTCCACTCCCAGCTACAGCTTGGGGGCCTTAAATGGCAGAGCTGATCAGATCCGTGCCCAGAAAGCTCTGGGCACTTTCCCTAGTGAACTGTTGACCAAAGTAAAGCTCACGTGCAGAAAGAAAGGGCCACCACAGGGCCTGGCCAACCAACCGAGGCACCGCTGTGTGTTACACACATGCTGTGCTCAGGGCTCTGTGGGATTTACAGAGTGGCATGTGGACTTTCTAAAGAGACTAGACTTCCATGTGAAAAGATGCAAAGCAGCTCCCGGGAAGTGCCTGGTTAAAGACAGAAACACCAGGGGACGGAGAGGTTGGGGAGGGCTGGGAGGAATGGCAGAGAAGACACCTGGGGAAGGTGAGTCTGAGCTAGACTAGGAGAGTAAAGTTGGTGAAGGGTGGAGGCTGTTGGGGGAGGGAAGAATTCTTAGGAGACGTGAACTGAACATATACAGAGAGGGGCTTGGGTGGGTGTGCTTGGAGACAGGTGCTTCAAAGATTCTGGAGGAGAAGTGGAAGAGAAGGTTGGAGAACTAAGCTTGGATGGGATTATAAGGGGTATTGAATGCCAACTAAGGGGTTTGAGCTGGATCCTGTTGGCATTAGTGACTAGCAGTCGGGGGAAAGACACCATAGGGATAATGTGAACGGTGCATGGGGTTCCTGTTTCTCCCTCTGGTCCTCTCTCAGCCCAGAGGGAACCAGAATCCCTGGTTTCTTTCCTGGTCCCCTGAGATAGCAGCAGCATCCCCGCCCCCCTGTGATAGAAAGCGTCATGAGCGTGTACCTCTGCCCCTCTCCCCACAGTACCAGTACGACGGGATGGACATGAGCAACCTGGCCGTGGACTTCGCCGTGGTGTGGAATGGCAATTTCATCATTGACAACCCTCAGGACCTGAAGGGTAAGCAGCTACTTCCAGGTGGAGTTTCTTTTGTTGTTTTTTTTTGTGGTACGCGGGCCTCTCACTGTTGTGGCCTCTCCCATTGCGGAGCACAGGCTCCGGATGCACAGGCTCAGCGGCCATGGCTCGCGGGCCCAGCCGCTCCGCGGCATGTGGGATCTTCCCGGACCGGGACACGAACCCGCATCCCCTGCATCGGCAGGCGGACTCTCAACCACTGCGCCACCAGGGAAGCCCCCAGGTAGAGTTTTGATCTTTCCGTGACCCTGGGAAAAACTGGGGCTGGAAGGATCAGAGCCGGCCAGCTGCTGTGCCATGAATAATACACTCCCTCTGTCAGCGTAATTCTTCAGAGGATCCTAAAGCAACATTTGGCGCCATCAAAGCAGTCCTGTTGGGAACCCTGTTTTATTACAACCAGAGCATCCGCCGGGTGGCTGCCGGTTCATCACGTTTTCCTTTGGCTCCCGGAGACTTTGAAGTGTCTGTGGAACCTGACCAGGAGAGCAGCAGGCAGGAATGTCCTGCCAGTTTTCCTGGAAATGGAGATATTATTTACAATCAGGTTCTGGTTCCCCTGTCCTTGGTCCCAGTCGCTGCACAAGGAAGGTTTGAAAGGCGGCTCCCCTGGTCCTGAGGTTGACAGGAGGAACCAGCTTGCTGACTCGAGGGCACAGCTATTGCAAGGAAGCTCAAGAAAGAGCTGGGCTGATGCAGGAGGGGGTGTACCATGAGGCCACCTCATTCGTGTCCTACACACCCATGTGGAGGTCCTCTTGGGTGCAGGCAGGCTGCCCCTAGTACAGCATTCCTCCCAGATCTCAAGAATGACAAAAGTGACTCCAGTTTGATGAGCACTCTGGCTAGGCACTCACTAAGTGGTTTATTTGAGATTATTTTCCTAATCATCACAACAACTCTGAAGGGTATGTACCAGTATTATCCTCATTTTATAGATAAGGAAACTGAGACCCAAAGAAGTTAAGAGATGTACCAAGACTGTTCACTTTGCCAACATATACACTAAAATTGGAACGATGCAGAGGTCATGACCCCTGCACAAAGATGCTGCAAACTCACAAAGCATTCCATGTTTTTAAGACAAAGACTGTGTAGTATAACTTATATGTGGAACCTGAAAAAAAATGTCCAACTCACAGAAACAGAGTAGAAAAATGGTTGCCAGGGATTTGAGGGGGTTGGAGAAATAGGGAGAGGTTGGTAACAGCGTACAAACTTCCAGCTATAAGATGAATAAGGCCTGAGGATCTAATGTATAACATGGTGGCTGTAGTTGGTAACACTGTATTACATAATTGAAACTTGCTAAGAGAGTAGAACTTAAATGTTCTTAACACATATATACGTATATATATATATATATATATATACATATATATACATATACACACACACATATATAGATATAGATATAGATATAGATATGGGGGTGATGGATGTGTTAATTAACTAGATGGGAGGAATCTTTTCACTCTTTGTATGTATGTCAAATCATCACAGTATACACTTCAAATATTGTACAATTTTTTTGTCAGTTGCATCTCAATGAAGTTGAAAAAAGAAAAAAAATGAACCAAGAGTCAAATAGTAAGAGCCAGGATTTGAACCAAAACAGTCTAATTCTGGAGTTCACATGCTTAACCACATCAGTGTTCTCCCTCCCAGTGGCTCCAGCTCTTGTGGGATGTGAAACCTCCTTCCCGTAGAACCCTATCACCGCCCCCCACCATGAGCCACATTCCACCACATTTCAAGTGGCTAGGGTTGTCACAAGCCTGTCCTTCAGCCCGAGGGTCACCCCATGGGCACAGAAAGAGGGGCTGAGGCCACAGGAGGACCTGAAAGTGCTTCAGCATCTCTTCCAGATGCTACGGTCCCTGTCCCGGATGCTGCCATGAAAATAAGTGCTACTTATGCTGGGAGACTTTTTCTATTTCCCCTCGTACCCAGGCCAAATTTTCTCAGTGCTAAGAGATAGACATTTCCCCTGCTGAGGATCTGGGCTTAGTTCCCAGAGGTTGCCTTTGCACCTGGAGCTTAGAGAAAAAACAGCCACATCCAAGCTGTGGCATCGGAACCCTCCCTTGTGGCGCCTGACAACTTTTAAGCAGCTCCTTGAATGCACAGGCCATGGCGATCTCACATTCACCTCCCACCCAGATCCCAGCTGTTCCTGGAGAGTATGCACTGTGTTGGGTGGAGGAGGCCACAGTGCTTAAGGACGCAGATTCTAGAATCCAACAAACTGGGATTCGAATCCTGGCTCTTTCACCAATAGCTATGTGAACTCAGACTAATTACTGCTCCTCTCAGTGTCCCAAGTTCATTATCTGGGAAATGGGGAAAGGATGCCCACCTCTCAGGGTCACCATGAGGGTCAAATGAGAAATTAGATGTGGACCATTTGCATATTAATAAATGCATAATGTGGATTTGTTCATTTTAAGATTCCCATTTCCTGCCCTCTACCATAAGAAGCCATAGGCATGAGGATGTTTCAGTATAGCCCCTGCAGCTGAGACTGAGGAATGCTTGGCAGAGCAGAGGAGTAGAATGGGGACGCATGGAAGAATAAAAAAAATACCTCTACCCTGGGGCATGTACCTGAGCTCCAGAGGCATGCCACCCAGGCCTGAGAGCTTAAGTCTGCTTGACCAGAAGAGTTGAAAAATGACTTTCTAAGTATTCTGCTTCTGAAGAATTCTACTTGGGACTCTGAATTCAAAACTCCAGCAGACAACTACCAAGCCTCGGGCTCACAAAACCGTTCTGCCGACTGGCCTGTCTAGGGCTTCTAAGTGGGTAGGAGACAAAAGCAAAAGCATTTGCAGACTCCAAAAGTGACCTGTTAAGTAGCCAGTTTGCCCTCTCTGGGGATATCCGCTCCATCCACAGGGCCATGAACAGGATGGCATCAACCATCTTTCCTTCTCAGCTCTGCCTCCACTCTGCCAGGCATGTGGCCTTTCTTGAAGCCCCAGCTGACGCCTCTCCCAGACCCACCCAGTCCCCTGTGTGCCTCTCTCCTCTCAGGACCTGCGTGCTAGCAGCACGGCGAGTTGGATCTGCAGAATCCCAGCTTGGGGCACTAACCTTAGTAAACTCCAAGAGTCATTACATCTCTCTTTGAGCTTCTTTTTTGCCTGAAATGGGGAAATCAGTCCTTACCACTTTCAGCGAGGGCCGTATGTGGCAGAAAGAGAAGCAGCAGTGTAAGAATGTAGTTTGAGTTCAAAGAAAAGATAATAAGCACGTACAGAACATCAGCTATGTTACAGGCACTGTGCTGAGCACTGAATATACAACATCTCATTCAAACCTCACAAAAAACAATGATTATCACCATGTTATAGAGTAGGTACTGAACGTTGAAAGAAGTTAAATTCTTTGTCACATTGCTAGGAAGTGGTGAAGCCACAGTTAAAGCCCTGATCCAATTTAATCTAGAGCCAGAACTCTTAAATAATATTTTCTTGCAGTGCCTTTAAATGACTGCTAAGAGGCTCAATTTATTATTAATTTCCCATCAATTATTCTTGCAAGGATAATGATGATCATGGGTGTTATCCATGGATGGGGGGCGGTTTCTATCACGCCTGCAAGAAGGGGGTAAATTGTGAGGCGTCCTCTCCAACCCCATCTGTGACTGCCCCCCCTCTCTTTGCAGTCCACCTCTACAAGTGTGCAGCCCAGCGGGAGAGCTGTGGCCTCTGCCTCAAGGCCGACCGGAAGTTCGAGTGTGGCTGGTGCAGCGGTGAGCGCAGGTGCACCCTCCAGCAGCACTGTAGCAGCCCCTCCAGCCCCTGGCTTGACTGGTCCAGCCACAATGTTAAGTGCTCCAACCCCCAAATCACCGAGGTGAGTCCCCCAGTTTCCCAGAGTGGGATGGGATGGCTGGGAGCTGACCCCAGGGCAGTGGGAGTTGAGCCTTTACGGAAGAATTCTTGGCATAGAGTGAGTTTAATGTGAGGGTGTGTAAAGCCTCTCACGGGTGTCTCGATGGCCTGTGTCCAGGCGTAAATGCCAAGCGTATGGAAGTGTGTCCTCACGCCCGTGCACGAATGTGCGTGCCCGTCGGTGGGCACCGAGAAGGCACAGCCAGTGCAGCCTCCCTGCCAGGCTGGCTGAGCCAGGTGGGGACGAGAAATCAGCTGCATGGCGGGTGAACGTTTCAGAAAACAGGTTTAGCTTTTCTCAGCAGAAATGCGCTTTCGGGAGCTGCAGTTAGCTCAGAGTTGCAAAGCTGAAAACGGAGGAAGAAAGTGAAGGCAGGCACTGCATTAGCCACCGTGCCAGTTCCCGGGGTTTACCCTCGGTCCCAATTTGTTTGTGCATTTTAATGGAAAGAGATAGGTAATTAGCGACCCTGGAAAAAATGATGTTTCCTGAAGAGTCAATTGCAAAGGAAGATGAGTAGGTAATGTGAATGAACATGCAGCTGCTCGGAGCCTGAATGGCCGGGGAGAGGAATAGTTGTATTTAACTTCGGTTGCAATATGTGCTCATCACTCTCCGGTGCTCCCTATTCACCGACTGTCACTTGTGCTTTGAAACGAATTGCATGTCCCTTATGGTGACTAGGAATATCGGCCAGGGCAAGTACCACTGTTATTTGCACATTTAAGGAAATAGGAGGGGGTAATTCCCTGGTGGTTCAGTGGTTAAGACTCGGGCTTTCACTGGTTCGATCCCTAGTCAGGGAACTAAGATCCCACAAGCCATGCAGTTTGGCCAAAAAATTAAAAAAAAAGCGGAAGGGGCTGCTCCTTTTCTACCTCTTCCCTGAGCAGATGCACTGTCCCTTTCCCTGCCCTCAGACAGCTAGCTCCCTGAGCAGCTCAGGGCTCCATACCTTCTCCCTGATTCTAGCGATTTCCAGCAACGGCTGCCTTGAGAACTTGCTCTGTTCTGTAATTCTTCTTGCTGCTGCCTCTGCACCTCTGGTACAGGGGCGCTTAGGCAAGGACTTGCTTCCATCAGCCCCTCTCACTTCCAGCAACCGGCTGCTGCCCCAGCCCTGTCTCCTCTCTGACTGGCAGGGGCCCCAGCCCAGCCAGGAGGCAGGCTTCTCCCTGAGAAACCTCTGCCTCCGCCACCCCTGCTCGCTGACCGAGGACTGACAGGCTGCTCTGTTCGCAGAGGACACCCAGGCTACATGATGCTAATTAACCCCCTGAGGTAATTAGGCTGTAATTGATTTTCCCAGGGAACATAGCAGCAGGAGTTGGAGGCCCTGAGCAGTTGGGTCTCCTCTTGGTGTTTTTCAAGTAGAGGCTGTGGAGAAAGAAAGAGTATCTTGGGAGAGAGACCCACACCGTGTCTCCAGACACTCGGGGGACAGCATTCTGGACAGCACATGTGAGCTGGAGGAGACAGGGCTGGAATGTTTTATTCACTTTCATCCTGCACCTCCCACCCCCAATCTATCCTCCTCTCCTTATAAAAGTCATTTTTCACCTTTTCATGTTTGAAATAATTTCAGACTTATAAAAAGGTACAAAAATAGTACAAAGAACTTTCATATACCCTTCACCCAGATTCTCCAAAATTAACATCTTACATAACCACAGTACAATGATCAAAATCAGGAAATTAACAGTGATAGAATAAAGCCATCTAATATACATGTCTTATTCACATTTGCCAGTCATCTCGCTGATGTCCTTTTTCTGGTCCAGGCTCCAATCCAGGATCACATGTGGCATTCCATTGTCACGACTGCTCAGTGCCAAATCCTCAGTCTTTGTCTTTCATGACCTTGATACTGTGGAAGAGCACGGGACCATTACTTTGTAGAACGTCCCTCAGCTGGGATTTGTCTGATGTTTCCTCATGATTAAATTCAGGTTATATAGTTTTGTCAAGGAACACCAGAAAAACTGTAGGGTGCATGTCCAAAGGACACAGGAGCCAACTTGATTTGGCCCTAGTGGCCAAATCTGGGGCAATGTAAGCAAGAAAATAAATTATAATACTAATGGACTATACTCAAGAGAATAATATAAGAATCTATGGTCCTTATTGATATAATAAATTAATAACTAATGTGGGAGAGAGGAAGCTCCTCTTTATACTAGAACTCCAACTCATAAGTGTAGAAGGACTTAGGGAAATAGAAAATCACCATTTGGCAAAATTCACAGTAATAATTGTTTCAGGCAAGAATGGCCAATGAATGCTAAAATTAGCAAGTGAAAGTATGAGGAGAAATAGGATATTTATATAGCCTCAAGCTATATCCCCACAAGATATGTATTAATTACAACAAGAAAAATAGTTCAGTATACTTTCATATACCCTTTACAGTGAAGAAACCTGGTAGACAGTGATTAAAGGGCTAAGGTTCCTTAACTGAGTGATCAAAGTTAACCACCAGTTACGGGAAGAATCAACCTCAGGCACCTCTCCGTGGGATGCGCTGAGAAGAAGACAACCTCATTTCTATGGCATTTGTTACCAAAAAATGTATAATTTGTTAAAAGTAACTTTTAAGAAGAATCAACTCATTTTCTTTACCTCAGTTTTCTTGGTTAATTCCTTGATGTTGGCATAGATCTTATTTTTCTGGAATGGTGCTGTCCTGCCTGGGGACAGGGAATTCTATGAGCTCTGTGCCCTTTTATACATACCTCCCTCTTGTCTCTGGCCCTTCCTTATCTGCAAAATGTGTAGCCCCCTCAGTGCATGCCCACGTGCAAACAGAAGCCATTGACTACAAAGATCTTTCCTGAGGGAGAAGAGAAGGATTCTCTGATGGCCCATGACAGCTACTGGGAGCAGCAGAATGTCCAGTGCTGGAAACCAGTAGGGACTGGAATGGTGCTCTCCTGCCCAGAGGCAGGGAAATCAATGAGATGACCTCAAAGGAATTCTACTTTAGGAAAAGGAGTGAGCTCAAGCTCAGTTGGATGAACAGCTGTGTTCTTTCTTAACCCCTGCTAACCCAACTGTCTCCATAGCAACCAATTCCTCCCCTAGAGACCCATCTCTTATGGCAGCTCCATGTAGGACAAGTCTTACAGCAGATTGAATTTCCCAGTTTGCATCAACTTCAGATTAGGACCCCCTCAGGATTCACCGTCTGCTGCTTCTCAGCCAGCCCTTGGTGTGATAATGACGCTGTCCCCTGTGGGAGGCATCCCAGGCTGCTCCCATTCCAGCTGTCATCCCGGGTGTCTGTGCACTTGTCACCTGTTCAACCCCCAGTACAGGAGACAAGGTGCAGAGGTTTGGAAAGCCTGTGAGATGCCAGGAAGCCATGTTTCTGTCCTTCCCAGCATGTGCTTCAGGACCTGCTGTGACATCAAAGTGGGGGATGTTAGGAGCCATCCCCTAGAGAGAAAGGAAAACCCAGAGAAAACATTTCCCAAGAAACTGTGAGTGGGCAGCATCCAGCAGAAAGGGGAAAGAGATCAAACATGTTCTTGGGAAAAGAAATTTAGAAAGGACCAAGGGGCTTTGGAGCTCACGTGAAAGAGGTCTCCACTCAAAGTGAGTGTATTGGTCTGCTAGGGTTGCTGTTACAAAGCACCATGGAGGGTGTAAACAACAGAAACTTACTTTCTCACAGTTCTGAGGGCCAGAAGTCTAACATCCAGGTATCAGAGGGTTGGTTCATTCTGAGGGCTGTGAGGAGAATCTGTTCCATGCCTTTCTCTTGGCTTCTGGTGGTTTGGGGCAATCTTTGGTGTTCCTTGGCTTGTGGAAGCAGCTCCCCAGTCTAAGCCTTCGTGTCCACATGGTGTTCTCCCTGTGTGCATGTCTGTCTCCAATTAATTTTTTTAAATAAGAATGCCAGTCATATTTGATTAGGGCCCACACTAATGACCTCATTTTAACTTGATTATCTCTATAAGGACCCTATCTGCAAATAAGGTCATATTCTGAGGTAATGGGAGTTAGGGATTCAGTATATGAATTTGTGGGGGATAAAATTCAACCCACAACAGAACATTCTGAGCAAAAGGAGGAGATGCCATGGTTCTAAGGAATTGATTCATCCATTAAATATTCATGTAATGAGTGACTGCTCCATGCCCTGCACTGTGCTAAGATTGGAAGTTATCACGTGGATAAATTAGTCCTGAGTGGGGAGGCAGGGGGGTGCAACCAGCCTATCCCTGAACATTGGCCACCTGGAAGAGGCTGGAACTTGATTGCCCTGCAGGTGGCTCTGTTTCTTGCAAAGGGCCTCGGACAGAGATTTCTAATCTACACCCTTTGCAGCTGTCTTCTATTAGGAAAGAGAACTGTAACAGGGACCAAGGCCTCCACACCTGATAAGGACGCCAACCTCAGGCCAAGGACGTGAACAGACAAGCCATATTCTTAGTTCTGGAAGCCTTAATAATAATAGCTTTTCTTTAACAAGACACTACTCTGTGTCAGAACCCATGTATTCCACATACCTACTCCTCCCTGCAATCCTGCAAGATGGCTATAAGAGCTGGGGAAACAGTGCTTAGGGGAGTAAGTAATTTGCCCAAAGTTGCACATCTGGTTGGTGACAAAACAGGTTCAGAACCAGACCCTTCTGACTCCAGAATACAGACTTGCTCCACCACTTGATGCTGCTTCTCTTGGTCAGACAGATGGAGAAGCACTCCCTGGCTATACACTTTCCCACCTCACCCCACCCCCAAAACATCTGTGCCCAGGATCTGAATCCCCTTGGAAGGTCTCAGGAGATGCCAGACAAACTGAGAACATTGGCTACTCTTTCAAGTCTGAAAATAACCGTCACCTGTCTTCCTAAAGATAATTAAGTCCACACTTACTCCTATGAGTGGGGGAGAAAAATGGAAGAGCATTTGGGGGCACTTTTGAGCTTAGGGCAATCACTTCTTGCCTGTCCAGGGGATGTGTTACTTTAATTACATGTGTTTCTTAAAGCTATCAGGCTCGGTTTGGTTGGTTTCTGGGTGTGTCTATCAATGGGACGATGGTTACAGTGAAAGTTACTCTCACAAGCATCTCAGCCTGATGGGAGAGCCCAGAGGATGAGGCCCAGGTGGTTCATGCCTGCAGGTGAGAACGGAGATCAGGGTGCAGTAAAGGCAAAGCAGTCTTGGGATGCAAGGGACGAATACTCAGTGTAGGGGTCCTCAGGGAGTGACCAGGAACCTACACCCTTTGGCTACCAAGAAACGCTCCTGTGTGTTTCTGACGTCCCCTAACGCAATGTGCAGTAAGAGCACACTGTTGCCAGGTCCTAGGAGTACTGGGACCTAGGACCACCTTGTAGCTTTTACTGTATAAATTTAACTTCAGTAACTTCCCCCACACCTCACTTGTCCATGTTTAGGGAATACTGATTCCGTTTAACATTCTCTTAATTACATGTAACCGGGAAAGAAAACCAATTGTAGAAAACCGCCAACACTGCCCTCCAAAATCAAGCATAAATAATCGTTGATGCGATGGTAGTTTGAGATGATCCATTGCTCTTGCTTCCTCCTGCTCTCCGTTTGCCCCAATTTTTTTTTTTTTAATTTTTACTGGGGTAGAGTTGATTTACAACATTGTGTTAATTTCAGGTGTACAGCAATACATATATCCACTCCTTTTTTTAGATTCTTTTCCCATACAGGCCATTACAGAGTATTGAGTAGAGTTCCCTGTGCTATGCAGTAGGTCCTTATTAGTTATCTATTTTATATATAGTAGTGTGTATACCAAATATTTTAAAGTAGATTCTTTTCCTGGATTCTCTCAGATGCAAATGGATTTGTGAAACTGTTTGGAAAGCTGGACGCTTACAAGTATTTATCCATAAGACTGCACCGAATCTCGGCAGGAAAAGCCGGGAGCCACCTGCCCAGGGCCAGAGCGACTCACTGTGAAGTTCCCAACAAATAAATAAATAAGTCAGCCAGCTTTCCTGAGAAACAAGTCGGCCCTCTGATCTCCCGTTCATTTATTTGCAGGGCTCATTAATATAACATCACTGTAACAAACAGCTAACGGGGGATGGTGTCAGGATGAAGAATGGAGTTACTCTGCTGAGATAACAATTAGGTTTTGAATGTACTATCAGCTAAGACAGAGCCAGCAAGGATTCATGCCGGGTAGGAGAGCTGGTGTCGCCGATGCTGTAGATTCCTGCAGGGCTCGTCAACTGGGCTCTAGCCTGCCGTGAAGAGTGTGCACATACTTGCTCTCATGCACATGTGCTTGCGCGCTCACACCCACACACACACCCACACACACACCAAGTTGGAAAAGAATGTGACAGTTTGCCATCTTGGATCCAGCATCCAGGTGCCTTTGGGAGCCAGGCTGAGATCAAAATTTGCAGACACAAAGTTGGCATCACTGCTCTAAAGTCAGGAAAACTCTAAGCAACAGGAAAGGAGTAACTGGATTAGTCAGGGGAGGATTAGCTGTCTACATACCCACAATTGTCCTCGCTGGCCTGTCCTGATTAGGGGGATGCTAAGGGCAGAGCCCTCTCGATCCCAGTCTCAGACACAGGAGCTTTTCAGACAAAGCGTGACCATCAGTTGGGGATACTTCACCCTGGGGCGACTACTCTGGGACCCCCCTCCCTTGGCTGCTCTGGGAGGATCTAACGTCAGTCTCTCCCATCTCCTCTTAAGAACACAGCCTAGGGTGCTGACAGCCTCCTGGAGACATGGCAAGAGCTGCACAGGCCCGTCCGAGAGGCAGCCAAAACCGTGCTGGGCAACCTCCACACCCGGCACTTCCCCTCCGCAGGTCGGCTCTCTGCCCCTGCCCTGAGCCCCACCAAGAGCAATACCCAGAGGCTCCACCCGCCTGGGATGCTTATAAAAACGAAGCCACTTTTCCTCTTGACCTCAACTGACCTGGCTTCTGTCCAAATTTCTTAATCATAAAATAGTAATTAGAAAAAATGATAGATAACGTTCACTGAATGCTTACCTGGCACCTAGCACTGCTAACTTAGCACCTCATGTATATTATCTCATTTAGACTTTACAACAACTTTTATGAGGTGGAAGCTATTATCATTAGTCCCACTTAACAGACGAGGAAACCAAGGCACTATGAAGTGTGATGCCTTTCTTAATGTCACACTGCTAGTGAGTTTTAGAACTAGGAGTTAACCTTCAGCTACTTGACTCTAGAACTCCCATGTTTGACCCATATAGCATCCTTTATCTCTTTCCTGGGCTCATTTAGACAAATAGAACTCTCAATCCACAGGGCTGGAGGAGGAAATGGCGCAGGCACCAAGCTCTTCATCAAGCCTGCTGCAGAGATGGGAAGCAAGCCATAATCCCCACCCCAAGCATCATTTGGGGAGACTGGAATGCACAGGGAGAGATGACCCAGCGGCAAGGCCAAGGGGAGTGTGGGCGTTCACAGGGGCAGGGCCAGAGAGGAGGGGGGGTGGAAGCTGAGAAGTTCGGAGAGATGGTGGTCCCAGCAAAGCCAACTCCAGGGCTCCTTGGAAAGCAGCAAGCATGACCTTAGCCATGGGAGCGGGGCTGCGGGACCTACGCAGAGGGGCCCACAGGCAGGCTGGAGCATGAGTTCTCATGGCTGATGATCTCGGGGCTGTCCCAGGCAGAAGGATAGTAACTCAGGCATTGTGGTGTGGAGGCTTGAGGCACAGGTTAGATAGACCACTCACAGTGTAACGTTGAGCAAGTTACTTAACCTCTCAGGGACACTATTCCCCATCTGTAAAGTGAGAATACTACTGTTCTCTTTTTGTTTGTTGTGAGCCCTAAATGAGATAAAATATATAAGGCCCTTGGCACAATACCTGGCTCATGATAAGTACTTAATAAATGAAAAGAAAATGGTAGGCATCGTTATCAGGTTCTTCAGTAACCTGGAGCCAGTGCCCGTTTCTGTCTTCTCTGCCATCACATCTATCAGGCAGGAGATATAAGCAGAGGAAGACAGGGTCTCTAGGATGGGAGCCGGGCTTCATGAGGCTCCCACCATGAAGGGGTTCTCCTTTGACCCCTTAAACATCTACCCTGTAGGAGGCCCCAACTCCATCTCTCCAAGGCTCTGCCTGAGTTCAGGAATGGCACTCCCCAGGCTGCCAAGCCCCTGGGCCTCCAGCACCTCCCACTCTGCTCCCTGGTGCAGCCCTTCGGAGCTCCCCAGCTGTAATTAATCGCTGCCTCTGCTCTTACCCTTGGATGGCTTTGTGGCACAGTTCCCTCCGAACTGTTCAATTAGCGGCTGCAAGAATCAGGGCGAGTGCAGCATCACGGCGGCTGTTTTCCAGGTCAAGGCACCCACGGTGGAAAACAAACATGACACAGTCTGGCAGGAATACAGGTTTGGCTGGGATGCTCAGGCGTGCGTCAGGCTCAGTTGGGCTGTGCTGCTGACAGGTGAGGTCTGAGGAGATGGGGAAGCGGCTCCCCAAATCAGGGGCTCCAGGCGTCTTTGAGAGGACCCAGCAGGAGATAAGAGTCTCCTGGTTAGTCCCCTCCCATCAGCACGTGCCAGCCTCATCCCACATCCTACTGGCCTATTCACCCGAGCTTAAGGTGACCAGATCAGGGACATGGCCTGGACTGGGACCAGCCACC
Source organism: Monodon monoceros (assembly GCF_005190385.1). NCBI lineage: Eukaryota > Metazoa > Chordata > Mammalia > Artiodactyla > Monodontidae > Monodon > Monodon monoceros. The sequence goes on along the minus strand of NW_021703774.1, from coordinate 35,193,697 downwards.
TCTACCCGGGTGTGGTCTGTGACTGCTTCTGGGACAGGGCTTAGGGGCTGCTGGACTGAGCCCTCTGTGCTAATGTGTTCCCCACATTTCCCTTCTGAATCCTGTGAATAGACAAACTTTTAATTCTACAACCAGTTAAAAAGCCAATACTCTTAAGGTAGTAACAACTTAATGTCCCATTAAATGCAAATAAAGGGTTCATTAGGGAAGAGACAATAGTAGAGTGTAAGGTGACTAAAATGGGGGAAGGAACTCCAGGTAGTGAAAAAAAGCACTTGGGAAAGATAAGGGCTTACCCTCCCTCTGGGATTTGCCCAGGGCCAGCCTGGCTGAGGGCGTGTGGGATGCGCTAAGTGAAATGGTTGGCTCAGACCTCGTTTGCTGCAAATCCGCAGACCTTTGCTCAAGCCACAAGCCTGCTTGGGGTCCCTACACTTTCAGAGGATGCATGGATAACCAAGGGTCCAAAGAAAAGCATCTGAAATGATCAAAGGGCCTGGAAAACAAGAGCTTCCGACAAAAGGCTCACAGAATTGCAGAAGCGCAGACCAGAGGCGACCTAATTGCTGTCTTCAGTATCTGAAAGAGGTTTGATGAGAAGGCAGCCGTTGAGTCCTCCATTCGATGAGGAATCACAGCAGAAACTGGCTTAAATTAAAATAAGAGAGATTGCAGGAAGAACTTCTTAATGCTTCCGATGTGAAAATACTGCATCACTCCCAAGTGACACGTAGGCATCTCCATTCTTACAGTGGTCATTCAAGAACACAGTTTGTACTAGAATCCTCTTGAGACCAGCTTTTCCCAGGAATAGAGAACTGGAGATATTTCTTGACAGCTGCTGTGTCCCGGGCAGTGTGCTATGTATCAGGTTGCTAAGAGAAAGCAAGGTCCCTATCCCCATATAGTTAGTGCCTTCTTGAGAAAAGACGCAATTACAGTCTGGTGGCTGTTGCTGTCTTGGGGTGTAGGCAAAGGGGCTACTAAATATTCCCTTGCAGGAAGGGTAAGCATTTGTCAGCGTCATGCTTGACCAGCAGAGGGAACCACAGGTCAAATGCACATGGGCGTTACCCACTATAGCCATGGGGACCCCCATCTCCCCCTGGGAGCCTGCATAGTACATAAGAGAGGGGAACCGGAGGTCTGGGAGGGGGCAAGGGGGAGAACACAGAGAGAGTTAGCACAGAGCCTAGGGTCCGAGGTCCACAGAGGAGAATGTAAATAGATTTCAGGTCCACAGTATGTGCTGAAAAACATGGGGCTGAAATTCGGCCATATCGAAAGATCTTCCCAGCTGATTTCACGGGTTTTCAGCTCCCTTCCCCCCTCTCCACACCCCTACTACACACTCACACACACCCCAAACTGTCAAACCATTTGTTTGCATGGCCGTCTCATTCAGAATTACTTTCCTGAAAGAATCCATTGAGTTCACTGGGAAATGCTGCGCCTTATCCCAGAATGGCTAATAGCTGAGGGCAAAGAAGTGGCAAGAAGGGAGGGAGGGAGGGAGGAATGAAGATGATTTTAGACACAGCCAGTGTCCTCCCAAATTTATTCTGGGTGAAAGGGTGATGTCTGGTTCAGAATATGCTTCTGTGCCGAGCCCAGAAGCCACCAACGCTGAGACCCTGCCCTGGGCATCACGGCCACTCCCCATCCAAGCTCAGGTTTTCTCCAGTCAACCCACGAGTGACTCTCTCTGCCCTGGGTCACCCCACCATCCACCATCTATGTTATGAGTTCCCTGGACCAGGTGTCCTCCTTCCAGATAAATAGGAAGATCCCCATCACCTCTAAGCTCCCTCCAACACCACCATCGCATGTTTTTGTGATCTAGGAAGGAACAGGTGCAGGGGGAACACAAGGAAGGAAACTGCCAATTATCAAGACCTACTTCCTACTTCGAAACCACCATCATATTAGGGACTTTCCAAATGTCTTCTTTCACCTTCACAACATCCCTGTGAGGCAAGCATTGTTCTCTGTTTTCTGATAAGGACACTGAGACTGAAGGTCACCTAGCTCATAAGTATCAGAGCTGGAATTCAAATTCAAGTCTGTCTCACTCGAGAGCTTACTCTCTTCCTGCTACAGACACTGCCCAAGCATCAGAAGGTCTCCCTTCCACACCACAGAGCAGCCAGCAGCCCGAGGACCATCTAAAACTAGAAGCAGAGACGTGAGGATCTGGCTGTCATCCTGGCCGTATCTTGGTTTCCCCTCTGTCTGTGGGGGAACGTCTGTAACTGCAGCCTGCCCTTTCACCCCCATCTCTGCGGGAGGTTATCTCTCCCCTCCCCTATGGCCCCACAACTCCTTCCAGAGCTGAAAGGCCTTCCTGGGAGTTCTGCAAGCAGTAGTATGGGACTCCACCGACTTGCCTCCTTATAGACCCACGTGGAGAGGACAGACTTGGCCCCCAAGAAAACCAAGTTTTCTGGGTGCCACGCTGGGTGCCCTGCAATCTAACACTGCTTTGAAGAGAGAGCCTTGGAGGCTGTCTTCAGGGTAGAGCACTGCCTGGTACGAAGTGGTAACTGAAGAATCCTATTCACTCCCTCTCTGGAGGATAAATTCTTTTCCTTCAAGCCTCCCTTCTAGAGCCTCTCCTCAATTCTTGGGGAGAAATGAGGAAAGCAGTGTGCCTTGGATTTTACCACCACACAGGCAGGGCTTTGGTAGACCCTGATACTCATCCTCACAGTCACCTGGAAGCCCTCAGGTGGCAGGGGGTGTGTCACACAGGACTCCTCCCTCTGTTCCTTTGCACGCTGAGCCCAGACCTCCACCTTGACCCTCTCTGATTTTTAAGCTGGGGGAGAACAAATGACACAGGCAAAGGCACAGATCTTTAAAGTGTGTTGTGTATATAGGAACTGCTGGGATCTGGGTAGCACATGGTGGATATAGTATAAGACGGCAGGCAGATGTGGCTGAAGAAGTAACAAACATCAGAATGTGGAGGACCAGGCCAGGAATTAGGGACAGTGGTCAGAGCCATTGAAGGCCTTTAGAGCAAGTGACTAGTAATCAGGGCAGGTATGTGTTAATGAAGCCCACCTGGCCATGTGAAGAAGTCAGATCTCATGGAGGAATAGAAAGGCCCTTGCAGTTAGTGTGGGTGAGAGGTGATGCAGCCCTGCTTATCACCTACGCTGGAACCAGAGTGGGGCACAGATTCAAAAGACACCTGGGAGACTTCCCTCATGGCACAGTGGATAAGAATCCGCCTGCCAATGCCGGGGACACGGGTTCAATCCCATGTGCTGTGGAGCAACTAAGCCCATGCGCTTCACCTACTGAGCCTGCACTCTAGAGCCCATGAGCCACAACTACTGAGCCCGCATGCCACAACTACTGAGCCCGTGTGCCACAACTACTGAGCCCGAGTGCCACAACTACTGAAGCCCATGCACCTAGAGCCCATGCTCCGCAACAAGAGAAGCCACCACAATGAAAATCCTGAGCACCGCAACGAAGAGCAGCCCCTGTTCACCACAACTAGAGAAAGCCCACACACAGCAACAAAGACCCAATGCAACCAAAAAAATAATTAATTAATTAAATCTTAAAAAAAGACACCTGGGGTAAGAACCAATGGTCCCTATATTTATTATACATGGTAGGAGAGAGAAAGGAAGCAGTCAAAGATGCTTGCAAGATTCCTGGCTGGGTGCACGGTGGTTCCATTAACCTTGAGAAAGGATCTGGGAGGATAATCAGGTTGGGGGTGGAAGGAGGGAAAATTAAGAGTTCGTTTCTAGACATGGTGAAATTTGAGGTGCCTGAGGGACATACGTGTGGAAGTCGAGATGTCCAGTAGCAATTAGATATATGGCTATGGAGCTCAGGAGAGAGGTCTGAGCCAGCGATATAGGTTTAGAAGGCATCAGTAATGGAGACCTTGGGAATCCTCTTGCAAATCAAATGCTCACCACCTCATCTATGTTTTGGAAATCCAGACTTTTATACATCAGTTTTGTCTTAAGCAAGAAAGAGGAAACTACATCCCGTGTAAGCCCCAGGGCGTGGTGGCTGCTGAGTGCTTTGACCCCCAAACTCCTTCACCACCTCCCCAGGTGCTGGTAGTACAGCGCAGCGTGTGTGCTGTATGGGGGAGATCCACATGGACCCACTATTACCCAGGCGCTTTCCAGTGACCCACGAGGAGGCTAATTCTCCCAGCTGTTAGCTGGACCCATCTCTTTGACATGTGTCTTCATGCCAAGATTATAATGCTTGCATATATTAATATTTTTGTAAGTCCTCCTTCTCTAAACAGTATAAGCTGGTTTATGTTTCTGGGCAGCTCTGTGCTAACAAATGAACGCTGCAGCCCCCCAAGTGCCATGATTGTGTCTCTGCCACAGACCCTCGAATGTCAGAAGGGGACACCGCAGAGACTTCCCAGCAGGAGGAGGCTGCCCCATGGGCCTGCCAACTCCACTGAATATCCCCAGTACAATCCCCGCATGCTACCTGCGAGACGGAAATATTTTTAGACTTTCCAGAAAGATCTCATTTCAGTTTTTCTTAAAGCTTGTAATTAGCCGCAGTGAGCAAGAGAATGTATTTTTAAAAATAAAAGTGGAGGGGCTTCCCTGGTGGCGCAGTGGTTGAGAGTCCGCCTGCCGATGCAGGGGACACGGGTTCGTGCCCCGGTTCGGGAAGATCCCACATGCCGCGGAGCGGCTGGGCCCGTGAGCCATGGCCGCTGAGCCTGCGCATCCGGAGCCTGTGCTCCGCAACGGGAGAGGCCACAACAGTGAGAGGCCCGCGTGCTGCAAAAAAATAAAAATAAAAATAAATAAAATAAAAGTGGAAGAAAGAGAGCAAGCTGATCACCACAGTTCTGTCAGGGTTTTCAGTAGGTGGGTTCCTGGCACCCAGGTGGCTGGAGGAGGGGAGGGGGACCAGTGATGTTCATTCCAAGTGATCAGAGGAGAACCAGGTGCTTAGATTTGCTCAAAGCTACTTCCTTCCTCCTGAATCTCTCCTGCAGGGGCATGGAGGCCACCCCTTTCCTGTTCCTCATTACGAATATCCATCTCCCAGAGCCCAAGAGGCCTGGGGACCTGAGGAAGTGGCACCAGGGGAGAGTGTAACAGCCAAGGTCTAGTGTCAGTTGTTTTTAGAACCCTCAGGGACAGAAAAGCTATGGGGCTACTGGTTCCTCATGCCAGCTCCTTTCTCTCCAAATTGTCCTGCCTCCCCCGACCCGCCAAGGCCCAGTGCACAAAGATGCCTCTGAGAACCGCCGTCCCCTCCCTTGATTCATCTCATGAATCTTGTTTATTTTTATTCATAAGGTGGGATATTTTCTTCCCAGAGAAGGGAGTCAGAGCCACAGACAAGGTGACTTGGGTGAAATGGGCCCCCGGATAAGATAGTTCCCAGCCTGGGCCTGAAGGAGGGAAGGAGGCTGCACCATCTAAGGTCTGCAGAAGAGGGTGGGAGATCAGGAGGTCTGAGTGGGAGTCTGACCTGGCTGTGCAGCCAATGCACAAGAGCCCAGGAGTCAGTGGGCAGTGAAGGAGGAGGCCTGTCCCGGGGCCTCATCCGCTCCATCATCTCTTCTGTGTCTGCTATCACCTGGGCATTCGTGGCCAAGTTGGCGGCCGCGTTCATGGTGCTTACATTACTGGAAGAGAGCAGTGCCCCTTTGCTGGAGACAGGAGCGGGGAAGAGCCTCCAGAGCCTTCGATAGCATTTTCACCTGTACTCACCTCCAATCTCTGCCCAGAGGCCGTATCTGGAAGATTCTGGTGGACTCTTGGCCTTGAGCAGCCCTCCTTGCCTCTCTCCCTCCCTTCTTGCCCTTCTAATGGTGTAGTGAAAAGAATCCTGGACTTTTTTAAAACCTTGTATACATGTTGTATGATGATCTTAGAATAAGACACCCCGTATCTCCTTCCAGTTCTGAAATTCCATGCTCCTGCCTTCAGTCGGGTTCATGTCTAATTTCCTCCTGCTTTGGATAACTATGGACCTCGAAATAGGAGCTTATTCCCTGGGATCTGTTGGATCCTGAAGAGCTGCATTTTTCCTGGAGCCTGATCCATTCCCAGACAGAAATTTATACCTTAGAGCTGCCTGATTCTGCAGTTCCTTTTCCTGTTGGGTCAAAACAAAATCAGGCAGTCGGCATTTGGTGACTGAATTAAGAAATGAATAAATAAACGATCCTTGCTGCTGGGAAGCCAGCAAAATTTGGAAACTCAGAAAGCTATTTCTCTTTGGTACTAGCACGTGTCACAGGATTTTTTTTTTTTGCAGAACAATGTCAAATATACTTTCCATCTTTGGTCATCCCCCACAGCAGTCCCTAATCTGGAACTCCTCCGAGCTCCCACAGCTCTTCCTTCACCTTATCACCGTGTGCCCTGCATCAACATTATTTATGGCTCCCTTATCTCCTCCTCCTTGACCACTAAGTTCCTTGAGGGCAGATTTCCTGTCCTATTCCTCATTGTAAACTCTACAGAGGCTAGCACCCAGGAGTGGCAAATCATAGTGTGGTCACAATGACAAAGCCCTTTCAAGTTTACAGAATGCTCCCAGACACCCTCCATTCGGGAGCTTCCAGGGAGAGGTTGGTTAGAGATGATTATCCTTCCTACCAACTAAGAAGAAATGAGGTTCAGAGAGGTTCTGTGACTTGATCACAATCAGGCTAGTGAATTAAAGTACTGCCTTGAGGGCTTCCCTGGTGGCGCAGTGGTTGAGAGTCCACCTGCCAATGCAGGGGACGCGGGTTCGTGCCCCAGTCCGGGGAGATCCCACATGCTGCGGAGCGGCTGCGCCCGTGAGCCATGGCCGCTGAGCCTGCGCGTCCGGAGCCTGTGCTCCGCAACGGGAGAGGCCACAACAGTGAGAGGCCCGCGTACCGCAAAAAAAAAAAAAAAAAAGTACTGCCTTGAGCCAGTACTCTCTGATAATTTCTTTCTTTTTCATAAGTGGATGAATGAATGAATCATTGGATGGATGTCCTAAGAACCGATGAAATAGGTACACCATGACAATGTCGGGATCCTAGATAAGTTGAAAAGTGGAGAAAACACACCCAGTTCCCCCCAGATTCCAGGTGTCCCAAAGCCTTCCCGTGGGGAGGGAATGGGTGCCACTGCCCCTACTCCTGTGACCGACCAGCTTTGCTCATCCCATTTCCCTCCCGCAGATTTTGACGGTGTCCGGACCCCCTGAAGGAGGGACCCGAGTGACTATCCATGGCGTGAACCTGGGCCTGGACTTCTCCGAGATCGCCCACCACGTGCAGGTGGCTGGGGTGCCCTGCACGCCCCTGCCGGGGGATTATATCATCGCTGAGCAGTGAGTCCAGTCCGCTCTGGCCCACCCTCTTCCCCACCCCGGAGCTTGTGGGGGGGACTCTCCCCTCTCCCTCCATCTCCTATGTCCCTCGTCCCATGGACCCCACTCCCTGAAGCCTTCCCAGGGCCCTCTCCTAGCCCACCTCCACTCTTAGAATATCCTATTCTTTTTGATTCCCAATTCCCTGGCTCCTCTGGCCTCAGGGCTCCCGGTGCAATGCTCTCGTGCAGTTGGTCTTCTCCTGCCCACTGGCTAACTGAGCCACTTTCCCAGCCAGTCCATTCTGCTCCTCCTTGCTTCCCCCCGCCCCTCCCCCCATAGCCCCCATTGGAATGCATCCCGCTCGGTGGGCTGCAGGCAACAATTTGTTTGGCTCAAGGGGCTCTGACAGCAGCTTAATCTGAGCAGGGCCTCCGCCAGAGCAAATTCATTTATTTCACTAAGGGAAATGTCAGCTGGAAATTAGAAAATAGGCATGTAGCGGCGGACAGGCGAACGGGGCTCCAGAAGTGACATATGTTCCAATTTGGGGTGTTCATTTGGCAGTGGCGGCTGCTGTGAGGTTGGTGGGCAGGAGGTGGGCATGAAGCTAGGGGGATGCTGGGGGTGGGAGGGTAGAAGGAGTGATGCTTCCCCTCCTATGGAGAAAGGGAGGAGAGTAGCCAGATCCTTCCGCATGATTTATCATGTAAAGTTGGGTCAAGTCACCCTGGTTCCACTGGGCACACAGCTCTGCAGGGGGTACTGGGAGCGTGCCCGTGAACAGGGCTCCTCTCCTTTAGCTCCACCCCTCGCAGCCTCCCCAGAGCCAGCCTTTAGTAACAACCAGAAAAGTGGCACTGGCAACCGTAAAAATGACACTTCATCTTTCATCAGCACTTACTCTTTCTCATCCATTCTCTTGCTTTTAATTGGTAAGGACTCTGGGAGGTAGACATTGCTATCACGGTTTTACAAAGTAGGAGAGAGGGAAGTGAAATGACTTCCCCCACTCACTCAGTGCATAAGTGGCCATGGCAGAGTTGGAACTCAAGTCTCCTAACTTTTGGTTCAGGCCTCTTTCCGTTCCCTAACAACCATGGGGCAGGACTTCTGGGTAAGAGTGGCCTGCAAATTCCATTATCCGTCAGCCTGTGGCCTTCTGGGTCAGGGGCCATGATTCCAGTGTGGCCAGGGCAGGGTCGGAGTCAGAGGGGTGAGTTCCCCGACTTTGGGCACATCCAGCAGGGGAGAAGAAGGAGCTGCCTGACCCTGCAGACATTCAGATCCTGCAGACCTGACCCTTCACTGACAGCCTTGTCCCTTCAAGGAGTGAATCATGGAGGGAAGACTGGCTGGGTCTACAGGAAAGACATGAGGAAGAGGAAAGGGGGAAGTGATATAAGTAGCGCTTCTGAGCCAGAAGAGAAGGGGAGAGCTGTTGGGCTCGTCAAGATCAGATGGCTTTACAGAGCCCAGCACCCTGCCACACCCAGCTAGACTCTCAGTCACACTGACCCCAGACCCACCTTGGCCTCAAGGAGCTGCCTTGGGCCACTGGACACAGGTCAAGTCTCCAACTTGGTGAGATGCCACAGGACTCCAAAGGAAAGGGTTCACAGGGGACTGAAGGGTAAGGCTTTGAATAGAGAAGTATAAATTCTTGGGCAGCTGGACATGGAAATCGCATGAGAATTGGGATCCAAGGGTCTTCTAAATCCTGCCTCCTCTACCTGCCAGCCCTGAGACCTTAGCAAACTGTTTGGTCTCTCTAATCTTCATTGGCCCAATGGAAATCATGATTCCTACTGCATGGGTTTTGGGAGAGAATTCAGTGAGATGAAAACGTGAAGACCGTAACGTGCCATAGGAACGTAAGGAAATATTGTTCTATTCAATATCTTTGAAATCCAATGCATCACACTCACCCAGGGCCCTAGGGAAGAAAGTTCCAAGAAAAACTGGAAGTGAGGATACAAAAGGAGCCTGGGGAGGTGAATGGTTGCCAGGGGTCCCTAGCAGGGCCAGTGATCACCCTAGAAAACCAGCCCCATCATCTCCTCAGGCGCGGGGCAGGCAGGAGGCAGCAGGGCACATTCCTCACCTTGCCTGCACGCAGCCCTGGTTTCCAGCCGTGTCAGGCTCATTATTGAGAGTTTGTTAACATCATTAAAGCCTCCATCCTGGGCAGTGAGCAACAGGCACAATCATTATAGATATCTGTGAGAGATGAATTTGGCTAAATGGACCCAGTGCAGAGTCCTGGGCACGGGCAGGATTAGCGGGCACAGTAATGACTCACCATATGCTTGTGCCGTGCCATCTATCACTCAGCAATTAGGTTAATGTTGGTTAAAGGGCCCCGCTTAGTCTCTTGCTATCAGTGCCCCACAGGTCTGTGGAGGGCCGGATGATTCCATCACAGGACGTTTCCTGGGTGATGAGATGCAGGTTGAGGCTGCAGCTCAGCCCTGCCTGGGACAGGGGCTCTGTATGAGATGGACTCAGCTTGGGTCCTCAGACCCCCTCCCTCTCATCTGCTGCACCTACGAAGTCAGCCATGTCCTGACGGATGTTACATGCTTGTGCTCCCCACCCCAAGGATGCACACTCACGGGGAGAAAGACACCATCTTTGCCAATCTATGGGAGGTGGTGCAGTGTGAGGCGAGGGCACCGGGCTGGGTGCCAGGAGCTCAGCTATTGATGAGCTATGTGATTTTGGGCAAGTCTCTTTGCTCCCTGATCCTCAAATGTCTCATCTGGAAATGGGTATGTAGAAATGGACCTCTACAATCACTTCTGTGGCCCTAGGATGTCAGAAGCAATATGGAATCTGCAACTCCCACCATTAGAAAGCTTATCGGTGGGACTAATGTGAATCCAGAGGTTCCTGTCCATCAGGAGGAGTCAAGCCTCCCAATGTTGAAGCTAAATAACTAGTAGAGAGTTATTTAGTCTAACTTCTCATTTTACAAGGAGAAACTTTAGGCATCCCCAGCTGTTGTCTCCTGATAATACACAGGGAGCCTAAAGCTACCAGGGACACCGAGAAGAGGCAGGAGGCCCCCAGAAGTCAAACCACAGGAACTTTGATGACCTGTAAAGCCTAAAGGAGGAAGTGGTGGCCACACCGCTGCCTGCGGTCATCTCCAGCCAGGGAGGGAGGGAGCACAGGTTCCTCAGAGCCTTAGGAACCCAGCCAGGTCTACCCCACCTCCCCCTCCTCCCGCCCCAGCCCCCCCACAGCCACGTCACCTCCACCCCAGCACAGCCACCATGTCCATCCTGTCCCTTCCACAAGAGACACAGAAGATTCCACTGATTCTAGGGGCAGTAGAGTGGAACGGTCAAAGGCACGAGCTTTGCAGCCAGGCTGACCTGGATTTGAATCGTGGCTCTGCCACTTCCCAGCACTATGGCCACAGATGAGTCACTTAGCACCTCTGAGCCTTGGCTCCCTTGTCTGTAAAAATGGAGAAGACCCACCCTGTAGGATGCCTGAGGATGACACGAGATCCTATCTGGGCCAGTGCCTGCCACACACAGCTCGACAAATTGTAGCTCTTGTTTATTTTTGAGGTACAGAATCTGCTTTGGCCTGACCCTCATTCCTCAATATAACCCTCTCCACTCCCTATAGCTGCCCTTGCTTCTTCCTTTAACCCTCTATCTCCTTGAGCTCAGAGAACAAATGCCAATAACAAATACACTCAAGGAGGCCTCTCCATCCTTCGCTGCGAGCACTGGGTCCCAGGAATAAAAAGGAAGAAGAGTTAGAGGTCATTAGAGTTCTTCCACAACATGGTCTGAGTCCTCAGGACTCTCACCCAGCTCTTAGACTTAGCAACCCAGACCATTCTAGAGTCCACCGCTGACTGCTTCTCCTCTCCCACTCACTGGATGAAGTAGAACCTCATTCCACCAGCAGGGAAAGGAGTCAGCTGCAGTGCCAAGGAAGGGAACCCATGGTCCAGCTCTAGGCCCTCCCTGCAGCCTCGGCCCCTGCATCATACCCTTCCAAGCGGGACACTGAGAGCCAACTGCAGGCATTCAGCCTTGGACACTTGGGCAGTGCCATCTCCCATCCACCCTCTTCTCCCACGTGCTTGACGTGCAAAGCTCGTCTTTTGGGCCACAAACCCTGAACAAGAAAATGTTCTAGAAAAGACAGTGTGCCAAGACGCCCCAGACAGCTGAACAGGCCATTCTAGCCTTCTCTTCTCCTAGACAGGCCCCAGGAGGAGCAAATATGCCTATGACCTTCACGTGTTCTTATGTTTCCTCTTTCCATGACTTCAAGCCTGCCATGATTCGCTTCTGCTTTTCTTCTCGAGGGTGGCTCCAGCACAGTGGCCAAGGGGGGTGAGTGAGGGACAAGAAAGCACTGATTAGAAGAGAGAGAAAGAGACTTACCTGCTGCCTCCTCTTCTTCACACCCCACACCCCCAGTAGAGAGTCGATAATCCTCTGATGCTCCTTGAGAGCCCAGAGCAATGTGACAGGATGACAGGGACCCCAAACGGGAACAGGTGCTGGGGCCCAGGAAGCAGGATGGGAGAGTTGTTACTCCAAGCAGGTAGCAGCATGGAAATAACCCCACGTAGTACCTTAAATTAAGCTTCTCAAATGCTCCGCTAATGAGGTTTAAGGAGACGCTTACATGTAAAATGCTAATTGATCATCACTATCGTCTTTACTGTGGGTTCATAATTAATTTATTCACAGAGGAAGGGAAAGGAGAACGTCCTTTGACATGCACTCAGTACTTTCTTGTCGAACCTAATATGCTAAACGTAATAAGACAGTCATTGTATGTAAAGTAAATATTCACCGGGAGTGAAAGTACTTATTTGGGATTAGCTGTTAGGAAGGAGCTGGAGATCGGTGGCATGCCGTGTGTGTGAGCACGCCATGTATTTGTTTAATGCAAGTTTTATTACATCAAAATGAAATCTCTGTTTAGTTACCTTCCTTCCTAGAGGAGTTGTTGAGATAAGCATCCTCCTTTAAACACGGCTCTTCCCCACCGTGCCTGGATAATGCTGGGGATTAGTGGAGAGGGGTCTGTTTTTCTGACTCCCCACTAAACCAACCTACCAAGGGCACCAGACTGCTCAGACTGAACTCTTAAATGGCATTGGGAAGGAAAGAAAAGCCTTCCATCTCTCCCCTGGGTTTCCTTTTGCTGAGCCTTGTGGAGCCCTTTCCCACCCATCCCATGCCTTAAAATTCCAGGCAAGAGATCCCCCCAAGAATCTGATTTCTTCAGTCCCTCCCATATCCTCCAGCTGCCCACTCTTTCTAGAGTCTGCTGTGGCTAAGGCAACCCGTCTGTAAATGTGCTTGTTGTAACTTATCTCAGGTACCAGGGAAGCCCTCACTGGGGGTATCAAGCTGCACATCACAAGAGAGAGTGCCTCCCCCTTCCCTCCCCCCGCCCCCAGCCCCCCCCCCCCCCCCCCCCCCGCCATCGTTCTCCAGCTCTCCTGTTGATGTGAGACATGACTTCCAACCCCAGGGCTGGTTCACCGCCTCGCCCACCAGCTCCATGAGCTCAGCCCTTGATTAAATGGGAGTCCAGTGTCGATTGCTGTCCTAATGAACTCATCCACCTCCCACCCCCTCGCCTGCTGCCACTGGATGCCACTCCTCCCATTCAGCTGGGAGCTCCGGTTTGGGGAACTCACTATCTCACCAAATTATCTGTTCCCTCACTGCAGGAAACAAACCACAATTGAATCAGCTTGGCAAATCAGTCCTCACTCCCTCTTCTCGGGAGTGTTGCAGTGTTGGCTTGTCACATAGGAAAGAGCACTAAATTACTGCCCCTAGATCTCTCTGTTGAACATTAGGTTTATTCCACAAATATTGGGTTGATACCCAATGCCAAACCCTGCACTAGGCACCGGGGACTACAGGCTTGCTCATAGAAATAGGCAGCATAGCATTTCGAGGGCTTTAGAGTTGAGCTCATCCAACCTCTCACAGTACCAATGAGAGACTAAAGCCCAGAGAGGGAAAGTACTTTACCCAAGGTCACACAGCCACATGGTTGAGCAAGCTGAGTCTTGGTCCAGCACTATTGTAAGACTGTGATGAGTCATTCACTGTGACTATGACGGGGTGAGCAAGCTGGGGCAGGGATGCAGCTCTTCCCAAGTCTCTCATGGAAAGGTTTGCTCTCTCCTCAGGATCGTTTGTGAGATGGGCCATGCCCTTGTGGGGACCACCTCTGGGCCCGTGCGCCTGTGCATTGGCGAGTGTAAGCCAGAGTTCATGACCAAATCCCATCAACAGTACACGTTTGTGGTGAGTATTGGGTCTAGTGCTGAGCTACAGGCTTCTAGCCAGGGCACATTTCTGCTCCAGGCTTCTCCCAAGAAAGTCCCACCCACCCCTCTCCTGAGCCGGCACCTCCAGGCTTCTCGCAGATGGAGTAGGAGACCAGAAAAGGGAAAGCCTGTCTTTCCTGGGTGGGTCAAGTGCATGACCAACAACACTTTGGAGACTTTGGCGTCCCAGAGAGCCACAGGTCAGAGTTCTAAATAAGCAAAATCAGGCCTTTCTTAGAAAGTGGATCCTAGACACAGGGTGGGGAGGGGCTGCCCTTTGTCCCACCAATGTGATATCTCTGTCTAATTCCAGCCTAATGAGGACAGATCATCTGAGGGACCTAATTATAAAGGTCTATATTTATCCACACGCTTTGTTTTCTGCCAAGGATATTGTAAGTGGGAGTTTAGAGGAGCCATTTGGAGTCCTGCAGGAACACAGGTCTGTGTGCAGGACCATGGGAGTGGGATGTACGAGTGAGCTGCTCTGTGTGTTGGTGTGGTTACACACACATATGCACACACTCAGCCCTGGAAACACTTCTTCCCGCCCAAGCAACAGATGGTGGACTCACAAAGGCTTTATTTTCTCGTGCTGAACAACCTGCTTCTGGGGCTCCAAAGTCCCTTTTCTGACACCTAGGCAACATTGCCACATCAAGCTCTTCACTGAAAAGTGTTAACACCAGCGGAGGGGGTCAAACCAGCCTTGCTCAGAGTATTGAAAATTTATTTGACCACAAAATTCTCTTCTCTCTAAAGCACTTTACTGCTTGTTTTAGGTTTTCCAGTCTCTGCCTTCTTACCTCAGCATCTCCACCTTTCCTTGTACCAGTCTTCTCTCAGATGGGAGGGTACCATGGCCTATATCTGCAGCCCACCTACCCCATCTCCTGTGCAGGACAGACAGGGTCTCGTGTGAGAAGCAAACCCAGAAAGACTGGATGGAGAGAGCTGTAGAGTGTCAGAGCTGGGAGGGCTTTACAGATCATGTAGCCCACTCTCCTGTCTTGACAGAGGAGGGAACAAAAGCCCAGAGTGATCCAGAAACTTGCTTCAGGGCCCATCACTAGTGAGTGGCTAATGCAGACTAGAGTTCATGCCTGTGTAAGTGCTCAGTTAAATGCACTTTCCACTCCACTCCGCTGCCGGCTAGGCAGGAGCAATTTCTTTCTGATGCATTTTAGGCCAGATGACATTTCTTTTAGGCTTCAGGCTTAATTTTACAATTTAGTGAGCTTACTAGAAAATCCCAGCCAACGATGGGCCATCCTCCTGGGAAGGTCAGGGAAGACGCATCGAACATTTACTGACAGGTCTCTGCACCTGTTGTGCCCCTCTCTTGCTTAGGGAGGGACGGAAGGACACAAGCGTGGGCCATTAATGGATCCTCTTGGTGGCCCAATCCAGGCAGGGATCCTTTATTCAGCCCTATCGATTTTGTGCCCAAAAAATCAGTATGCGCTCCAGATAGAGAAGCATTTTCAAATTGTTCTCAATTTGCAAACTAATTGATAGATTAGTCAGTGTCATCTCTGCCTTCCCAACAGTGTTATGAGCATAAGACTCCCAGGGGAGTTAATTAATTGCAAAACACGGCCCTTCTGCCTTCCCTGGATATGCCTGGAGCCTCTTCTTAGAAAGGGTCTGAGCTCCAGGGTAGGCAAAGAGTGTTTGGGATTAGAAAGGGTTCACTCTGAGCGTGGACACAGTCCCTCCTTCTGTCTTTAAGTCTAGCCTGGGTTTCTCCCTTTGGGTAAAACCTGAGCTGTGATCATTTCTCTGCTTCCTCCCAAAGAACCCTTCTGTGTTGTCACTCAGCCCCATCCGAGGGCCAGAGTCCGGAGGCACCATGGTGACCATCACAGGCCATTACCTTGGGGCTGGGAGCAGCGTGGCTGTTTACCTGGGCAACCAGACCTGCGAGTTCTATGGGTGAGATGGGCTCGAAGGAGCCCTAGGAGACTGTACACGTGAGGCTTGTGCACACATGTTCCTGTGCATGTTCACATATGTGCCTGCCCCATCATCTCCATGTTATGTGTCATGTCCTGGGCCCAAACACCATTCCGGTCACTGTAAGGAATATATACCACTAGTCAATTTGTATCGCGAGTATCACAGGGGCTAAATGCTTCTACACATATTTAGAAGTGAGAGGACCATAAGAGCTGCTGATGAGGGAGGCTCCCAGGAGCTCTCAGTCACCACCAGGATCAAGCATTCATTATGCCCCCACCACGGTGACTTGAGAAACATGGCGATTGCATGGCCTCTGTCCTCTGCAAGCACAGGCTCATCCTCAGGGCATCTCTTATGTGCTAAAAATTGAACACCTACTATTTGTCAGATATTCTGATGAAGCCCAGGGGATGTAGAGAATCTAGAGAGAATTCTGAAAGGATCCCTGGATGAGAACCCAACTTGCCCAGTAAATCTCCTCCCTGGACCATAAACTGCCTGAGGGCAAGGACTGTATATTTGCTTCTCTGCATAGTAGGTGCTCAATTTATTAACTGACTGACCAGACACTAAGCACTGGCTAACTAGTCATGGTCTAGAAAAATCCAGAAAAGAGGAGTTCCCCCAAAGCCCAAGGAGCCCTGCCCCTGCCCCACCTTCTCTAATCCCCTTCTCCAGTTGGCTCCCTCCCTAGTCCATCTGGAGTGGGATCTCAGGTAAAAAGAAGCACTGATACACACTGCTAAGGGATGTTCCCCAGTCTAGAGTATGAAAGGACAGAAGAACTTTCCTGGGCCATACCCCCCAACCGGGGAAAACCCCTTCTCAGGCCAGAGGCTGCGCCTCTTGCCCATGCCTTTGCTCACAACCCTCCTGCGGTCTCCCTGTAGGCGATCAATGAATGAGATCGTGTGTGTCTCACCCCCGTCATCCAATGGGCTGGGGCCCGTCCCTGTCTCTGTGAGTGTCGACCGAGCCCGTGTAGACAACAACCTGCAGTTCGAGTACATAGATGACCCCCGGGTGCAGCGCATTGAGCCCGAGTGGAGTATCGCCAGGTGAGGCAGAGCGGGCGGGGATACACCCAGCTGCTGTGCAACCTAATCCCTTCTGCCAAAGTGCAGCTCCTGTGAGGATCCTAGGGGGACAAGCGGTAGCAGTTTGAGAGGGTTTTTCACCTAACCCAGACTCTGCTTGTTCCCAGTGGCCACACACCCCTGACCGTCACAGGCTTCAACCTGGATGTCATTCAGGAGCCAAGGATCCGAGTCAAGTTTAATGGCAAAGAATCTGTCAACGTGAGTAACCACGGGTCCCCTTGATCTGCAGGAAACACGACTGTGTCTGTGTTTTGCAGTGTGATAAGGTCTGTGTTAGGCACTGGGACATTCGACCGCCAGAGAAGAGTCCAGAATCATAGCCCCAAACACCTGGGCCTCACAATCATTTTTATAATTACAGTATAATCATTTCTTGTCAGAAGGTGATGTCATGAGTGTATAAACATACTGGCTTCTGAGCTTAAGATATGGTGCAAAAGGGCTCCTGTTTTCTGCCATGTTCACTTCGAGGTCCGATAAGAGGTAGGGTGAGAGGGGAGAGAAATTCTGGATCCAGATTCAGACATCTGTGAATTGGAAACAAAACACCACCATCTATTAGCTCTACAACCATGATCAAGTCGTTCAACGTCTCTGATCCTCCCTTCCCTGGCTAGAAATGCTTATGCTAAGACTTGCCCCGCAGATTTGTAACCTGCAGCTAGGCTGGCACCTGATAAACGTTAGTCACTGCATGCAGATGTTTCCATCCTGGTTGCTAAGATGATCAAGCTGAACATTTCCCTTTATTCCTCTGTGCAGACCCATGTAATTTAATTTTTTTCCACTGTGGATTTTTGTGATGTTAAAAAAGTTCTCTATCATAAGAGCAGAATGTCTGCTATGTTGTGATAAATTTTTTAGTTCGTTCTACTGGCTGCATCTTACTCTTTTCAGGCAATATTTTCTGAAATGTTATTGTATTCATAATTATAGTCCAGGAGATGCTATTACGGCCATTATTTTTCATATGAATTACTGCTTTGACCTTCTGGGGATTGACGAGGCTGAGATGGAGACGGAGATGGGCGAGATGGTGTTGGATCTACCCTCTTATCCCTGACACATTCCCAGCATGCTTGAGGCTTCCCTAGGAAACAGAGAAATACAGAAAGTGACAGGCTGCCAGAAGGCTAGAGACCTCTGGAAAGGTCTCAGGGATGATCTGGTCCAAACTTCTCACTGTATAGCTTAGAAAACTAAGGCCAGAAAGGAGTAATGACTTGCCCCCAATCATGAAGATGGCTGGCGGCAGGACCAAGCTAGATCCCAAACATCTGACTCTTCTAAGTAGACCTCATGAGATGATGGCGGGCTTGACATTTCATCATGCCAGAGACGTGGAGACACCTGTTTCACACCTCCAGTGACCCATTGTGCTCACAGCTCTTTGGGCTAGAAGAGCACGCAACTCCAGATCCCAACATAGAGCCTGATCCATAAGTGAAAGAGGGGTGCCCCCGCCCCACTTCCAGACTGAGGCTCAGTGTCCCCAGGCCGCCTCCATCTGTTTGCTGTCTCTAGGAGTTGGCCAGCCTGGGGAGGGGCAGCCCCTCCAGGACCAGCAAGGCCCCAGAGGTTAAAGCCTCAGAACACAGAAAATAAAAGACGTGGTTAATCTAGTACAGAGGGAATTTTGGAGGATGAGTGCATGACTGACAAGATTAACCTCCAAAGGCTGCAGCATTGGTCCCCGGGAAGCTATTTGAAGAGAAGACTGGGCTGGGCAGGCCTCCCCACACCTGGCAGCCTTCTGAGAAGGCTTGGGTCCTGGGCATCCTGTGCGCCCGCCAGGACACGTTGGCAGCCCCAGGCAGGAATCTCCCCAGCAGTTCTCCCAGCCCACCCACCAGGACCTCAGTGCTTCAAGGAGTTAAGAGACAGCTCCTGCCTCTCGAGCATTCGGGGCCCTGAGCTCCAACAGGGACCTGCCTGGAGTCTGCAGGCTGGCAGGCAGCCTGGAGGAAAGGCCTGGGTGTGCAGGTTTCCACCAAGCCGGGCCCCAGCATGGGAAGCCCGTAAACTCCGCCCGATGCCCTCTCTTTCAGGAGTGGTGAGAAAGAGCCATGTTGCCCCTGAAGCCCTACCTGGGCTCCACGTCATCCTCAGTCCCCGGGGGCTACCCCCTGCCTTTGGGTTTGGAAGCAACCCTGTGAGAAGGGCCAAAGCGAAGGCCACAAAACCCAAAGGAATGTTTGGCAAAGTGCCAATGCAGCGCTGGGCAGAGAGCAAACGGAGGCCGTTTGTCTGGGGGTGATTTGCTCATTCACAGAGGAGTCCCATCCAGGGACACTGGAGTGAGCAGGGAGGAAGATGGGGGTGGGGCAGGGAAGTGGTGCTTGGGCTGGGGGGTCTGCCCTGTGGAACCCAGGGAGGGGACTCCCAGCTCAACTCTGTTTGACCGCACCACCATTTTCCTCATGCCAGGGTGTCCCCAGCTGGAACGTGAAAGGGACATTAGGTTCACAAGGGGCTGCTGAAGGGTGAGCTGAAAAGGGCGGGGATGCGTACTGACCTCCGACACGGCACGAAGCCCTCAGCGAGCTGTTGGTTTAAACTCTTCAACTCCCTCTGGAAAGGGAGGGTTAAGACTTGGAGCTCTGACATAATGTCTATGCAAGTGTCAGCTTTTTTTGCAATTTCACACACGGTCTTGTTTTCCGAACATGAAGCCTGGGTATGTGTGTGTTGGCCAGACACGCAACATGTGTGGACCTGCCAGGACAGCGTGTACTTGAGCAGGGTTCTCACAGATGCCCTTGGCTGTTGCTGGGACACCGTGACTCCCAGAGCCAAAACTGAGCCGCGCAGTGCAAGACAGGAGGAGGTGGGGAGGGGTCCAGGTTTTCTTCCCAGATCACACGTGGGTCCTAGAGTGCTTTCTTCAATCTGGCTGCTGCCTTGGGAAGCCCTCAAACTAAACCACCAGAGGAGAGAATGGCACAACACATGCCACGCGGGGCCAGCTCAGCTAGGATGTTATTTGGGAGATGAGGGTCCACCAAGGAAGAAATGACATTATGAACTCAGTGTCAATACCAAGGTTATACCCCCCATGGAGAGTTAGGGGGCACTCGGTTGGAGAAGACAGAGATCCTGACTAGAACATTTAAGGAGGTGAAGGATCCTTTTCATCCATCAGTGTTTTCAATAAACATTAACTGAACACCTACTATGTGCTCATCTCACACAACTTCCTTCTTTCCATCTCACACACACACACATACACACACACGCGCGCGCGCATGCGGGAGACTGCTTCTGTCCTACTTTTTCCGCAAACATCCATGCTCCCTCATCCCCAGACCTTTGCTGCTGTTCTCTCTGCAAGGGACTTGATCCCTTACCATCCCCCCTGTCTGGGTAAGTCCTACACATTCTTCAGGTTAAATTTCATTCATCTCTTCCAAAGGAAAGCTCCCATGAGCCACCCTCACCCTGCCTCAGGCCATGCACGCTCGTGCACAAACACAGGCTCATGCACACACACGGACCCCCGCAGAGTGCCTGGTACTTCCCCAAACTGGAAGTTTCTCACCTCCATCCATGCATTTAACAGTGTTGGTGCCCCTCCTGTGCTCCAGGCCCTCTGCCAGGACTGCACTGTAATGCTTGTCGAATCATTTGTCTCCCCCATAGACTGTGACTGTTTCACGGGTGGCCCAACTACTGGCACCGTTCCTGGCACAAAGTAGGTGCTCACTCAGTGTTGGTGAATGAATAAATGAAGTTAAAACACGCCCCTCCCTGCCAAAAAAGAAAAAAAAAAAACAATTTCACAGCCCTTTTCCTCAAGCAAGAAGCCCACTAGAGACCGGCCAAAACAAGCAAAGGGTGGGAGGGCGGCAGTGTGACCCCCACCATCACCTGCTGGGTGTTTGAACGCCGTGCTTTTGGGCCCTTTAGGTGTGCAAGGTTGTGAACACCACCACCCTGACCTGCCTGGCACCCTCCCTGACCACGGACTACCGGCCCGGCCTGGACACCGTGGAACGGCCGGACGAGTTTGGATTCGTCTTTAACAATGTCCAGTCCTTGCTGATTTACAACGACACCAAGTTCATCTACTACCCCAACCCAACCTTTGAACTGCTCAGCCCCACTGGGGTCTTGGATCAAAAGCCGGGATCCCCCATCATTCTGAAGGTAGGAGGGTGGGATGGCTGCCTGCCACGCGCAGGGGTGGCCGGAGCACCCCTCTCCTGGCCTGGCCTCCCTTCAATGCACACGGGCTCACATGGCTGTCATCTCCCTGTGAAGGGAGCTTGGTTATACATATCGACCCATTGAGTGACATATCTTGCACTTGGGATTCTCAAGGAACACTGTAGAGTATTTCTGTGTGTCCTTGTGAGCTTTGGGACCTAAAAGTCCTGCAGTGCACTGGAAGCAACGATGTCCTTTATTGACCCCATCCATGGCCGCAGTAACTGCCCTCAAATGTGAAGAGGTCACGGTCCCCTGGTACCATCCTTCCAGGTGTGTGTTACTCTACCACTTTCGCTTCTATCCCCTGCATCCTCCCCCAAACTTTCACTTGTTTACTGTTTGGTCCCCTCTTCCTTTCTCTTTACCACTCTCTTCCTCCCTTTCATTCTCTCTTCCCTTTGTTTTCTCTTTTTCTGTCTAAATTGTGGCTGTTAGAAGTCCTCTCCAAAAACTTACCATGGAGTCACTCGTTGGTTTTTGCATTGCTGCCCTTACCCCGCCTCTTTAATCTCTTTTTATTTTTATTTATTTATTTTGTTCATCAACATTAGAATATATTTTGCATTTATATAATAAAATATAGAAGACAATAAAAATAAGTGAGCATTGCTACAAGCAACAACAGAAATAAAACTCATGAGCAATATTCAGCAAAACAAGGCAGACATAAAATGATATACATTGTATGTTTTCTTTTTAAAAAATTCAAAACTGGGCAAAACAAATTTATGGTGAAGATAATGGTTACTTTGGGGACAGAAAGCAGGGGTCATGACGACGAAATGGTATAAGGAAGGCTTCCGAGGTCCTGGGAAAATTCTATTTCTTGATCTGAGTAGTGGTAATACTAGTGGGAGTTCACATAACTCACATAAGTCATAAGTTTATAGTTAAACTTATGCACTTTTCTCTGTGTTATAACTTATTAAGAAAGCTAAGACAAAAGCCTTATTTAGTTCATTAAGATCAACAGCTGGCAAAGAATTATTGAATATTATTTTAGACACCTACAAAGTTCAAGGAACCGTGTAAGGTGATGAAAGATTCCAAGTCCATTCCACTATCAAATTTCTTTTTCTTATTAGTCATCCATTTTGTACACATCAATGAATAAATGTCAGTCCCAATCTCCCAATTCAGCACACCACCACCACCACCACCCCACCGCTTTCCCCCCTTGGTGTCCATCTGTTTTTTCTCTACTTCTGTGTCTCAATTTCTGCTCGGCAAACCGGTTCATCTGTACCACTTTCTAGGTTCCACATATATGCGTTAATATATGATATTTCTTTTCCTCTTTCTGACTTACTTCACTCTGTATGACAGTCTCTAGATCCATCCATGTCCCTACAAATGACCCAATTTCATTCCTTTTTATGGTTGAGTAATATTCCATTGTGTATATGTGCCACATCTTCTTTATCCATTCGTCTGTCGATGGGCATTTAGGTTGCTTCCATGACCTGGCTATTGTAAATAGTGCTGCAATGAACATTGGGGTGCATGTGTCTTTTTGAATTGTGGTTTTCTCTGGGTATATGCCCACTAGTGGGATTGCTGGGTCATATGGTAATTCTATTTTTGGTTCTCTAAGGAACCTCCATACTGTTCTCCATAGTGGCTGTATCAATTTACATTCCCACCAACAGTTCAGGAGGGTTTCCTTTTCTCCACACCCTCTCCAGCATTTGTTGTTTGTAGATTTTCTGATGATGCCCATTCTGACCGGTGTGAGGTGATACCTCATTGTAGTTTTGATTTGCATTTCTCTAATAATTAGTGATGTTGAGCAGCTTTTCATGTGCTTCTTGGCCATCTGTATATCTTCTTTGGAGAAATGTCTATTTAGGTCTTCTGCCCATTTTTGGATTAGGTTGTTTGTTTTTTTAATATTGAGCTGCATGAGCTATTTATATATTTTGGAGATTAATCCTTTGTCCGATGATTCATTTGCAAATATTTTCTCCCATTCTGAGGGTTGTCTTTTCATCTTGTTTATGGTTTACTTTGCTGTGCAAAAGCTTCTAAGTTTCATTAGGTCCCATTAGTTTATTTTTGTTTTTATTTCCATTACTCTAGGAGGTGGATCAAAAAATATGTTGCTGTGATTTATGGAAAGAGTGTTCTTCCTATATTTTCCTCTAAGAGTTTTATAGTGCCCGGTCTTACATTTAGGTCTTTAATCCATTTTGAGTTTATTTTTGTGTATGGTGCTAGGGAGTGTTCTAATTTCATTCTTTTACATGTAGCTGTCCAGTTTTCCAAGCACCACTTACTGAAGAGACTGTCTTTTCTCCATTGTATATCTTTGCCTCCTTTGTCATAGATTAGTTGACCATAGGTGTGTGGGTTTATCTCTGGGCTTTCTATCCTGTTCCATTGATCTATATTTCTGTTTTTGTGCCAGTACCATATTGTCTTGATTACTGTAGCTTTGTCTGAAGTCAGGGAGTCCGATTCCTCCAGCTCCGTTTTTTTCTCTCAAGACTGCTTTGGCTATTTGGGGTGTTTTGTGTCTCCATACAAATTTTAAGACATTTTGTTCTACTTCTGTAAAAAATGCCATTGGTAATTTGATAGGAATTGCATTGAATCTATAGATTGCTTTGGGTAGTATAGCCATTTTCACAATATTGATTCTTCCAATCCTAGAACATGGTATATCTCTCCATCTGTTGATATCATCTTTAATTTCTTTCATTAATGTCTTATAGCTTTCTGCATACAGGTCTTTTGTCTCCCTAGGTAGGTTTATTCCTAGCTATTTTATTCTTTTTGTTGCAGTAGTAAATGGGAGACTTAATTTCTCTTTCAGATTTTTCATCATTACTGTATAGGAATGCAAGAGATTTCTGTGCATTAATTTTGTATCCTGCAACATTACCAAATTCATTGACTAGCTCTAGTAGTTTTCTGATGGCATCTTTAGGATTCTCTATGTGTAGTATCATGCCATCTGCAAACGGTGACAGTTTTACTTCTTCTTTTCCAATTTGTATTCCTTTTATTTCTTTTTCTTCTCTGATTGCCATGGCTAGGACTTCCAAAACTATGTTGAATAATAGTGGTGAGAGTGGACATCTGTGTCTTGTTCCTGATCTTAGAGGAAATGCTTTCAGTTTTTCACCATTGAGAATGATGTTTGCTGTGGGTTTGTAGTATATGGCCTTTATTATGTTGAAGTAGGTTCCCTCTATGCCCACTTTCTGGAGAGTTTTTATCATAAATCGGTGTTGAATTTTGTCAAAAGCTTTTTCTGCATCTTTTGACATGATCATATGGTTTTTATTCTTCAATTTGTTGATATGGTGTATCACATTCACTGATTTGTGTATATTGAAGAATCCTTGCATCTCTGGGATAAATCCCACTTGATCATGGTGTATGATCCCTTTAATGTGTTGTTGGATTCTGTTTGCTAGCATTTTGTTGAGGATTTTTGCATCTATATTCATCAGTGACATTGGTCTGTAATTTTCTTTTTTTGTAGCATCTTTGCCTTGTTTTGGTATCAGGGTGATGGTGGCCTCATAGAATGAGTTTGGGAGTGTTCCTTCCTCTGCAATTTTTTGGAAGAGCTTGAGAAAGATGGGTGTTAGCTCTTCTCTAAATGTTTGATAGAATTCACCTGTGAAGCCATCTGGTCCTGGACTTTTGTTTGTTGGAAAATTTTTAATCACAGTTTCAATTTCATTACTTGTGATTGGACTGTTCATATTTCCTATTTCTTCCTGGTTCAGTCTTGGAAGGTTATACCTTTCTAAGAATTTGTCCATTTCTTTCAGGTTGTCCATTTTATTGGCATAGAGTTGCTTGTAATAGTCTCTTCGGATGCTTTGTATTTCTGGGGTGTCGTAACTTCTTCTTTTTCATTTCTAATTTTATTGATTTGAGTCCTCTCCTTCTTTTTCTTGATGTGTCTGGCTAATGGTTTATCAATTTTGTTTATCTTCTCAAAGAATCAGCTTTTACTTTATTGGTCTTTACTATTGTTTTCTTTGTTTCTATTTCATTTATTTCTGCTCTGATCTTGATGATTTCTTTCCTTCTGCTAACTTTGGGTTTTGTTTGTTCTTCTTTCTCTAGTTCCTTTAGGTGTAACGTTAGATTGTTTATTTGAGATTTTTCTTGTTTCTTGAGGTGGGCTTGTATAGCCATAAACTTTCTTCTTAGAACTGCTTTTGCTGCATCCCATAGGTTTTGGATCATCGTGTTTTCATTGTCATTTGTCTCTAGGTATTTTTTTGATTTCTTCAGTGATCTCTTGGTTATTTAGTAACGTATTGTTTAGCCTCCATGTGTTTGTGTATTTTTTTCCCTGTAATTGATTTCTAATCTCATAGTGTTGTGGTCAGAAAAGATGGTTGACATGATTTCAATTTTCTTAAATTTACTGAGGCTTGATTTGTAATCCAAGATGTGATCTATCCTGGAGAATGATCTGTGCGCACTTGAGAAGAAAGTGTAATCTGCTGTTTTGGAATGGAAAGTCCTTTAAATATCAATTAAATCTATCTGGTCTATTGTGTCATTTAAAGCTGTGTTTCCTTATTAATTTTCTGTTTGGATGATCTGTCCGTTGGTGTAAGTGAGGTGTTAAAGTCCCCCACTATTATTGTGTTACTGTTGATTTCCTCTTTTAGAGCTGTTAGCAGTTGCCTTATGTATTGAGGTGCTCCTATGTTGGGTGCATATATATTTATAATTGTTATATCTTCTTCTTGGATTGATCTCTTGATCATTATATAGTGTCCTTCCTTGTCTCTTGTAACATTCTTTACTTTAAAGTCTATTTTATCTGATATTATTATTGCTACTCCAGCTTTCTTTTGATTTCCATTTGCATGGAATATCTTTTTCCATCCCCTCACTTTCAATCTGTATGTGTCCCTAGGTCTGCAGTGGGTCTCCTGTAAACAGCATATATATGGGTCTTGTTTTTTGTATCCATTCAGCAAGCCTGTGTCTTTTGGTTGGAGCATTTAATCCATTCATGTTTAAGGTAATTATCAATATGTGTGTTCCTATTACCATTTTCTTAATTGTTTTGGGTTTGTTTTTGTAGGTCCTTTTCTTCTCTTGTGTTTCCCAGTTAGAGAAGTTCCTTTAGTGTTTGTTGGTTAGGTGGTGCTGAATTCTCTTAGCTTTTGCTTGTCTGTAAAGCTTTTGATTTCTCCATCGGATCTGAGTGAGATCCTTGCTGGGTAGAGTAATCTTGGTTGTAGGTTCTTCCCTTTCATCACTTTAAGTATATCCTGCCACTCCCTTCTGGCTTGTAGAGTTTCTGCTGAGATATCAGCTGTTAACCTTATGGGAGTTCCCTTGTATGCTATTTGTCGTTTTCCCCTTGCTGCTTTCAATAATTTTTCTTTGCCTTTAATTTTTGCCAATTTGATTACTATGTGTCTCGGCGTGTTTCTCCTTGGGTTTATCCTGTATGGGACTCTCTGTGCTTCCTGGACTTGGCTGGCTATTTCGTTTCCCATGTTAGGGAGGTGTTTGACTATAATCTCTTCTAATATTTTCTCGGGTCCTTTCTCTCTCTCTTCTCCTTCTGGGACCGCTATAATGCGAATGTTGTTGCGTTTAATGTTTTCCCAGAGGTCTCTTAGGCTCTCTTCATTTCTTTTCATTCTTCATTCTTTTCATTCTTCTTCATTTCTTTTTCATTCACTGTTCCGCAGCAGTGAATTCTACCATTCTGTCTTCCAGGTCACTTATCCGTTCTTCTGCCTCAGTTATTCTGCTATTGATTCCTTCTAGTGTAGTTTTCATTTCAGTTATTGTATTGTTCATCTCTGTTTGTTTGTTCTTTATTTCTTCTAGGTCTTTGTTAAACATTTCTTCCATCTTCTCAATCTTTGCCTCCATTCTTTTTCCGAGGTCCTGGATCATCCTCACTATCATTATTCTGAATTCTTTTTCTGGAAGGTTGCCTATTTCCACTTCATTAAGTTGTTTTTCTGGGGTTTTATCTTGTTCCTTCATCTGGTACATAGCCCTCTGCCCTTTCATCTTGTCTATTTTTCTGTGAATGTGGTTTTTGTTCCACAGGCTGCAGGATTGTAGTTCTTCTTGCTTCTGCTGTCTGCTCTCTGGTGGATGAGGCTATCTAAGAGGCTTGTGGAAGCTTCCTGATGGGAGGGACTGGTCTTAATCTCTTTTTAAATAACCAATTAACTTCTGTGCACATGTGTCAATTATTCCTATTAAGATTGCTCTTACCTACAGGGCAAAAACCTCTGCCCTCCTGCTTCTGGAGGGGCCAAACTCAACTACACCGTGCTGATTGGAGAGACCCCATGCACTGTCACTGTGTCCGAGACTCAACTGCTCTGCGAGCCTCCCAACCTCACTGGGCAGCACAAGGTCATGGTGAGTGAACCCTCTTATTATTCCTCCCCTCCTCATCTTTCATGTATAATCTGTCATAAAGAAAGGGTCTTCAACCTCCTCCATATCTCCTCATCACAAAGTCCTACATTAAAAGGGGTAGGAGCTAAGAACACAAGAAAAGAAAGGCAGATGATAAGCAGGAAGTTGTTTTGTATCCAGACTGCACTGTGTGGTTGTGGTCTCTCATGCCCTTTCTGAATCGAGAAGGATTGGATGCCAGGGCTCTACAGCGACTGTGTGTGTGCCATACACAGGTCCACGTGGGTGGCATGGTATTCTCGCCCGGCTCGGTGAGTGTCATCTCAGATAGCTTGCTGACCCTGCCAGCCATCGTCAGCATCGCGGCAGGCGGCAGCCTACTGCTCATCATCGTCATCATTGTGCTCATCGCCTACAAGCGCAAGTCTCGAGAAAATGACCTCACTCTCAAGCGGCTCCAAATGCAGATGGACAACCTGGAGTCCCGTGTGGCCCTGGAGTGTAAGGAAGGTAAGTGGAGGCACTCCCTCGTTTCTGGGACCCTCTTTCCTCACCAGCCTTATTACCCCCCTGCCTAAAACAGCTCTCATCTTTGCTCCCATCTCTTCTACCACAAGCCACCCTGCTCCACTTTGACCTCTGTTTTCTCTTAAACTTCCTTTGCCCTTAAAATGCCCACAGTAAGGCCCCAGACCTGATCCCATTATTCTGTCCCCCTGTGCCCTGACTCATCCCACAGTCTGGCCCAGCCTACTCTCCTTCCCGGGACCGCAGCCTCCCCACAGTCAGAGCCTCCTGGGCCCTGTTGCCTCAGACTCTGGCTCCCCACGTAGGAGTGACAGCTCCTTTTGCCTGGCTGCCTTGGAGCAGCAGGAAAGGTGAGAGCACATGCCCTCCCTTCCACCCCATCCCCTCCCCCACATTGTGGCTTCAGCCAGTACTGCAGGCTGAGCCTCTGAAGGCCACTTGCGGGGCATCCCAGGCTGTGGTGGTGGAGACAGTGTTTCTTCTGTCTCCCAAGCAACCGCAGCTACCTGGTGTCCCCTTGGGCTGAGGACCTGGAAGACTCCCTGGGTAAACATCTCAATTAGGAATCAAAAGACTTCTCCTTTTGCTGCAAACGTCAAGATCAGAACAAGCCCTCTGCTGGATGAAAGGGAAGAGCTGGGCTGGGGCAAAGTGGGCCAGGCTCCTCCCAGCGCCAGGGCTGTGGAGGAGCAAGGAGGGCGTCAGGAGACAGGTCTGCCACCAAGGGGAAGCCCCTGTTTGGCCAAGGGCCTGGTGGTCAGGGCTCCCTGAGTCTGGGTTTGGTGGTGCTCTCAGTTTCGTTCGTGTGCAAGTGTGAATGTTAAATATATATAACATAACATTTACCGTTTTAACTTTCTTATCTTTGCACCCTAGTGCTCTCTCCACTTCTGTGCACAGAAGTTAACTGGTTATTTAAAAAGAGATTAAGAGGCATTAAGTACATTCACAGTATCGTGTGACCATCACCACCATCCATCTCCAGAACTTCCACATTTTCCCCAACTGAAACTCTGTACTCATGAAACAATAATCCCTCATCCTCCTCTCCCACTTTCTGTCTCTACAAATTTGACTACTCTAGGAAACTCATATAAATGGCATCACACAGTATTTGTCCCTTTGTGTTTGGTTTATTTCACTTAGCATCATGTCTTTAAGGTTCATCCATGTTGTAGCATTTGAGAGAACGTCATTCCTTTTTAAGGCTAAATAATAGTCCATTGGGTATATAAACCACATTTTACTTATCAATTTATCTGTCAATGGACATTTGGGTTGTTTCCACCTTTCGGTATCATGAATAATGCTGCTGTGAACGTGAGGGTACAAGCATCTGTTCAAGTCCCTGCTTTCAGTTCTTTTGGGTGTATATGTAGGAGAGGAATTGCTGGGTCATTTGGTAATTCTATGTTTAATTTTTGGAGGAATCACAAAATTGGTTTCCAGAGCAGCTGTACCACTTTACATTCCCTCTAGCAAGATATGAGGGTTCCAGTTTTTCCACATCCTGGCCAACACATGTTATTTTCCACTTTTTTTATAATAGCCATCCTAATGGGTATGAAGTGGTATCTCATGGTGGTTTTGATTTTCATTTTCCCCCAAGGTTTTTGCATCTTGGTTTATTCTCTTCCTTGGAAAAGGGGAGCAAAGCTACCTATTCTGGTCTTTGTTTGATCTGTCCGACCACTGTCTCTCACCTGCTTCTAGCACCTGTATCACCTGCACGACCCAAGTCGTGGGCTTCCTTTGTTTTAACTACACTTATAATACATAGAAAGAAAATTCAAAATTATAGGTAAGCATAGAGGAGGAAATAATATAAAAATCACCCATAGTCCCACCACCTAAGAAAGGCAGACTGGAGATATGTCATCGCCCCTGGAGATGCACGCCTATAACCCTCCCTGTCTCTACACCTGGCCCTTCCCTCCTCCACGAACTTCTCCCGCCTTTCCCTTCCCCGTCCTGCATTCCCCTCCTGAGCTTCCCTGTCTCCACTGCACTTTCATAGCTTTTGCCGAGCTCCAGACAGACATCAACGAGCTGACCAGTGACCTGGACCGCTCAGGAATCCCCTACCTGGACTATCGGACCTATGCTATGCGAGTCCTATTCCCCGGCATTGAGGACCATCCCGTCCTGCGTGAGCTGGAGGTAACACCCGCCTCCCTCGCCCAGCTGCCCAGCAGGGACGTGGGGCCTGGGTTTCCTAGGAAATGCCAATGGGGCCCAGTGCTCATAAGAAGGTCAGGAGTGAGGAGGAGAAATAGCTTGTAGAAGCATCACCGTAACGGGGATATTTCCAACCAGGAAAATCACAGCCGGGGGGGCACCCAGGCTCTTTGGGATGATTCCAGGGGAAAGCTGATTATTTGTCATTTTTTAATTAATGACTGAATTAACTAAGATTCTGCCTCATTTCCGAATGGATTTAAGCTGGCTTAAGGAAAGACCTATGATTCTGTGAGGCTTGTTTTTTTCATTTCTCAGTTTGTTTTACTAAAGATAATAAATCAGGACAGAGGAGATTAAGGGGAGACTAGTAAACCAAGCTAGTCTGCTGCGGTATCTCCTATTGTGTTGCATCCTTGGGAAAATCAGATGAATAGCATCCTTTCTGAGGTCTCTACCTGGAGCCCAACCCTCTCAACCCAGGGGGAAGTCAGAGCAGACTGCAGACCTCAGAGACCAGTTATTCCTACATCACCGAGGGTGGGGCGGTTACAGGCGTCATGGAGAGGGTCCTATAGCTGGCATCGTCATCAGCCAACACCCTCCCGGAGAGCCGGAAGCTCGTCCTCTGAAGCCACGCCCATCACACCCATCCCAGGTGCAGGGCAACGGGCAGCAGCACGTGGAGAAGGCCCTGAAGCTCTTCGCCCAGCTCATCAACAACAAGGTGTTCCTGCTGACCTTCATCCGCACCCTGGAGCTGCAGCGCAGCTTCTCCATGCGGGACCGTGGCAACGTGGCCTCGCTCATCATGACCGGCCTGCAGGGCCGCCTGGAGTACGCCACCGACGTCCTCAAGCAGCTGCTCTCCGACCTCATCGATAAGAACCTGGAGAACAAGAACCACCCCAAGCTGCTTCTCCGGAGGTCTGACCTGCGCCAGGGGCGGGGAGGCATCTAAACAGGGACGTCCGGGGCGGTGGGGGCAGGGCTGGTTAGTGTGGGTCCCACGAGAAGGCGCCCCTCCCCAGGAAGGCCTGTGTCCCTGCAGCTCCCAGTGCAGAGTCTCATCTTCCTTCAGTCCGGGTGGCTGTGCCGTGTCTGCAGGTGCTGAGCGTGATGCAGGAGCACAGGCCTCAGAGCGTCTGAGCTTGAACCCCGGCTCTGCTACCTGCTAGTCGTGTGATCTTGGGCCAGTGATGTGGCCACTCTGCTGTTTAGTTTCCTCGTGAACAAAATGGCACTAATAATACCTGTCTTGAAGTCTCCCTCCCCATGCATCCCGGGTTTCACTGTCCAACACAGTAGCACACGTGACCATTAATTTAAAAGAAAACGTAAAATTCAGTTCCTCCATTGCGCTAACTGCATCCCAAGGGCTCAGTGGCCGCCATATTGGAAGCACAGATAGAGGCCGTTCCCATCATAGCAGGGGCTCTGTTGGACAGCACCCGGCTGGAGATATGGTGTGGCCTCTCCCATCAGTGCCCGGCTTCCTGGATCTGAATCACCAGCATTCACCACCACTCCCTCCTCGGTTGCCATTTTCCTGGCAGGGAAGAGGGTCAGAGACCTTGGCCATCCATCCCCGAGCCTACCCTCTCTGGGGGCCCTGGGGAGCCCAGCACAGCTTTGGAGCTCAGCTGGCAGCAGGGCTTGGAATGTGCCACCTCCATTTCACTGCCTTCTCGGCAGCCTTCTCCTTGCAAGACCTCAGGCTTCCAGACCCCATGTGGGGTGAGGAGGGAGAAAGAATAGCTTTGTTTTATGAGTACAGAGCCCCCATTCTGCCAATCTGAGCATTAGAAACTCTCATTAAGAACAGTTGTATTTAAATTAGAGCTAATCTCAGGCACAATGCAGGGAGAGGGTGCTGGGAGGGGCCAGGGAGAGAGCCACAATTTCTCCTGCCATTGTCACTCTCTCCCAGGCCCGCATTGCTGAGCAGCCCTGGCAAATGCCTGGGATTTACGGCAACCGGAGGGTGTTATTTGCACCACGTGCAGCGAGTTAAAACACCCCCCGGCATCCCCCTCACTGCGGGTCTGTCACAGCCGCTTCGTCCCTTCGCAGGTCCCCAGGTCTGCAGCCTGGGACGATGGGGGTGGGGCAGGACGAAGGGGCGGTGCTTACAGAGGCAGATCCCCTGTCAGCTAAACACTTGCACACACTGCTCTTTACCTGAGGGTCTGGGATCCACGACCCCGCAGGACAGTGATGACAGCGAGCAGGTATATGCACTATTCTTAGCGCTTTACATACATTAATTCATTCAACCCTGACAACAACCCTGTGGGATAGATGATGATGATGGTTATTATTATCATCCCCATTTAGACATGGGGAAACTGAACCCAGAGAGAGGAAATGACTTACTCAAGATCACACAGGCCAGTACGCAGCAGAGTCAGGATTTGAACCCAGGCAGTCTGACTCTGTTTGGAGGGGAAGGTACCAGGGACCTTGTGGACATGCAAATATTCAGACATGCAGGAAATCCCAAAGGAACATAGAAACTCCATCACCCTGAGGCTGGAAGAGGGTAAGAGGATGGTATTCTTGGTCCCTGTGTCTGCAGACCCATAGCACCACTCCATTTTTGCTGGAAATTGAGGTCCAGAAAGAAGCCTCTAGCCCAAGGTCTCACTTCTCATTACTGGTAGCGTTGGGACAGGACACAGTGTCCTGGCCCCCAGCCCTGGCTTCTTTCATGCCCTTGTTCTCTTGAACCCTAGTCCACACAACAAGCTAGGCACACCCCCACCCTTAGACCCCTCCATAAAGGACTGCCCTTATCCCTTCTGCCTCCCCAGGACAGAGTCCGTAGCTGAGAAGATGCTGACCAATTGGTTTGCCTTCCTCCTGCACAAGTTCCTGAAGGTGAGACTGGGAGTGAGACAGGAACTGGGAGTTGAGAGCAAGATGGGGAGCTGCCCCTCTGAGCCTGGCCATCAGGGCTGCATGGGGACCCCCCCTTAGGAACAGAAACCTACCTGGCTGGGTGCCCCAAAGCCAAGCGGGCCTAGAAATAGGGTCAGGAGAGGGAGGGAAGGAGGCTGGTACCCCGCCACCTACGCCCTGCGTCCGCCCACAGGAGTGTGCGGGGGAGCCGCTCTTCATGCTGTACTGCGCCATCAAGCAGCAGATGGAGAAGGGCCCCATCGATGCCATCACGGGCGAGGCCCGCTACTCCCTGAGTGAGGACAAGCTCATCCGGCAGCAGATCGAGTACAAGACCCTGGTGAGGAGGCAGGAAGCCCAGGGGACAGCACGGACCTCCTGCCTCTAATCCGTGCTCTGCCTTCTCACCACAAAGACAGTTTGAGGGGTCAATAAAGAGGCTGGGAGGCCGGCCTGGGGACCAGTCCAGGGGGCATGCCAAGTGTCCCAAGGGCGGACACACAGGCCTGGGCCCCTCCTCCCCTATCTCATTGGGTGGGCCTAAAGAGCTTGCATTGCCTGCATTTACCCTAGATCACTCAGCATTAGCTGTGGGGAAATTAGCATTACGGGGAAGAAGTCTGCTGATCTCTAATATAGAGGCTTCGGGGAAGTGGGAGGCCAGCCCTTGAAACCCCTGGAGGCACCCCTGATCCCCCAGGACGTCTCCACCCAGGATGACAGCCTCCCCTAAGCCATCAGGGGCTAGAAAGTAGAGTCCTGTCTCTCTGAGAAAGAGAAGTGGGCAGAAGGACTCAAGCTGTCATTGGCAGATGGCTGGAAGGTGAGAGAAACTGAGACACAGACAGAGGGACACCCGTTTCTCCTGTGAGGAGGGGGAGCCTGGGTAAGAGAAGGCTCCAGGGCCTCACGCCCTCTCCCCCAAATGGCTCCTTCAACTCGCATCCTGTCCCTCTTCCATCGCCACCTGTAGATCCTGAACTGCGTCAACCCTGACAACGAGAACAGTCCGGAGATCCCAGTGAAGGTGTTGAACTGTGACACCATCACGCAGGTCAAAGAGAAGATTCTCGATGCCGTCTACAAGAACGTGCCCTACTCCCAGCGGCCGAGGGCTGTTGACATGGACTTGGGTAGGAAACCTGGCCTTGGAGTGTGAGGGCAACTTCCAGGAGGGCATTTGGGCTATGGCAGGGGTTGGGGGGGGGGCGGGGGAAGCCCTGCCCCGCAGACAGCCCCTCGTCGGGGCATGACTGGGTCCCGTCCAGGTGAGGGGCCAGGTGAAATGCGTGCCTGAAACACTGCCCACTCAGATGTGGCCACCTCTGGGGAGGCCCATGCTTTTGCCAGCATTGACACCCCCGGAGACCCAGACGCCTGAAACACTGTCATTGCACCAGCTTGAGGGAGCCGGGGTTGCCAGGCCCCTAGAGGACCCCACGACTGGGCAGTCCCGGCCCCCGCCCCTCACACTGCTCCTGCACCACCCCTCCACCCAGAGTGGCGTCAAGGCCGGATTGCCCGGGTCGTGCTGCAGGACGAGGACATCACCACCAAGATCGAGGGTGACTGGAAGCGGCTCAACACGCTGATGCACTATCAGGTGAGGGCAGGGCTTTGCGTCAGGGACCCGCCCTCCCAGAATGCCCCCTCCTTCTAAGGTTTGCTCTAAGGCCCTCAAAGCCCTAAAAGGGTTCTCTTATCTCCCCTCTCCACCTCCTGCCTGAGTCTAGAGCAGTGATTCTCAGCCACAGCTGCTGATTAGAATCACTGGGGGAAGCTGTCAAAAACACGAGTGTCCAGACTCACCCTGAGAAACTGGCTGAACTGGTGTGGGGTTGGGCTGGACATTCCCATCCTGTACAGAGTGTAGCTCTTCGCCTGCAGAAAAATGGCATCTTTCACAGACAGCGTCATAGTCTCCTGCTGCTTTCTCTTTGCTTTCTTACTAACGCGGCTTACACGTCTCACCTGCCACGAAGCAGGGACTTGGGTCTTATATTCTGCCACTTACTAGCTGGTGTCCCTGGGGAAGTTGCTTAAGCTCTCATTCTTCTCATCTGTAAAATGGAGTTAATGTGATCCCTGCCCCATAAAGTTGTGAGGAATAGATTGAATATAGTAGGTAGAGTGTTTAGCACACCGGCAGACACATTGAATGGAACAGTCAAAAAAAAAAAAAAAAAAAAAAACTCAGCAAAAGAACAAAAGATCCCGAGAGGTATCTACTCTCAACCCCGCTTGCTTCTCATGGTAACCACTCACAGCTGGGGGTCTCTGTAAGATTAAGCTCGGGTAGGCTGGTTAGGATTCGAAAAACATACTAAAATAGAAGCTGGAGATGAGCAACAGTGAGGGAAATTAAACCAACCAGAGGAAGCGCCTTGGGCAGCAGGACCCTGTGGGATTGCCTGGTTAATAACGTGATCCTCTGTCCCTGCCTCACACGGGGAGGGTGCGGCGGGGCTGGCAGGCTGGGTTCTTAAGCACTGAGTTGCCAACGACCAGGAGGCTGGGGGTCCTAACAGCCAGCAGGACCTGCCTGGGAGCCTCTTGGGGCACAGAGGAAAGAGAGGGGCACTGGGGAAACCCCAAAATGCTCCCTTCCAGGCTCCATCCCCCTTACTGGCCTGCATTTCCCATGCTGACAGTCTGCCTGGACCCCCTCCCTAAATGGAGTAAGTGTGGTATAGTGGGCAGAGAAAAGGATTTGTGAGTTCTATTTAAACCCCTGCTTCCCCACTCACTGGTGATGTGACTTTAATCTCCCTAAACCTTGGGTTCCTCATCAGTGAATGGAGATATGACCCCAAATTGTGAAGGTGGTTGGAAGTATGAGCAACCGCAGGTGAGGTATACCAGGATGTATATACCACTCCACAGTAGCTATAGTCACTCTGTTGATCCCGCCCCAGCCCCCAACCCCACTTCACACTGGGCTTTAGTAGAACAGTTTTAATGAACCAATTAGAACCGAAGAAGAAAGTGCAAAAGAAATGAGCATTATGCCCCCAAATTGTAAGTTTCTCCAGGGCAGGAATAGGGCCGCTCTTCTGTCTTTGGTGCTCTAATGCTTGTTACTGGTCTGTCTGTCCTATGACTCCCAATCAGAAGAATGGAATATTCTGTTCTAACAGTGCTCATGTTACAGAGCACTTTGAATTCCCCGATGTCATTTATCATTCATGTATTCATTCATTCCTCAAATATTTACCGAGCTTTACTTTGCGCAAGGCTCTTCCCACACGCTAGCCCTGAGTGACAGGGGACAAGAGGGATTATTCTTCCCTTTGGGAGACAATGATGATGATGTTCATAATAGCAACAGTAATGCCAGCAGTTACTGAGTGTCACTGGGCGCCAGGCACCACTGCTCCCAGCCTCTACGTGTCCTAATGCCTTTAATCCTCACAACAAACCTAGACTCGATTATTATCCCCTTTGACACATGAGACAACTGAGGCGCAGAGAAGTTAAGTGACTTTCCCGAAGTCATGTAGCTACGAAGTGCAGAGGCATGGTCAGACCCAGCCAGGCATCTTGCCCATGGGTTTGCATCACCTGTTGGTCAAGAGAAAGACTGGAGACTAAGGACAAGGGAGATTTAGTGATGAGACCTGGAATTCAGTTGAACTGTGGTCATTCCAGTCACCTTGCGAATCTCCCTTTAGGTGACAACAAGCCATAAATGATAACATAATCTGTTCTCCCTGGGAGAATAAACCCTTGCTCCTGCCAGGCTTTCGTGTATCATTTCAATTGCAAAGAGAGTTCCTGAAAGTCCTAGGTGGAGAGTTCCCCCTCCTTTTTTTTTTTTTTTGGTACGCGGGCCTCTCACTGCTGTGGCCTCTCCCGTT
Organism: Monodon monoceros; assembly: GCF_005190385.1. Classification (NCBI taxonomy): domain Eukaryota; kingdom Metazoa; phylum Chordata; class Mammalia; order Artiodactyla; family Monodontidae; genus Monodon; species Monodon monoceros. Next base: position 35,156,939 of record NW_021703774.1, on the reverse strand, counting down.
GCGGAGCACAGGAGGCTCCGGACATGCAGGCTCAGCGGCCATGGCTCACGGGCCCAGCTGCTCTGCGACATGTAGGATCCTCCCAGACCGGGGCACGAACCCGTGTTCCCTGCATCGGCAGGTGGACTCTCAACCACTGCGCCGCCAGGGGAGCCCCCCCTCCTTTGCAGACCTAGTGCTGATGGTACAAGCTGCCTGCAGTCTGGGGAGCCGCCCCAACTGGGAAGTAACTACGCATTGGCATCTTCCAGACAACTGTGAAGAGCCCTGGACCCTGCAGCTTTATGCCATCAAGTCAAAGCATCAACCTCTTGTTACCCTCCCAGGAGTCAAAGGTCCTTGGAGCCCCTACAGGAGAAAAATCTGCATAATCTTAATTAACAAAGAGATTTTTAAAAACTTCCCGGGTTCCCGCAGATTTATAGGGAGGGTGAAATTAAACACCACTACTAAAACTGGCTATCAGGGAATCTCATTAGTGCTAATGTTCACTTATAGTTTGACTTCCCAACATTTAATTTTGTTTTTGGTGGGAGAGAGGGACTGACAATTTAAGACCCAGAGAGATGGTTTTACGACTGGTGCAGCCATAAATCAAACTTATAAAGTTCATAAAAATTGTTAAAGTAAAAAATGGTTTAATAGGAATGTTTTATGGCCCATAACATTATTATAGCTGTTTTATTCCCTCTGCATTAGGGGTTTAATTGGATCGCCACAATTCTGGGGATTCTCTGTTTTTATTGGATGGAGGGTAACCTTAAATGAAAATGGCCCCAAATGTCTTCAATATGGCTCCTCATTTATCAGCCCTTTCCCTGCAGGCTGGGTGCTGAGCCTGGGCAACCTCACAGGGGACAGGCAAGACACCTTCTTTCTTGCTGACTCCCCAAGAGCAGCTGCCTTGTGGTGAAGCCCTCAAGGTGACTGGGCCATTATAGGACCCAGGCCAGAAAGAAATCAGAACCAAAAGGGAAAATGGGCTTCAGACCAGTGTGTCTTGAAATAAAATCCCAAATTAGGATGCAATGAGGAGAACATGTGCTCTGGAGCCTGACAGTCCGGGCGACAAATTTTGACTGTATCGTGTGTTAGGTGTGCGAACTTGGAGGTGTCGTTTAGCTTCTCAATGCTTCAGTTCCTCATCTCTAAAATGGGGATAGTTGTATGTAACTCACAGAGCTCAAGGCAGGCTGGGCTACACTAGCTCCCTCTAACAGAAATACAATGCAAGCCACACGTATAACTTTACATTTTTTACTAGTCACATTTAAAAAGTAAAAATAAGCAGATGAATGTAATGTTAGTGTTTTATTTAACACAACTGAACTAAAATAATTGTCATTTGAATATGTAATCAATATAAACATTATTAATGAGACAGTTTGTATACTTTTATTCATCCTAAACCATTGAAATCCAGTGTGTATTGTATATTTATAGCGCACCTGAGCTCAGCCACTTACAGGGCATCTCCCTTTGGACTGATTGGATTGCAAGAGCCCAATAGCCACAGGTGGCAAGTAGCTACCATATTGAAAAGCAGGAATTGTTATTTGTAGCATTTCTGATCTCCTTACGCTCTACCTAAAACCCATTCCATAGCTTTCTAGAAGTACTCAACAATTTTATTCCCCAAGATACCAACATTCACCTGAACTGTATCTCTCATACCCTTCTCAGGTATCAGACAGATCGGTGGTGGCTCTGGTCCCCAAACAGACCTCCTCCTACAACATCCCTGCCTCTGCCAGCATCTCCCGGACATCCATCAGCAGATACGGTGAGGATCAGAAAGGTAGCCTGGGCAGCCAGTGGAGTCTTCTGTGGCCCCCAGGGGCTACTCACCGTCCCTTCTGACAGCAGGAGCCCCGTGCTGCTGCCAGCCTGCAGTCAAAGGCTTCCCTTTCTCCCTGGACCAGTCATCCTCGGAGCAGCCTGGCTCCTCAGAGCTGTGGCAGCAGGTGGTACCCGGCACCTCTCCTTTGATAGCCCAGGTCTAATGAAGGAGTTTGAAGGGCCCACACCCAGGGAGGCTCTTGGATGGGGGGGTTCACATAACCCAGTCCCAGTTTATGCTTATCGTCCTGACTGAATTATTAACAGTGCCCCCTTTAGCTCTCAGTCATGTCCCAATTTGGGCAGTCAATTGGCCATCCTAGCCCTTCCACCCCTGAGGAGTGCTAGGGCCCCCAGTGCCCTCTGGGCAATGAGGTTGTGGTGTTTCACTCTCTCTGACTCTGTTTCCTCTGGTTCTGTATAGCACTAGGCTTTGGGCTGTCCAGCTAAAGGACACCCTCAGGACTGAAGCTGGCAGCTCCAAAAGGGGCTCAGACAATTTTATATTCTGGGCCCCAAGTAAGAAGGAACTCATCGACTCCCGAGAGGGAGCATTTCCACTCACAGCCCTTAGTATCCAGACTTTTATTAAAGCCTCTATGAGAATATCTGGTTGACATTTTCCCTATTGATTGTTCTTTGCTGGAAGCATCCGGGAATGAGGGACTCCCAAATTCCCAAGGGCCACTCCAGCTCACAGAATTTCTAGGTCCTCTTTTGACAAAAAGATTTCAGGCTGTTCTCATGCCAACCAAGGATCGATAAAATAACCCACCAAATATGAAACCCCAAGGGTCCCCTTCCAATTGAAACTGGTTTATTCTGAGTGAGTGCAGCAGGTGGGCAGGGATTCTAGAAGGATTCTACAAGCCAGGATGATACAATTAGTCGCTCACAGGCCTCCGCTGCCCCCTTCTCCTCAGACTCCTCCTTCAGGTACACAGGCAGTCCCGACAGCCTGCGGTCTCGGGCCCCCATGATCACCCCAGACCTGGAGAGTGGGGTCAAGGTGTGGCATCTGGTGAAGAACCACGACCATGGGGACCAGAAGGAGGGTGACCGGGGCAGCAAAATGGTGTCCGAGATCTACCTGACCCGGCTATTGGCCACCAAGGTAATTCCTGCCCTGCCCAGCCCAGGGAAGGCCTCTTCAGAGGTGTGTCCTACCCCCCACCCAGCCCACAGCATAGGAAGGACAGCATGGAGTCTGTCCTTCAAGGTAATGCATTTGGACAAGCAGGTCCAGGTCTGGGGCAGGATTCCCAGGAGATCAGGCCACTGCTGTTCTCTACCCTTCGGCAAAAATCACAATGACATCTTTCCTCCTAGCTCACCCTATAGGACCGCCATTACTCCTCAGAGGGTCGACGGTCTCACCTCGGGCCCCTACACCCCTTGGGAAATCATTGGGGTTTTTTATTGGTATTAGATGGACAGATATGCCAGCTTCCTCCATCAATGTCTTTTCTACCCACTTTCTGGCCACAGTGGGAGGAAAAGCGTGAAGGCCTGGTCCTTCTGGTATCCAAGAGAAGGCTTCCCTTTCCCCATCCCATCTCATCTAACCCCAGATGCTCATGGAAGCGAGGCAGCGGCAGTGCTGGAAGCTATGATCTAAAGCTGTGTTCTAGCCTCCCTAGCAGAGAAAAGTTTGCCTATATATGCATAGCAATCATCCAGCCCATATTTGCCAGGACTGTCCCCCACTGACCCCACAAAAATGTGGCTGAAATTCTAATACAGTGGCATCTCAGATTTGCTCCCTGAAGTGCCTCAGAAATACACCATCAGACCATGCGTCTCAAATTTTGCTTTGCCTAATATGCTAATAAGAGACCAACAAAGAGACACCAAAAGGTTGGACATTTTCCTGACCTTCAGAGGTGATTTTTGAACGAGCAAACTGTGGGCCCCAGGCCCAGCCTTGTCCCTGCCCCAGGTACCCTCCAAGGCCCTGTGATCAGGGCTGTGTCTCAGTGTTCTTGGACCTGGACCCTTCACCCAGTCCCCACTCCAGACACCGCTTATCCCAGGCCACTAACATGGTGAGCCCTTCACACCTTCCTGTGAGACCCTCTGCAGTCCTGCCCTGTTCCCACTGGAAAGGTCCAGCCCTCCATTTTGTTCTTTAGACACCCTCTCGTACCAGCCTGTGCCCTTCATTCTCCGTTGGAAGCCTGGGCTCAGAGCATTTGCTGTCTTCAGTCAGACTCCCCACACCCACACCCGCCTGCCACGGACACAAGCAGAAATGTGGCATGTGGCCGCAGGTTGGAGGAGGTTCTAGCCAGGAATCTGCAGCCCATTCAGTCCCTCTCACCTCCCTAACACCCACCCCCACCCCCACTCCCACCACACTCTGCACAGCCTGGCGTTGCAACAAATCTCCAAGGCAGGATCGGTCCAAGGCACCATCTGGTCTGCCCGCCTGCTGCCCGTCCCCCTCCCCCACCTCATACTTTCCCACCACCCCTCCACCAGGGCACGCTGCAGAAGTTCGTGGACGACTTGTTTGAGACCTTGTTCAGCACCGTGCACCGGGGCAGCGCTCTCCCCCTGGCCATCAAGTACATGTTCGATTTCCTGGATGAGCAGGCGGACAGACACAGCATCCACGACACAGATGTGCGGCACACCTGGAAGAGCAACTGGTAACCCCCTAGGGAGCCCGGGGAGAGCTGCAGCCTGGTGAGGCTGCAAGTCGCGGGGCGTGAGAACTAGCAGGGACCAGGGAGATGGGCGGAGCCTGTTCTATGCTGTGGCTGAGTAATCCAAGGCTCCTGGGACAAACATATGCTCCGCAGAGCAGATGTGGTCCCCAGGCGCCAAGTGGGCCCTGCCGGGCATAGAGCCTGGCACCAGGACAGAGCTCTGCCCTTCCAGGCTCAGAGCCTTCTCCGGGACATGCCTTGTCCTCCCTAACTTCTGGTTCTTAGGAAAGGGAGCTGGAGGAACCTACACAAAGAGCCACGTCTGAGACCTAGCAGCAGAGCTTCACAGACAGGCGTTGTGGGGCATTCTGAGCACGGCAGAACCTAAGGCACTTCCTGAAATGGGGAAGCCCTGAATTAAACTTAGACCCTGGGGAAGTTGGCCAGTGCTGGCAGAGAGCTTGCACCTGCTGTAGACTTGAGCCCACCAACTACGAGGTTGTCATTGCAAACGTGATCCCTTAAGGCCAAGTGATTACCCCGGCGCCATGGCTTTCAGGAAGCAGCAGGCAGGACGTCCTGCAGGCGTGACTGTCTCCCCTAAGGTAACCTCCGCAGCCAAATCCAGCACTGGGAGAAACAGCTCCTGCGGGCTCTTCACGCAAGACGTTTCTCTCCTGGTTTTTGAACCTGGACCACAGACCACGCTGGAGACCGACTTTCAGGTCACAAAGGGCCTGGCCAAGAGCCGGAGTAAAAGCCTTCCTTCAGGAAAAGAGCACAGAGAGGGGAGAGAGGGGGTCCAGGCATTTGGGTTGGGCAGACAGCCCACACAGCTGTCTGGAGTCAGCCGTCTCCTCGGAAAACAGAGCCGGCACAGATGGGCCCCGGCTGTTATTTGGGAATCAAAAGTCCTAGCAACCAGCAAAACACTTTGGAAAAACCCAACCCCGAACCCCATATATTCCTTCTTTTCCGGGGTGTTGTGGTTGCCAAGCGCTCCAAAGTCTGCAGCTTTGATCACAGTGGAGTGAAATGAAGAGGCTCTGGTGGTCGTGGGGTGAGGAGCCTCCAGTGCACGTCACTGGGACAGGCCTTTCATTCATCTGCATTCCCAGGGCCGGGGCCATGGCTGTTCCCTTTGCTTAGACGGATCCTCAGTCCAGTGCTGGGAGTGGCAATTTCAAGGGAATCAAGAGAACGTTCTGGATTATCCCCATCTCTGTGCCCTCTGTTTCTGGCCAGGCCCAAGTCATACAAATGCTCTGACCTGGAGAGCAGACTCTGCAGTTGTGGTGGGGAGAGTCCCCTTAGCCAGACCTCAGGTCCCTAACGTCCAAGGAAAGACTATTAGAAGCTTCCAAAGCTGCCGGGGGAAGGGGAGGTAGAAGAGAGGAGTCACCTCTCAGCCCAGGCCACTCCCTCCAGGTTAAGGAAAGTGAGTGATCCCGTTGCATTTGGAAAGATAAGCAGAAGTCATAATGGAAGGACTTGGAGTGGGCACAGCTGATCTTTCCCAAGACTTGGCATGAACTGAGACATTTGGGAAAGTTTGGGGTCCAGGAGAATCAAGAGAAAATGAAGGAGACGGGGGAGGCAGGTTGGATGGCTGAAACATCTCAGGCCCGAAGGACAAGCCGGGGACAGGGCTCATTCCACAGAGGATCCAAAAGAGTTAAGGGCCTGCAGGCAGCTGGAGGAGAGGGCCAAGTTGGAAAAGGCAGCAGAAACAGCAGCTGTTCTGGTTTTGAAGGGGAGTAAATGGGCTTATCCTCCTTATGGCCTAAGGAGCAGAGAAAAAGCATTCTCCTCCGATTATAAATTCCCAAGTTGCAGAAAGAACTCTCCTAACGACTGATCAGTTCCTCTTGGGGTGGGAAGAACTCGGAGTCTTAGTGAGTCATTCCCAGCGTGCCAACAATGGCCTCCTCTTCTTCCTCTGCCCCTGACCAGATCCGAGAAGGCCCCGGGGAGAGTCGTGAAAGAGCTGCCCCCAGTGGAGCCCATTCCTCAGCCCAGCCAGGCCGGGCCAGCCCTGGGAAGCGGCTGGGCAGCCGGGCTGGGTGGGGAGCACAGGTGGAGCCCTTTGTGCCCACTCGGAGCCCGTGCTGGGGCTGCCACTGCATCCTTCTGGATAATGGCCACAGGCATTGGGAAGGGACTCTGGGAGCCTGGGGGCTTTGTTTAAAGCTCTGAGAAAACTGTGCAGCTCTCTGTACTTGGGCTTACCTGGGGACACAGAGGCCTTTGGAAAAGACCTCCAGGAGGGAACGAAGCCACCCACGCCCACCTCTCAGTTGTTAGAGAACAGGGTCAGCACCCCATTAGGGTGCAATAGTGCCTCTCCTTTTCTCCCAGCATCAGTAACAGCTTAGCCTAAATTGGCAGCCCTGGCTGGACCAGTTTCCTGTGACTTCATTCTCTTGCCCTTGGAGAGAGAATTTGGCATTTGTGGGGGAGGGAGGAATGTTAGTGAACAGCATGGGGCACGGCCAAGGTACAGCCCTGAGACTCTGCTCTGCTGTTTCCTACAGCCTCCCTCTGCGCTTCTGGGTGAACGTGATCAAGAACCCCCAGTTTGTCTTTGACATCCACAAGGGCAGCATCACGGACGCCTGCCTCTCTGTGGTGGCCCAGACCTTCATGGACTCTTGTTCAACATCAGAGCACCGGCTGGGCAAGGACTCCCCTTCCAACAAGCTGCTCTATGCCAAGGACATCCCCAGCTACAAGAGCTGGGTGGAAAGGTCAGTAGCACCCTCAGGACAGGCCCGTGGCCCTGAATGCCTGCTGCATTCCCTCCTCTGGGCTTCACTGACCGAGGACTCAAAACCATGTTTGTGGTGCCTTTGGGACCTCACGATCACCTTTTTCTCTCTTGTCTAAAGTTCCTGCTGGGGGAAGAAAGGGAAGCTTTGTACCCTTCAAGTCAGATCATTAGCATTCTAATTACCATTTACTGAGCACATGCTAAGCACCCAGCACTGTGATAAAGATGTTGTACGTATCACCTCACTAAAATATCCAGCAGAGTTGTAAAGTAGGTATTATTATCATCCCCATTTTACTGAGGAGGAAACTGAAGCACAGAGAGGCAAAATAACTTACCCAAGGTCACACAGCTAGCAGGTAGCAGAGCTGGAATTTGAATACAAGGAGTCTGGTCAGAGTCTGGGCTTTTAACTGCCCTGGAAAGTTAGTCGTTAGGGAGAACCAGTCTCCAGGCTCCAACCTTAGGGAAAACCAGCCTCCAGGCCCCAACCGCAGCTTGAGGGAAGAGGCCAGAGGAAGCTTCGTCAGAAGAGAAGTAGGGAAGCAGGAGCAGTTGGGGACAACTGTGGTCTCAAGGGTTCTGGGGCCAGGGTAGGTATAGGCAGTATTTGCTGAGTCCCCACCAAGGAGCCTGTCCTCTGTATGGCAGATACTACGCAGACATCGCCAAGCTCCCCGCCATCAGTGACCAGGACATGAACGCCTACCTCGCCGAGCAGTCCCGCCTGCACGCCGTGGAGTTCAACATGCTGAGTGCCCTCAATGAGATCTACTCCTACGTCAGCAAGTACAGCGAAGAGGTGAGTCAGGGCCCTGGGAAGGACGCACTCGGGGCAAAGCAGGTTAAACAAAAAGCAGGGCTCCATCCTTTAATAACAGCAACGGAGGGTAATTCAGAAAACACATTCACGGAGTCAAAAAGTCATCACCGTGCTTTTAGAAGGCAGCCTATCCTCTCCTGATTCATTCAGTGCTTTCTTACACCTTCCACTGTCTTGCCTTCATTGTTCATGCAATACATAACGCCTTTATTTAATAATGTAATTGTTTTTCAGTTCAAAGTGTACGATTAATTTCACCCATTCTTAAACAATGAATCAGACTCTTCTTTGCAGTTGGGCAGATACTGTCAGTTACATTTCAGACAGACAGGTGGACATGACTAGATCCTGAAGAGGACAGCTCCAGAGAATTCACAAGTCATGCATTAGCACTGTACCTGAACATAATCGTAGTAATAATAATAACTAACACATAGTACTTGCTATATGCTAAATGTCATTTTAAATACTTTAGATATGTACATACACACACATACATGTATGTATGACATATGTATGTCATACATACATTCAATTAATCATTTACATTATTTACGGTTATATTCATTAGGGCAGGATGGAAAGGCAGATAGAAGGATATAGGATTCTGGAAAATGGCCTCTTCCATGCTGAGTCTGCCCCCCCACTTTGCTTTTCTTCCTCAGCTCATTGGGGCACTCCAGCAGGACGAGCAGGCCCGGCGACAGCGGCTGGCATACAAGGTGGAACAGCTCATAAACGCCATGTCCATTGAGAGCTGAGCGATGGAGCCTCCTGTTCCTGGGAAGAGGGACCCGTGAAAGCTGTCACACTGGGCATCTCAGAAGGAAGGACAAGTGAAGGGGATCAGGCCCCCGCGCTTGCTGTCCCCTGAGACCCCCTCCCGGGGAGAGGGGAGGACCCCTCTCCCCACGCCAGCCAAGTTCCGTCACAGCCTGTTCCTGCAGGGAGAGACCGGGGGTGTCATCCACCCCATCCCCCCCGCGGCGACGACGAGAGGGACGCCAGGACCCAGAGGAGGTGGCTCTTCAAGCTGAGAGGCACGACTGAGCGCGGTTCTGCCTCTGTGACTGCTGCTTTGCATGAAAACTCATTCAGTGTATATTGGGGAAATAATGAGAACTTTATTTAATTTTTTTTAAGAAAAAGGAAAACCAGAAATAAAACAAAACAAAAAGCTTCCCTGTTCATCCCGTCCAACTTTCGTTTAATTCTGATTTCTGTCCCCCTTCCTTCTTTTACCCCTGTCCCTCCTTCCTCGTGTAACTCCTGGTTCCCAATGCCAGAAAAAGCCTACAGAGAGATGCTGAGAGAAAGCAGAGGGAAAAATGATTGTTTCCTTAACTTTGGAATTGTTTTTTTAAAAAAGTGAGGAGAAGAATGAGCACAAGTTGGCACCAAACACTTCGCAAAAAGAGAGGCCAGTGAAACCTGAAATTATCCCGGCAGCCATAAGAGGTGGGGAAGGACTCACTAGCCTTTGCACAAATGGCAAAGCCATCGAGCGGCTCCACCTGGCTGACTGGAAACAGCTTTACATACGCACACCTGTGTATTCTCATCTCCAGAGGACATATGTGTCTGTAGAGTACCAATGCTTTTTGCTACTGTTTGGTTGTTTTGTTTTATTTAATCCCAAACCTCAACAAATGAGGAGCTGATTTTGGTACTTTTCCTTTGGGTTTCCCTAAAGTTACTACCAGAAGTGGGGGAGAGGTGGGCCTCTCCGAGACCAGAGGCCTGGCCTCCCTGAGGATGCTGGGCAGCTCTGCCTTACATCCGTCACTGTCATAAACCAGGCACCCTGGGGAAAGGCCTTGGAGGCACGTGGGCCAGGCCTCCAGGAGATTCCATTTGAGAGCTGACCTGGGGATATGGGTGTTTGGCTTTGGATTCTGCTCCAATCCGCCAGTGGTTTCTTGCAATTAAAAAGAAAACAAAACTCAAACACTGTTTACAGCAAGCAATACTTGAAGAGCATAGGTTCGAGAAGCTGCAGTATTTATTGTTGTGCTTTCTGTCTTTTATTCTCTCATGCCTAGAGAGGGGAGACAACCCTTCGCTCGTATGCAGAAGCTCCTGATCGTCTGAGCACTGGCCTCGGTAGAGATGACTGTAGCATCCCCATGTTATGTCTTCTTCGGCCTCTCTTTCTGCCTCTCATGTCCTTATGAGTTTGAAGGACAAGCGGGCAGCTTCTCTCTCTCCTGCTGACACCTAAATCCATGGATGACCATCCGTCCTGAGTGTAATTTCCAAATAAAGAGACCAAAGTTCCACACCCTGGTCCTGAGGCCCCATGGAAGGCAGTGGGAGGCATCCAGAGGAAGACACCTCCGCTGGTGCAGGACCCTAGTGACCGGACAGCCACCAGAGTTTCCGGGCCTCCCACCCTGGCAAGAATCCAAGCAGCCAGCTCCAACTTCTCCGCAGGCAGCATCGGAGTGAGTGTGAAGGAGGACAAGAGAAAGGCAAAGGGGTGGGAAGGGAGGCAGCAGGAGAGGACCAGCCTACCCTTCCCACCTTCTACTTTACAAGGGGCTGCAATGCTGGGAATCGGGTCCAGCCACCCCCAGCGATACCAGACCAGGGTCATTTCCTCTGTAATTAACTCTGGGCCCTGGCTTCTCTGTGCCCTGATTTACCTCCAAACACTTCCAATTTCCAAAAGCTCTGCTGACCACATTGGATTGCCAGGAAAGGGCCGGGGGAGGGGTAGCTCTGAGGGCTGGCTTCCATCGCTGGGGTGTGGCTTTGCATCACTCTGCTAACCACACAGCAGACATTGCCCGGTCCTGGCCTCAGCTCCAGTTTCTTGCCTGGATGCAGCCGACAAATGGGAGAAGAAAAGCATTCAGCAAAATACTCAGGAAACTCGCTGTTTTCATTATAATTCACAACCAGCCATGTGAAGGCCACTTTCTTCTGATAATCCACTTCTGTTAACGTTTCTCTGGGCCCTATTAATAGCCTGAAAGAAATACTAATGACTGGCCTTCTGCACTAAGCCAAAGTGTTTGCCCTTCATATACCCAAAGCTTACCAGCTCAGAGCCCATGATTTATGGAGATGAAAGGCGAGGAGATACGGCAAGAGGAACGTGAACAGGGGACTCTTTGCTGCCTACAGAAAAGTGCAGCCCACCCTCCTTTTACTTCCGAGCTCTTAATGAAGGTTTTCTGATCACACCACTGCTCAGACTGGCATCCTGGGCTTTGCCCCACCAAGAAGTAAAAGTTAGACGTCTCAACTGCGACCTGTAGGCATCTACCCGGGTGTCTCCCAGCAGCTACTTTTGGTGACCATTCACCACCCCTGGGGATGCTTCCTTGAAGGTTTTGGAGGAGTGGGAGAATGATGGAGGCATGGCCGCTTGGACAGTGGAGAGGAGAGGCGCCAGAGCTGGCCTGAGAAGCTTGACCACATTTCTCAGGATTCCATGAGAGAGCTGGGGAATGTGGGCTGGCAAAGGTTGTGGCACAGGGGCATCCCTAAGGAAGGAATTGAGAGAAAGGAAAACTCGACTGGACTCAAGTCAGGCCATGAGGGTGAAAGGATGGAGAGCCTTGCTTGGCTTTGGGTCACCAAGAGTGCATGCCCTGTGGGATGGGAGGGGAGGGAGTTAATTGGCCTCTGTCCTCACTGTTATCCGATGTGATGTGAAGATATTTTGACCTTGTGTAAGGGATAAGTATTAAAGTCACGTTCCCTCCCCCACATGAAGTCATCCGTCTTGGAGGGAGGCAGAGAGGGACTTCTCTCTCGAAGGTTGATCCAGCTCCATTTTGTTTCACTGGTCTGCACAAGAGACAATCTTCTGGAAAACGGAAAGGAAAAGCACCCCAGAAATGTGCTTGGCAAGACAGAGGGTGCTCACACACAAGACAGAGATGGACAAGCTGTCCATCTTGGTGGAGTGAGTCCCTCCAGCTGGCCTGCTGCTGCCTACCGCCCAGCAGGGGCTCAGGTGCTTCTGTGCTTGCCCTCCTACAGCTCTCCACAGCCCATCTCTCAGAACCATTCCTGATCCACTACTGGCAGAGAGTTCCCCCTCCTTGAAACGTTCAGTCATTAGAAGCACGGATCCACTGGGAACCTCACTCGCGGGTTTCCTGTATTCATTCATTCAGAGAACATTCCTGCGTAACACTGTTTGCAATGGCCCTGCTCCAGGTGCTAAGAAACAGCAAAAAACGAGACCAAGAAGGGCCTTCTTCTAGCAAACTGACATTCTTCGGGCTGCTGGTTCCTGCCACCAACTTAGCCCGCATAGCTCACCTCCCAGACCTGCAGAGGGCACAAGTTTTGTAGAAAAGGGAGCCAGAAGAAGGAAGAAAGCCGACCAACCCAGCTGCCTTACCTCGTTCTGGGGACAGTCCTGAGAGCCATGAGAGCCCTTCTCATTCCCACTGCCGCTGTCTCTTCTGGTGGCACTTCCCCTGCTGCTTGAGCGCCTGGCCTCCCTTTATTTCTACCAAACGGGGACAAGAAATAGCAGTGGAGGCCCCTGGCCCTGCTGAGCATGAAGCAGAAGCAACGGATGGGTGAGCTGGACTACAATGGTCTGGGCAGCACAAATTGAGAGTGTTTGAAAGCCACTGGCTGATCAGTCTCCAGGTGCATCCCAGTTGCCACACTGCCCCCATTAACCTGCAGCCAGTAGATACTGAGCGGGCAGCTGCCCTCGAGGAGGCCACTGTTCCCAGCCACGCTGTCCTGCCTGAGGTTCCTGGGCCCTGGCCGCGGGCAGGAAAGAACTGAGCCTCAGTGATGGGGGCTCTGTGGGTGAGAAAATGCAGAGGAGTTTCGTGGACACAGGGCTGTGGGAGCAGGTCCTCTGGGGGGACTTGGGAGGTGAAGTTCAGGGCCTTCTGGTGCCTTGTCTCAGGAACACGCTTTGAGGAGATGGCGGCCTCCTCTTCATCACCCCAGTCTCTCTTCCCTGTCTCTTTCCTTTCTTCTGGTTTCCCCAAGAGTGAAGTTTTAGCATCTGGGGGCTCCGTGATGCCAGGGATAAAAGATAAAGTTTCACCCTTGGTATTAGGGAGGACCTGGGGGCCAGGGCCTCAGCCCTGTCAGCAAACTGGAGATTCTGGGCCTTTCATGGACATGCCCATCACATTCCCCTCACCCTAAAGGGACTCTCCCCTCTATCCTTTCTGCAGTGCAGCCCGTGCCTCCTGTCCTCACCTCAAGGAGATGGGAGGCATCATCTGGATTTCAGTCAAGGCCCTGACTCAGGCCTCGTGTGCTCTCTGCGTTGGCATTATAGGTGGAGAACATAATGGAACGTAGTTCCGCCTACAGAGCAGATGTTCCCAAGTGTGTCAGGGAGGGAGGGACAAGCTCTTTGTACCACGAGACTAAGGACCTGAGCCCACCTGCCTCTCCCCTCAACTTCTTCTACCCAAACCCACTCTTCTTGACACACTGGAATCTGTATTATATATTTTTTTAAGAAAATAGAATGATAGCTGTCCAGTTTTGTTGTTTTTACAGGTGTTGTGGAATAAAAACTGTAAGAAAATCACGTATTTAAAATGTTCCAATAAACTGGGTTTTTTTTTGTCATTCTAATATATTACTGTGTACCTATTGTAAATATGAAACACTCCTATTTTGCAAGCCAAGGACACAATTTGTACTGTTGTTATATATAAATAAAGTTTACTGGATTAAAAAAACCTTAAATCTTCAAATAAACCTGGTTGTTCAGTAGCGTATATGCAGAATAACATTTCCTGGGCATATTTAAGAAGCAGGGTCCTCGTGGGAAGGTGAGCTAAGTTGTTTTGAGGGACTTCTAGAATTCTCTCTGGAGCCGGAGCTTATCCAGTTATCAGCGTCAACACACCAGCACTCACACACACGCACGCACGCACGCGCGCGCGCACTCTGGCTGTACCAATGGGTGAACGCTGCCCCCTGGCCCCAAGACCCAGAACATCGCTTTTCTCCAACAACTGATAGTGTAGACTTTGGGTTGAGGTGCTTTCCTAGGGGTGAATTAGGTCTCAGAAGGAGGAGATCCACCTGCATTCCTTCCTGAAAATTACATTCATTTATTTGTATTAAAAATTTCAAGCACCTACCAGGGAATGGCATTGTGGTAAGTGCTGGGGGATGAAATAATAAATGAGAAAGACACAATCTTTGCCCTCATCAGCCTTTTAGGGTATGAAAATCATAAGGATTCTGCAAAAGGAATGTCTCAGCTGTGCCATGGAAGGGTTTTTTGGTTGTTTTTCTTTTATTCTCAGTTGAGGGATTAAGGGTGAATCGAGGGAAAGATGCCAGATACTGTGTGCTTTTAGATCCAGCCCAGGGGAGAGAAAAGGGTTGGGCTGTGGCCTGGGGGATAAAAGCAGTTCGGGGCTGACATGGAGTCCAGAGGCAACGCATCCTAGAGTAGGGAATTGATGTTTGGCCTGAGGATGCCATGTCCCTTTCCCCTTGCTGTACGTCCTTTTTTCTATTTTTCTTTCCCATGTCCCAAAGTGTGTGGGTGACACTTCCACTCTCGGCCACTAAAGGAGCAGACGAGGATAACCTGTCAATCTGACATCTCAACGGAGCGTGCCGGGAAACCACCGATCTACCTCCATGACGTCAGAACTGTGTCTGGGCCCACAGCCTCAGACCCAGCACTCAGTGGAGGATCCTTAAGGATGAGATGCAGCCCTCGCCCTCAGAGGGCCTCCAATCTGATGGCACAGATAGCCCCTGCCTTCAGGGTGCCTCTAGCCTGACAGGGGAGACACAGACCCTGCTCTCAAGGACAGCCCAATCTTACATGTCTTATGCAGACAGCCACTGCATGTAAGAATGGGGCCTGGGACTTGAAAACCACAGTCACGTAAACAACTGCATATTGATAAATCTAGTGCACGCTAGAGTTGTAGAATTATTGTAGATTCAGAGAATAATTCCTGTGAAGATATTTCAGGGCCTATTCTGCAGCCTCTGAGTTTATGGTGTTTGTGCGTACACACACACACACACACACACACACACACACTCGTTCCCGGAGAGACTTGGAGAGATGCAAATGCTGGTCTTGAGGGTGAGAAAAATGCAAACACAACACCCCGAAGAGCCGGGAGAAGAGCACGTTGCCGAGGCCTGTGTGTAATTAGTACATCGTTTTCGATTGCACGGAGGTTTTGTTGTGAGTGCACTGGGCTGTTTTGCTAACATTAAACCATCCTCCGCTTCTCTTATAAATGCAGGCCTTGAGCACTGGAGGCACTCTGTTCCACCACAGTGATGAAGGTATAATCATTCCTCAGCAGAAGCATTAACGTGGCCCTGGCAAGCTCCTGGAGGGTTGGCAGTGTGAGACAGGAGCAGTTAGATGAGACCGGCCTCTGCCACTGCCTGCTGGGGGCCCTGGGGTCAGCTGGGCTGGCACGCAGGGCCATATGGACTGCATGGAAAAGGCCATTTCTCTGCATGCAGTCCTTGTACCCCAGAGTTTCCCCAATCTTCTTTCCACCCCACCATCTCTCCCCTCAGTAACTTGATCTTGGGGCACCTCTGTTATTAAATGTCTGCTGCAGGAACTACTATCCTCAGGGAAGGAAGAAACTGGGGAGGAGGTGTCTGTCTATCCTGGTCACTGCTGTAGTCCCAAGACAGAACACACTGAGCATTGGGTAGGCCTATAACAGATGCCGATGAAAATGTTCGGAATGAAAGAATGAATGAATGGATGTTGTGAACCACCTCCACACTGCAAACACTGGAACATCCTCTCCTGTAGGCCTCTCAGTCTCATGTGATAGACATGTTCCATTTTTATAGTCTGAGATCAGAGAGGTTAAGGGATTTGCTTAAGGTCACACAGATACTCTGCTCTTTCCACTGCACAACACTGCCTTCCATTAGCTCTAGAACAATTTAATACTTGAAAGTCTTCCCAGGAAGTGATCCTTCCTCTTGTAAAAAGCAAGTGCTATGAGAGCACTCTTCAGCATCCATTACTATTCACATTTGCTCAATACAATCACTGTCTATCCATTACTTGCAGTAGAATGACACTAGACTAGGCACTGTTAGACATACAAAGGAGAAAAAAAGCTAAGTCTTAAAGTTGCAGCTTTCTCAGATTTTACAATCTAATATCAACACTATTCATTATTCTAAGAGAGAAAGACTCATCCTTTTTCTTAGTGGGAATTAGATATCATTTTTACTACAAGTGCAAAATAATTTTTTAATGATTTTTAATGTATTTATTTATATTTGTTTTTGCCTGTGTTGGGTCTTCGTTTCTGTGCGAGGGCTTTCTCTAGTTGTGACAAGCGGGGGCCACTCTTCATCGCGGTGCGCGGGCCTCTCACTGTCGCGGCCTCTCTTGTTGTGGAGCACAGGCTCCAGACGCGCAGGCTCAGTAGTTGTGGCTCATGGGCCCAGTCGCTCCGCGGTACATGGGATCTTCCCAGACCGGGGCTCGAACCCGTGTGCCCTGCATTAGCAGGCAGATTCTCAACCACTGTGCCACCAGGGAAGCCCAAGTGCAAAATAATTTTGCCAAACTGCAGCAGTAGGATTCTGAGAGAGCTGGGCTCTTCAGTTTGAGGGAAAACCTGCATGATAAGCCACACAAGAGATTTTAGGGAAGTGGGTGCTGTTGGTGATCTGTACTCGATCACGATGACACCATGCACTGCCAAACCTCCCTGCTCAGCAGGTGAGCTGAAAGGCAGGGGAGGCCCCTGCCTGGGTGTGTGTCCGCTGCTAGGAACTGGGAGCTAAATCTTTGGCCCACCAGTAGCACATGTGCAGGACTTTCTGCAGTCTACTCATAATATTTATCTTATTCCTGGTTTTGCTTTATGTCTCTAATTCATTTACTTTTATTCCTCACTCCCTCCTCTTTCCTAATTGCAAGTTTTCATGTATCCCTGGCTAAGAGCACAGGCCTTGGATTCAGATTGCCTGGGGTTAAATTCCATTCCCAAACTGTATGGCCTGGGGCAAGTTCCAAAACCTCTCTGTGTAACAATTTTCAAATCTATAAAATGGGTTTACTATATATTAAATAAGGGGTTTTGTAGAGGTTAAATAAGATAGTGTATATAATGAACTCCCTAAATATTACAATAGGTAAATGAGAGAGAGAGGGAATTAACCATACATCCTCCTTTTACAGGCAGTCCAGCAGGACCTACAGGAGGAGATGAGGATCTCTAGCTGGCTGTGGGAAGAAGCTGAATTAATGCCCATAGATTTCAGCAATAAAAGTTGGTGTCTGGGCTTCCCTGGTGGCGCAGTGGTTGAGAGTCCGCCTGCTGATGCAGGGGACGCGGGTTCGTGCCCCGGTCCGGGAAGATCCCACATGCCGCGGAGCGGCTGGGCCCGTGAGCCATGGTCGCTGAGCCTGCGCGTCCGGAGCCTGTGCTCCGCAACGGGAGAGGCCACAAGAGTGAGAGGCCTGCGTACCGCAAAAAAAAAAAAAAGTTGGTGCCTGAGAGTTAAGTCCTTAGGAGACTAGACATGGATGCTGGCCAAGGAAAATAGGAGGTGAATCAAGACTTTACCCAATGGAAGAACCAGCTATGAACCAGCTGGTAAATATGGTACAGGTAAATGCAAAGGAACAGACGGGAGTGGATCAAGCCAAATCTGCATGTGCTAAAACCACGGGCAGAGCCCGGTTGGCCGCAAGGTCAGGAGATGGCTTCCGGAAGGCCTGACCAGGACCTGGGTCCAAAACATGGTGGGGCCTCATAGGAAAGACACTCCTTCACTTAGAGAGCCAGTGGGCAGGGCAGGACCTCAGGCCCAGGGCGGGGGCAACAGAGAAAGGCAAGTAGGCTGGAGGCAGAGGGCACTGACTCCATGGGCCAAGTCCCCAGGGAAACAGAGGAGGAGAGGGAACAGGGTGCTCACCAGACCTGGGAGGGGGCCTCTCCTCTCTCCCCTCTGGGAAGTCTGAGCACCTCCATCTCTAACTCATTTCAGGTGAATATATTATTCAAGGTTTTCCAGAGAAACAGAACCAAAAGACGGATAGGAAGTGTGTGTGTCTGTGTGTGTATAGGGTGGTAGATAGAGACAGAGAGATTTTAAGGAATCAGCTCACACAACTGTGGAGGCTGCCAAGTCTGAAATCTGCAGGGCAGGCTGGCAGGCTAGCAACTCCTGCAAGAGCTGATGTGCAGTCTCGGGTACAAAGGCAGTCAGGAGGCAGAGCTTCTTCTTCTTTGGGAAACCTCAGAGTTGCTCTTCAGCTGTTAGATGAGGCCCACCCATACCATGGAGGGTCATCTGCTTTCTCAAAGTCTGCGATTGTAAATGTTAACCACACCTAAAATATACCTTTGCAGCAACATCCAGACTGGTGTTTGACCAAACACCTGGGCACCACAGCCTAGCTTAGCTGACACAAAAAATTTACCATCACAGTGAAGAAAAGACAAGTCACCTACTAACAAACACTGAAGCTAAACTCAGGGCAAACGATCTGTACATCCATCCACTTGGATGTGTTTTTTTGTGTGTTTTTTTTACTGCAGTAAAATACACATAACATAAAATTTACCATCTTATCCATTTTTAAATGTACAGTTTAGTTGTATTCAATACATTCACATTGTTTTGCAACCGTCACCACCACCCATCGTCATAACTCTTTTCATCTTGTAAAACTGAAACTCTATACTCATTAAACAATAATAACTCCCCTTTCTCCCCTCCCCACAAACTAACCAGGAAACCCTTAGTTTTCTAGTAGAAAATGCTTCTGAAAAATCCCAACCTTTGTTAGCTAACCAGAGAAGAAAAGAGACAAATATCAACAGGTATGGAGCCCCTGATGCTGGAAATGAGAGAGAAACGGAGAGGGTTCCAGCTGCAGATCAGGGAAGAGGGGCTGATTCTTGGGCTCATCATAAATAAGAGGAAGTGGGAAGAAATTGACACCATCCCATCCTCTGGTGTTTCTCCTGAACTCATAGATGTCTGTATTGTCCTAGCCCATTTATAAAAGCCCCACCTAAGGAGCATACACTAGAAGCTGATCAAAACAAACAAAAACATGTTTAGTTGTTTAATCTCCAAGAATCATGCAGATTTCCAACATTCCTGATCCATCTCCCCAGTCTTCATTCTCCCATCTTCATTTGGCTCCGTTTCTAACTTTGATGATGCGCATTTTGGAAAATCTCAACCTGGAATTCTGATGTAGCATCGCAAATTGCCCCCAGCCACTCAGTTGAAGAGCCCCAAGTCCATCCTCACAGTGCCTGGTTCCACCTCCATCTGACAACCCTCGGTGAATTTAAAAGCCACAAAACCGTCTCCAGAGTGAAGTCCTGGGTGATTGCAGTGAACCCACCTCCTCTGTCTGTGTTAGAGGCAGCCCTTAGTTTTTATTTCAACTCCATTTCCTTGTTAGAAGTGTGAGGATGCCGAGGAAACAGGAACAGCCATCTTCCGTCCTCCTCCCGCAAGTTCTTCTTCAAACTTGAGGAGTGAGGTAGGATGTGGGGAGAGTGCACAGACATGGGAAAGCTGTATAGGGATTCCTCTCTAGGACAGCCAGTCCCTGTTCATTTGTTTATTTAATCAAGTATTTATCGAGAGCCATCTATATGCTCTGCTCTGTGCTAAGCACCAGGAAAGCCCAGGACCTGGCAGCTGACATCCTGATCTTGTGAGTTTTCCTGGCTGTTATGTTCATCTGGTAGCAATGATTTCTGTGAGTCCGCTGTGCACTTACTGTCATTGGGGGCTACACATACATGATCTGACTGGCTCCTATAAAAGCCTGAAGAAGGAAATACTATTTACTCCCATTTTAGAGATAAGGAAACTGAGGCTCAGAGAGATTACATAACAAATCACACACAGTCACAAGCTGTGACATCAATGGCCATGGAGAAAGGCCTATTGCTCTTTAGGACTCAAGGAAGGAGCCTCACCTGTTCCAGGACACAATGCTCATAGCAGAAGGGGTAGATGGCCCTTACTGCTCAGAGCCAGTCTGTGACAGCAGCACTCAAGACTCCTGGACCCTCAGGCCGCTCCCAGCCTGAGCTTGGGCAAGATACAGAAATCCACAAGACTCTTGGAGAGGTGGGTCATGCTACTGGGCCAGTGTCCTCAGGAATCTGCCCCAGCCATTGGGACTGTCTCTTCCTAAAGCCTTAATCTGTCACTAAAGCACTTAGGTGGCCTTGACAAACCTTTTCTCTTTGTTCAATTTCAGCTTTCTCCTTTATGAATTGAAGAGGCTTAGAAAAGATCCATAGTTTTCAACTTCTTATTGGAGAAAGGCTCATACAGAATCCAGCTCCAAGTGAAGTTGCCCCAGTGGAGACACAGTCAGGAAGCCAAGCCCCAGCCCACTCGGTCCCGCCTTCCCACTCCAGGTCTTCCCCTACCACTCCTCTGTGTTGCCCCCTAAAGCACCTCTGTATACCCCTAGGGTTCCATGGAATACCCATGATCCCCTATGGTCCTACCAAGAAGCCACCCTTCCTATCAGACGGGTGCCTCCAGCCCACAGCTGCGCTGTAGACCAGGTAGAGAGAAGTGCCAAAAGTCAAACTGCAATCCAAGTTCAAAACTCAGCTTCACCTCCAACTTCTTAGAAGGACAAGTGACATTCAGCCACCCAAGATTGACCAATAACACGTCTGTGATGCCCTTAGCTGTTCGGGGCTGCACGCAAGATACACTGGCGGGCTCAACGTGTGCCTACCATATGCCAGCAGCCTCCGGTAACCCATGGAACCCCATTCGTGATGGGGACCGGAGATTGCAATTACTGCCCATGAACAAGGAATTCCCAGTGAGTGCAGGTCATAAGTTGGCAGTGATTAAGTCCCTGCCCTTTATATAGTACCCATTGGATGGTTTAATGATACCTTCGGATCCACACTGCTTAAGGAAAAAAAAAAAAAAAACTCAGCTTCAAATCCAAGGAACTATGGAGAGAGCAAGGGCCAAATATGGAGCCAACATAAGAATAATGAAATCAGAGAGGGTAAAGTTGGAGTAGCAAAGAGGCAACAGTACAAGGGGCCTGAGCAATTCCAGAGTTGATAGTGAAGGATGCAGCTGCTCTTACAGAGGTCCAGCCCAGCAGGAGAGGGCATTCTAGGTTCCTTTAAGGGGTCACCATGGGCAAACATCCATTCCCCCAGACCCAGCCATAGCTTTTTTCTCTAAATTCCTCATTAATATCCTCGGATCAGGAAATGATCTACAGAGCACGGGGCAGAGAGTTTCTGAAGCGTTCCCGAGGAACATAACAAAGGTCACCTGAGTCTTGAGGTGCTTGTTTTTCTACCTACAGAGAACCAGCAAGACTTCTGCTAGACTACGAGGCAGAACAAGGGAGAGCCTGGAGGTGGTTCTGCGTGTCCAGGGGTTGAGAGGGCTGGGGAGCCCTCACCCCAGAGTAGAATATGACAGAGTGAAGAGAAAGAGATCCCGAGGCACCACCCGAGGAGGACGAGGGAGAAAAGTGCCATATGGGATGGGTGAACCCAATCCTTTTATACTTGAACAAAGACCAGGATTACCCAATACCTATGTTTTTGAGATTTATGTAACCTTTATCTGCCCCAGGATTGTTTATATTGTAAACTCTGTCTGTTTTCATGTGGTGAAGAGTTGAGAGTGTCTCAAAAATGGAAAGGGATTGTGCTGACTCAAGAGCCAGGCTCCTGTTTCAGAGCGACCTGCATCCAGGGCTGATGAGAAGAGAGATAAGTAGGCCAACCTCCTGCTCTAAAATGAAGAAAGGAAAGGGAAAGAGACATACAGGAACTTTGGGGGATGGCAAGTGGACAGAAGGGACTAAACTTGGCCCATTTCCTATTCTTTTTACCCCTTCCCCCTCTCTGTCCATGCAGGCCACGGAGAAACTTCCAGGAGCAATGATTCCGCTTCACTGTCTCAAGAAGCCCTGGGCAGGGGGGACTCAGGACACGGCCCTAGACTCCAGATGTTAGGTAGGCTGGAGGCCAGCCCCTTCCCGCCAGCCCAGCCTGCCCTCTCCCTATCGCTACACTTCCATTACCATTTTCCTCCTCCTTCTCTGCTTCTTTGCACTGAATTAAAGTTGTATTTTATCAGAGACACAAGAAAGAGCCAGGGGGACACTGAGCAAAGCACACAGCTCAGAGAGCCCTGGTCCAAAACATCAGCTTTGAGAAACCTTCCTCTGATGTTCTCTGATCTCGGTCTTTAGAAAATTCTGAACTTGGAAAAACTGTGATGTGATTCTCTCTTCCCTCTGTGCTCCATCCCACTCCCCCCAGGCTCCCCACCTCTCCTTTCAAGGCCCCTTCCCCTGGTCCTTGTAGAGGAGGAGAAAGGGCAGGGACCCACATATCACAGATGGCCGTACATCCCTCCTCCTTGCCCCTGAGCTGGTCTCATCCCTTTCTGAATCTCCTCCACCTCTGTGTCAGTGACATTGCTGACTTGTTATCATTCTATGATAACGTTAAATGGACAAAACCTGCTCCCAGGGTCTCATTCCAGTCCCTACCACACAGCAAGACAGTTTCCCTGTGGGAGGTTCCACTGGACTTCCTAGCTGTAGATTCTCTGATCAGACCAGACCAGATCTCCGGGGCTGCAAAGCCCCACCCAGCCCCTGTTATCCTAGCCCCTGTGCCTATGTCTTTGTTCACTTTGAGCTTTCTGCAAACTAAGACAGAAATACAGCAAGATGGTGAGATAATTATGACAAGCCAAACAGTACATAGGCTCCGCCAATGCAGAATAACAGCACTGTGGCTGCTTTGGTCTGTTCCAAGAGCAACTTGAAAGATGGCTCATACAAATGGAAAAGACAAGAGACATGGGGCAGGCGTCCTGGAAAGAAACAAGATGGCCTCAGGGCTCAGGTGGAAACCTTGTGGCCTTTTTTTCTTTCTTTCTACAGAGCCTAGTTAAATCAGCTCTATTGGGAATCCAGAAGGAGAAGCAGGAGTCCAGGAGGCTTAGATGGAAAAACACTCCAAAGGTTCAAAGCTGGGCTGGCATGAATAATAATGAAGGGTCTCACCATGCCTTTCTTCAAGGGAATGCCAAGCCCTCCATCTCTGACATGAGTCCCAGAACCACAAGGCTGGTGGGGGAGCCATCTGCAAAGGTAATGGCTGACTATGTGACCTTGGGCCATTCATTTGACCTCCAGGGCTCATTTTTTCTCATCTATAAAATAAGAGGGTTAGATGAAGTCAACTCTGGTGTCCCTCCATCCCTGTGGTGTTATGAATTCTATGACTATCAGAACAAAACAAGAAAAATCTGAGAACCAGGGGAAGAAAGTGTCTTATAAAGACACACAAAGTAAATAAAAGAAAAAGCCAAGCTCAAAACCCAGATGCCTAGATTCCTAGCCTAGGGCTCTACCTGCATCAAAGGAATATCTTCAGAATAACAACTTGCACTATTACATTTTCTATGCCTCCTCCTCCCAAAAGTAAAATCCCCCCACCAAGCAAATGAGTTTTTATCTTCCCATGACCAGATCCTTTGTTATCAGTCTGTCCATGCATTGCCCCTTCCAGACAGCATTCGAAATATATTTTCTTTAATTATGGATTATTGACAGGATGGAATGCTATAGACCATGAAAAACTAAACGTGGGAACTATGTCAATATGTGGATGTGTGAATATGGACTAACTTCACATGGAAAGGAGGACAGTGTATACTGTGGGAACAAGTACACATTGATTACCTG
This sequence comes from Monodon monoceros, assembly GCF_005190385.1. NCBI lineage: Eukaryota > Metazoa > Chordata > Mammalia > Artiodactyla > Monodontidae > Monodon > Monodon monoceros. The sequence continues at coordinate 35,133,141 of NW_021703774.1, read as the reverse complement.
GGTGGGAAAGTAACCATGTGCTCATCGTTTGTTTATTGACCAAGATTAGATGCAAATTTAGATTGTGTCCTTTTTTTAAGTTATTTTATTTAAGTATAGTTGAGTTACAATGTTGTGTTAGTTGCTGGTATACAGCAAAGGGATTCAGTTATCTATACATGTATATATATATATATATTCTTTTTCATATTCTTTTCCATTATGACTTACTACAGGATGTTGAATGTAGTTCCCTGTGCTATGCAGTAGGACCCTGTTGTTTATCTATTTTATACATGGTAGCTTGTATCTGTTAATCACAAACTCCTAATTTACCCCTCCCCCACCCCCTTTCCTCTTTGGTAACCATAGGTTTGTTTCCTATGTTGGTGAGTCTATTTCTGTTTTGTATATAAATTCATTTGTATCACATTTTAGATTCCACATATAAGTGAGATCATATGATATTCATCTTTCTCTGTCTGACTTACTTCACTTAGTAGGATAATCTCTAGGTCCATCCTTGTTGCTGCAAATGGCAATATTTCATTCTTTTACGGCTGAGTAATATTCCATTGTATATATGTACCACATCTTCTTTATTCATCTGTCGATGGACACTTAGGTTACTTCCATGTCTTAGTTATTGTGAACAGTGCTGCTATGAACATTGGGGTGCATGTATCTTCTTGAATTAGAGTTTTCTCCAGATATATGCCCAGATTGAATAAATGTATGCTTTTTTTTTTTTTTTTTTTTTTTTGCGGTACGCAGGCCTCTCACTGTTGTGGCCTCTCCCGTTGTGGAGCACAGGCTCAGCGGCCATGGCTCATGGGCCCAGCCGCTCCGCGGCATGTGGGATCTTCCCGGACCGGGGCACGAACCCACGTCCCCTGCATCGGCAGGCGGACTCTCAACCACTGCGCCACCAGGGAAGCCCCTGTGCTTATTATTTTTAAATTCTGGCTGTCTTAGCTATCTCAGCCACTGTTTGGGACAGAATGTGACCAGGTCCACAGAATCCTTTTTCAAGCAATGGGTTTCCTCCTCTTCCTTCTCCCTGTAGGTCCCGCACCTTTGCTCCCACCCTCACCAGGCACACAGGCTCCACCACACACACACCCAACCTTGAGAATCAGCAGCTAAAAGGCCAACTTACCTGGCAGGCTGGAAAGACAGGTAAGACAGCTGCAGGCTGGGGAGAGGGGGAGGGAGAAGGACCTGCAGGCAGAGCTTCCACCAGGGCTGAGAATGGTGTGGACCCTAAGGTGACCCCACTAGCCTGGGTGGATAGAGGCTGGAGTGAGACACCCCTCAAAGCTCAAGGAGGTAAAAGCATTTTCTCCAGATGACAAATTCCCCGTCACAAGAGCCCTTGGGGGAGGGACTGCAGTTCCTGTTCTGTCTGAGTCACCCAGGCACAGAAGTGATAAGCATGAGATTTGGAATCAGAGGCAACTGGGGTGAAAAACAGGTTCTGCCTCTTAGTAGCTGGGCGATATCAGATGTTTCTTACTCCCTCTGAGCGGGTCTTCTAATGTGTAAAATGTGGTATTGGCTCAGATGCTCCGGGGAAAATTAGACGAAGGTAATGTAATGTCCTTAGCCCAGGCGTGGCATATACCTAGCAGGCACTTCAGAAGTGAGGAACTTTCTAGTCTAGTGTTAACTATCTTGCACCACCTCCCTCGGCAGCTGGTTGTGCTGAGATGTTGAGAGAAGCGGAAGGAACCAGGACAGGTCTCATCCTCCACCCACCTTGGTGTTTTCTTAACTGAAAATTGAAACCTGGCATCAAGCTGCTTCATCTCTTGGATCATTTGGATCATCTCTTGGGTCACTGAAAAGCTCTGGCCCAAAGGGTGACTCTATCAGGAAATGAACCCCGGTTTGGGAGAAAGCAGGCAGTGACGCCAAGAGCCATCTGGAAGGGGTGGCGTTTCCAACTGGTACTGGGGAAGACCAGACAATGATCAGAGCAGTGTGGCAATAGCACAAGAATAGACAGATCAGTGGGACTAGACAGCTTAAAAACAGACCCTAATATATATTTAAGGACTTAATAAATGATAAAAGAAGCATCATCAATTATTGGAGAAGGTGTGAGTTACGCAAAAACTGGAATCAGGGGAAATTGGTTATTTGAAAAGGAATCGACTCTGGTCCTCCTCTCACAGGCTACACTAAAATTTTACTTATATTAAAAGGTTAAACCTGTAAAAACAAAGGAAGGGGGGAGTAAAAACAGAACATGTCATTTTTCCCGAATGGTAAAACTGAACAGTATAAAGATGCAAATGGCTCATGAATTAAGATATATGTTGAATCCAGTCCCTTTCAAAGTCCCAAATGGGGTTGTTTTTTTCTGGAGCCAAACAGCATGACTCTAAAATTCATCTGGAAAAATAGCAGGAATAGCCAATTTTTTTTTTTTTGTAAAACTGGGTAATTGTGGGAGATTTGTTCTACCAGAAAACAAAATGCTACATTTCATACACAAATATGTCACATTTTAAAATATGTGAATGTATAAAGATACAATAATTAAAACAGTGTGATGATAGTAGAAGAACTAACTGAACAGAATAAGACAGCTCAGAATAGACTACCGTATATTAAAAAAAATTTAGCATGTGATAAAGGTGGCGTTCAAGCCAATGGAGAAAAAAACATTCTTTAAAAAGATGATGCTGGGATAAATGTTAACTATTTAGGGGAAAAATCTATTTAAATACCACACAACAGAGAACACAATAAATTTCAGATGAATTAAAGAGTTAAATGTAAAAAACGAAACCATAAAATACTTACAATAAAATATAGATTATTTCTATCTCAGTGTGGAAATGGAATTTTTAAGCATAAAAGCAACTGGAGAAGTCACAAAGAAAAAACAGATATATTTGGCTGCATAAAAAATCAAACCATCTCTATAAAAAAAAAAATCACTGAAAGTACAAATAAACAGCAAAATACCTGCAACAAAACCATCAAAAAATTAATGTTCTTAAAATATAAAATGGCATTTATACATAACAGAAACCACTAAACCCAAAAGAAAAATGTGCAAAGAACAAGAATAGGCTATTTGCAGAAGAAATACAAATAATAGTTTAAACATGCAAAGGACTGTTAAACCCCACTAGCAATCAGTACCTGTGAACAAAACACAATAATGAAATACATTTTTTGCCTATCAAATTAGGAAATACATGTAAAAGTCAATGCACAGTATTGATGAAGGTATGATGCAATGATGCTAGCACATCACACACTGCTAGCATGATAAAATTTGTACAGTATTTCTAGAATACAATGCTGCAGCAAGCCTCCAGAGTCTTTAAAATATTCATTCTCTTTGTTGCAGTAATCCCACTTCGATTTCAAGCAAGTAAAAATAAGGACAAGCATACATTCATCTCTTTTATTTATAATGATAAGTAGAAATAAGTATCCACCAAGTTTTGGAAAGTTAAATAAATTGTAGTATATCCACAAGATGGACTATTATACTATCATTTAAAATTATGCCCACATCGAATCTTTCACGATTTGGAAAACTGTTCATAATGTGTTACATCATGATCTGAACAAGACAGTGGGACCATGGGTGAATTGCGGGCCTCTCACTGTTGTGGCCTCTCCCGTTGCGGAGCACAGGCTCCGGACGCGCAGGCTCAGCGGCCATGGCTCACGGGCCCAGCCGCTCCGCGGCATGTGGGATCTTCCCAGACCGGGTCACGAACCCGTGTCCCCTGCATCGGCAGGCGGACTCTCAACCACTGCGCCACCAGGGAAGCCCCATGGGTGAATTTTATTTTATTTCGTACTTATTCTGTTTCCCACCCCAGCCCCCAATTTCTACAAGTGTAATAATGATTGTAATTTTTAAAAGTACTTGTACCCCTGAACTTCTCTTTCACAATCACTCTTGTGGTAGAGCCAAAATACTCTCCCATGCTCTTGTCTCAGTGGACCCTCTTCTTCCCAGTCCTAAACTAAACTGTCCCCATAGGTGACCTCTTTTACTCCTCTGAGGTTGCCCAGTTGGGAAGTAGGTGGGCCCTCACATAGTATGCTTTGTCAAGGCCACACCACCCACAGGACCCAGCACCCCGGAAGAGGGAAAAGCGATTCCCCAGGCTTTGGTGTTGGCACACCCTACCTGGGTTTATATCTCAGTCCTACTTGAGTAAGTATGCATGCTGGCTAATGACCTTGGGACGCTCTCCATCTGAGCCAAGTATGCTGCAGGAGGGCAGGCTCTGTCATGGCCACCACTGTCTCCCCAAAGGGGTTCAATAAATATTGAACGAATGAATGAACAACACTTCTTCCGTGAAGTCGGTGAAATGAGCCCACTCGACAGAGTGGCTGTGAGAACCAAATGCAATAATGTATGCAAACAGGCCCATTGTAGATGCTCAGTGAATGCCGGTGCCCACGCCACACCTAGCTGACCACCGAGGAGGCCCTTACCTCCCTGCTCTCCTACGGTTAGGCAGCTTCGCTGAAGGTATAAATGGTTTAGCTTTGCCTCTGAGTTTTCCCAGATGGTCTGAAACACGTGGCTTTCTTCTTCTTCTTTTCCTTTTGGTTTCCTCTGAATTGATTCTGCCACTGGTGAAGGGCAGTAAATTAATAACTAGATTTCCCCCCATGACAACAAGCCCAACAACTAATTGGCTCAATACCTCCCTGTTGCTGTATCACTTTGGGATTTTCTGGGTGAGATATAAATAAGCCGATTCTATTAATAAGCCATTTGGCCAAGGGAAGAAAATACTCTTCCGAGATCCTGAGGGGCCGGGGGAAGCTGCCTGGTGGCCCGTGGATCGAAAGACTTGATTACAGGAATGAAGCATTCAGCCTCTGTGCCCTCCTCCCTGCAAAGCTGCCCTCCCAGCAGATTCCTCTCAGCCCTGGGGGGCGGGAGAAGGAAAGCTTTGTTAAGTTTAAAAATTATAATTTAGATAAATCTGTGCATTCATTGGCCTGCGCCTGTCTCTGGAAAATAATAGTTAGCAGGGTAGAACCTGCCGCATTTCTGGGGCTTTATTGTCTCCTTATAATTAAGTCCTGCACAGAAATCCAATTACAGATGTTCTCAATCGCCCTCCAGCTAAGTGCTAACAGAAGAGAGGAGGAAAGCTCTTGGGCTTAAATAACTCTGGATAAAAATTAATATCGTGGCCGTGTTGGCTAATTAAAAGTGCCGCGTCTATTAGCGGGCCTTTATATTAATAAATGAGACCATTATTATCATATCCGACAACCAGGGCCCTTATCAAGTCTGCTCTGTCAGCTTTGCTCTTGAAAGCACAAGTTCATTGCCCTGGGTACAGGCTTCTATGGGAGCAGAGGGAATGACTCCCTCCTAGCCTGGCATTTACAGAGATGGACACCTTTGCCTATGCTGCCTTGCCTGTTCCTCACACTAGCCCTGTCTGGGATGTGTTACGGTTCCTGCTTTGCGGTTCAGCTGAGGCTTCCATGTTTCCAAATAGGAGGGAAAGTGGGGTTCAAACCTGCAGCCTCAAGACCCTGAGTCTAGGACTTATCACATTATATCTGCTAAGGTTTCCTCACTGGGTGAGTGGGGCAGGTGCGGGTTTTACTATGTATCGGTTCCTAGAAGGTGGAAAACTCCCCCTCAGTGGATTTGGCACATTCCTTTGTTCCCGGTGACTTATTTACAAATCTCCTTCTGTGGGCCAGGCACTGTCTGAGGCACTGGACACATGGCCATCCCCACTCTCATGGGGCAAGCAGGTATTTACAATGGCAGAGCAAACACAGGGCACCATCGGAGCCCGCTGGGAAATAGCCAACACAGACCTGGGGATGGGGAAGACTTCTCAGGGGAGGTGGCAGCTAAGCTGAGTTTGGAAGGGCAAAGAGAAGAAGCCCAGGCTCTATGGTGGGCCAAGAGGGTGGGGAGGAGATTCCCAGGCAAGGAAACCCTGCATGCAAAGGCCTGAGAGAGTAGCTGGACAGTGCTCACTGTACCTGAAACATAAAATTCAAGGTGCATTAGGAAAAAATGATAAGGCTGCAGAAGGAAGCAGGGCCAGATCACATCAGGTGGGGCCTTGCTGCCTACACTCACAGCTTGGGCAGCTTACCCAAGGGTGATAAAAAGTCTTTGAATGATTTTAAAGTTCTTGTCTCTGTGGCAGGAATGTGGGGATGAACTGGCCACTGGAAGCAGAGGACCAGTTAGGATTAATGCAGGGGAGACATGAGGGTGACTGTGGAGGTGGAGAGAAGTGGCCCCATTCAAGAGACGTAGAAGACATAGAATCCACCCAACTCAGTGACTGGCAACAAGCACATGTGAGAGAGAAACAAGAGTCACATTTGATCCCAGGTTTCTAGCTTGAACAAAACGAAGGGATTTCAGAACACGGGAAAGAGAGAATGGATGAGCAGCAGCTTTGGGCTACAAATAATAAATGCTGGAGAGGGTGTGGAGAAAAGGGCACCCTCCCACACTGTTGGTGGGGATGTGAATTGGTGTAGTCACTATGGAGAACAGTTCGGAGTTTCCTTTAAAAACTAAAAATAGAGCTCCCATATGATCCTACAATCCCACTCCTCGGCATATATCTGGAGAAAACTCTAATTTCAAAAGATACACGCACCCCAGTGTTCATTGCAGCACTACTTACAATAGCCAAGACATGGAAGCAACCTAGATGTCCATCGACAGATGCACGGATAAAGAAGATGTGGCACATATATACAATGGAATATTGCTCGGCCATTAAAATGAAATAATACCATTTGTAGCCACATGGATGGACCTAGAGATTATCATACTGAATGAAGTCAGACAGAGAAAGACAAATATCATAGGATATTACCTATACATGGACTCAAAACAAAAGATGCAAATTAACTTATTTACAAAACAGAAATAGACTCACCGACATAGAAAACAAACTTATGGTTCCCAAAGGAGATATGGCAGGGGGGAGATTAATTAGGAGTTAGGGATTAACAGATACACACTACTATATATAAAGTAGATAAACAACAAGGACCTACTGTATAGCAAAAGGAACTACATTCAATACCTTGTAAAAACCTATAATGGAAAAGAATCTGAAAAAGAATATATATGAATATATATATGCATAACTGAATCACTTTGTTGTACACCAGAAACTAACACAACATTGTAAATCAACTCTACTTAAGTAAGTAGAAAAAACTTCAATTTGGGCCATGCAGAGCTTTCAGTTCTTGAGGGACATTCAAGTGCAGTTTTCTAGTGAGCTGCTAGGTACAGGGGACTGGAGCTCAAGAGAGATAATGGCCTGGAGATAATGCTTTGGGAATGACCAGGTCATAGACAATGACTTCAGTGTGATCACAGATGAGGTCAAGGGCAGGTGGGTGACCAGACAGGTCCTCAGTGGACCTCCACAATTTTATTCATCTTTGCAGCAAACACTTAGCATGCATCTCCTACAGGCAAGGCACTCATCTCTTGTTACCAAGCATTTCTTCTATTAGGATATTGTTTCCTTGGTGACAAGAGATGAGGAATGTCATGTGCAATTTCCCCCAGACCCACACAGAAACATTAGATTTTATTTGAGTCATCAGAATCTGTTGGCAATCCCGTGACCATGAATCAAATTCCAATTCCATGCCCCCCTTAGGTTGGCCTCTGATTCACTCCGAGGCCAGAACTATCATGAGACCAGGACGACTGAGAAAAAGTAGCCAAACACTCTCTCAGTCTCAGAGAATATTTGTCCTAAGTCACCAGAGCCCCATAATGGAACCCAGATCCAATCATTTTAATGTCTAAATTCCAAAAGTAATGATAATAAAAAATGAAATACTGACTAAACTTAAAAAATGAAAGCTTTTAAGTGAGGCAGGAGTAGGGGGAAGAGGGAAGAAGAAAAATATCTGAAAACAGCATCTTTGTTTTTACAAAGTAATGGGCTAACCATTTGCCATCCATCAGCTAACAAATGCAGGGAAGCCCAGATTGATAGGAACGCTAAGAGAATGGTGAAGGGCTACAAAGCAATGAATTTTCTCATAATAAGGAAGTTGTTTCAGCTTTCATTGAAAATCTTTCCAGGGGTCTGGTTGAGTTTTCCTGCTCTAGTATGTCAGCTGATTTTCTGATCCTGCTTTTGGGTAGACCTGGGGCAGGTGGGAGGCAAGCCTGACCAGTGTAGAGTTCCAGAGGTAGCAGTTTCTTACACAAGATTATAAAGTGTGAAATCAGAAGGAAGACTCCCAACATTGTGTCTGGAAAGGTCAAAGCCACATGATAAGGCCAAGACCTGACCATCAACCCAAGCAGCTGGAGAAGGAGATAAAGATGGAGTCAAAGGTTAGGGGTTGGGAGATAGAATTGGGAAGCTGGAGAACAGTAAGTAGGGACAGTGGTGAATGGAAGGGTTCTGTAGGAGTCCCAGAGGTTAGGAATTGGTGGTATCTGGGTGTATTAGTTATCTACGGCTGGGTAACAAATTATCCCAAAACTTAATGGCCTAAAACAAATATTTACTATCTCACAGTGTCTGTGGATCAAGAATCTGAGCATGTCTTAGCCAAATGCCTCTGGTTCAGTCTCTCGTGAGGCTGAAGTCAAGCTGAAGGCCAGAGCTGAGGTCTCCTCTGAAGGCTTGACTCAGGGGTGAGGCAGGAGGAAGGATCCACTTCTAAGTTTACTCATGTGGTTGCTGGCATCTCATGGGCCTCTCCATAGGCTATCTAAAGGTCTTCACAACATGGCAGCTGGTAACTGGAGAAAGAAAGAGACAAGAACAGAAAATGAGGGAGAAACAGAGAGAGTAACACCCAAGATGGAAGCCACGGTCTTTTTATAACCCGATTATCTTGGAAGAGAAATATCATCACTTCTATCATATTCTATTCATTAGAAGAAAATCAGTGAATCCAGCCCACCTTAAAGGGGAAGGGATTACACAAGTGAGTGAATACCAAGTAGCAGGGATCACTGGAAGCCATCTTAAAGGCTACCTACCACATTGCGGTTGCTTTTATAGTTCCAAAGGTGGGACTGCATGTGTGGGCAAGCCAAGTTCATTTAAAGGGCTATTACAGGCTGGAAACCAGCATGAGGGATAAACAAGTTCTTTGGCAGACGAGAATCTTGCAGAATTTCTGGCTCATTCGTTGTCTTCATTGGTTATTATTTTCCATGGCAGCAGACGTTGAAATAGAAGGCTTAGACAGCTCAAGTAACTATGTACTGATTTTCCGATATTTTCTACAAGCTGACTTTTTGACCAAATCACTGATGACATCCTAACGTTTGTTCCCTCCATCCCGCTGATCCCTCCTTCTCAAAAATTCCTCTAAAATTATTTTCTGTGTTACAAATTAGTCTCTTAAATAAAAGGCACCAAGCTCTGTCTGTACTTTCTCACAATGTTACCTTGACTGATAAATCTTCTGGGAACAGAGCTCCAAAATCTAGTCCGTCACATTAGGAAAATACGATTTCTTTCTTGTGATGGTGTACGACAGGCCTCCACTATTTTTGTTTTTTGTTTTTGTTTTGGTTGTGCCTGGTCTTAGTTGCAGCTCGTGGGCTCCTTAGTTGTGGCATGTGAACTCTTAGTTGTGGCATGTATGTGGGATCTAGTTCCCTGAGCAGGGATCGAACCCAGGCCCCCTGAATTTGGGAGCATAGAGTCTTAACCACTGCGCCACCAGGGAAGTCCCAAGGCCTCTACTTTTTTAAAGGAGTGTCAGGCATCAGCAGGTAGAGTGAGAACACAGGGTGATGTGTGGTCAGAGGGACATGATCAAGTCGCATCTGGGGCCAGCTCCACCTGCTTGGATGCAGGCTGGCTTGGTCCTTTCAGATGCCTGGAGAGGGGTGTGAGCAGGTGGAGTCCAGGAAGGTTCACGAAGGGAGTGCACAGTGGGACCCCAGCTGCATATTTTCGTACTGGGACTGGGGGTTTGAAGAGGACCCCGTTGAGAAAGCATGCTACAAATGCATCTGCCTGTATGCTTCAGAACAACCAGGGACCAGGCCAGGTCTATGGAGAGGAAATGGGCAAAATGAGGAAAGAAAAAATGACAGCAGTAGCATATGGAGAAAGGAGGGGATATGAGAAGAGAAAGAAACTAGATGGAAGAGCCCACAGTAGAAACAGCGGGAGGCTCCCATGCCCAGCTCTGGGGCCGGCAGCCATACCTCCCTCTTGGGTAAATTCATTTCACCAACTTTAGTGAGTTTCTACTAAGTTCTAGACCCAGAGGACACAAGGATGAACAAAACAAACATCACTGCTATTCAGTCAGAGGTGGGGACAGAAATGGGGCAGTGCAATGAGGCTCACGAGGGAGATGGCAGGTCATGAGGATGAAGCTGTTATGTCCACAGATGTTGTGCACCCACAGCCCCGCCCCCCCAGCACAGCAGAGTCTGTATCCTCCTGGCTTGGACCCAGCCTGAGGGAAATGACCCTTCCAACCTTCTTCTCCCCAAACCTCAGCCCAAGAGTGCAGTGTTTAACTCTCACACCCCCTTCTCTCTTGGTCTCTCAAGGCTTTGACCACCTCTTGGGATCTAGGGGTTTTATCCTTTCCCTGCCTCTTCCTCTGTCCATTCAGACTCGTTGGGAATGGCGAGGGCAAGAAAAAAAGCCAGTGGCTGCCGTTTGCCATGGGTTTGGGAAAGAGCACGTCCTCCAGTCTTGCTGACAGGAAGAGAAAGGAAGTATGTCCAACAGACTCCACATGGCAGAGGTAAGGGGGCAGAGGCCCAGCATCCCTCTCTGAATGGCACTGTGTCCCTTGTGGTACCAAGACGGCTGACCCTCTGGGCACACTACAAGGAAGACAATTCAACTAAGGAAGGAAATGATAGGTGGTGAGATGTTAGCTCCAAGGTATGTAACCAGCCTCAGTCTACTCAGAGAACCCTAAAAGTCTCTGGTTGGTGGATTCCTCCCCAGCCTCCAGGGGTCAGCGGTCAGCTCGACCCCATTTGACTTCCTAGTCAGAGTTCTGAAATGAACTGTTGAGATAACCCTCAGTCCTTTTTCTCTCACTCCTCACCTACTTTTATGAGTATGAATTTCTTCCTGATGTCTGCCCTGTATCTCTCCTGTTAGTATTTCCTTCTACAATTAAAAGCAAAGAATTAGAGTCAGAAAAAAGTCACAGATTCTGGACACTGCAGCACACAGAAGCCAAGTGCTTGAAGGTACTTAACTGTTCACACAGGTGAGCTGAGGATGGGGTATCTCAAATAGGGCTTGAGAAGGACGGAAGGAAAGCCAGGGTAGGGAAGCCTCCCCCAGAGGCCGTGGAGCCCCCTGAAAGCTGTGGGATGTACACCAGTGCCCACCTCTGGCACAGCTTGTAGCTCCAGTGACAGGCCTTGGGATGCACTTCCAGGTGAAACTGACAAGCCCCACGTGGGAAGATGCCCCCCCAGCCTGGTCCCTGTCAGTGGCTGACACATAGGCCTTCTCAGTAGCCCAGTACACCCTCACTTCTCTGACTCTTGCCTACCCTTTTCCCACCCAGAGCTCCAGCATGCATGTTGAGCCACCTTTTTAATTTTCTGGTTGGTTTAGCAAATTGCAGCTGCTGTGTCCCCAGAGCTCTGGGCCTATGTACAACTTCCATTTGCATGTAGCTGCAATGCTCCTCTCTGCTCTCCCCTGCTCAGTGAGCGCCAGACCCCAGCTTCTCCATCAAACGAGCCTCGATGCGGGTCAGACACTGCGCCATTCCCTCTACTTTGCCCTCCTAATCCCAGGGCTCTCTGCCTCCCTGATCTTCCCACCCTCGGACTCAGCAATGGGGCAGCTCAAAAAGCCAAAAAGGGGAGGGAGAGGGAATGGGGAGGGGAGGCTGGAAACTGAAAACCCTGGCCCCCTCCACATCTGTTGCTGCAATCACACCCACCCCCCAGCTGACAAAAGGCCTCATTAGATCCAGTGGCTCTGATGCCAGCCCAGCCCCTTGGAGCAATGACAGCCATCATGTGCTATGTTTGCCCAATTCCGCAGCTGGGCTAATTACTGTGGTTCCCGAGCTTGGGGTCCAGCCCCAAACCAAACAAATTAGGACAAAAACCATAGCCTTCTTCATTCCTCTCATTCCCAGCCAGCAATTGCTGAAGCACCCCTATAACTGATAACAATGAAATAAAAACCCACCACCTGTCCTTAATCCTAAGGACTTGGGAGCCCATCCAACAGCACAGCCCAGCCCTCTATGGCCACAGCAACATGGGACTTAACAATACTGCATCTCCAAGTGCCAGCATCACTTCTGCCAGGCTGGACCATGTCCTGGCATATGACAACTGGGACCTGTCATATCCCCGGACATGGTCCAGCCCGGAAAAAGGACTGCAGCTGGGTGGACAGGCTAAGAGGTGGCAGGACTCGGGGCCACGACGGTCCACGGCGGTGGACCAGGCCTGTGAGGACTGCTGCTCATGCTGGAGGTGGTGTGGACACAGGGGCGTGTGGAGGGAATGGTAGCAGTTGGTGGCCTGGAGCCTCAGGATGTACGGGTGGACAACCCAGTGGCTGGGAATCACCTCCCAGCAGGCCAAATTCAGAAAACTGGGGAAGCAGGGGGAAGGGATCAGTAAAGTCTGGCAGTCAGTAGGAGGACCCTGGCTCCGGCATCCAGGTTCAGGAACAGAAATTAAAACAGGGATGCAGTGATGTACAAGAGCTGGGTGTTATGCAAGGAGAGCAAAGCACAGTTAAGGCCAGGCTCCACCAGCAGCGGGGAAACGGGATCCAGATCAGATGCTGGGCTCAGACACCCTGACCAGGGTCCCACTTAGGTCCTGAAATAGAGGTGGCAAAAGAGGCCTGGTCAGGGGCAGAGAGCCAGCTTGCTGGCAACAGTTAGGTGGCCCTATTCCCCACCTCCAGTTTGAGCCTGAATTGACAGGCAGCAGGTGCTTTTGTGGAGCTCTGGCCTGGGAGTGGCTGGCACCCAACCCCCAACACCACACAACGGGGGACTGAGCAACAGTCCAGGGGAATGTGACCTTGGGAAGCAGGGGCCAGTCAGGTCTGGAGGGAAGGGGCAGAGAACACATTGGAACTCGGTTCACAGTGAGCAGCTTTCCAGGAAAGTGCCCCGAAGAGCTCACTGAAGGCAGTGGTTCCAAGAACAGCAGTCTCCCTGGGAACTCGTTAGAACTGCAGACTCTCTAACCTCACCTCAGTCCCCGGTATCAAAAACTCTGACGGTGGGGCTGGACAATCTCTGTTTTTACCGGTTCTCCCGGTGATTCTGATTCTAAAGGCTAAAAATCTCCAAGCAAGGTTCTCAGGGAAGACATTCATTTGTTCACAGTTGTTCTCAAACTCTACCTTATATCGGAATTGCCTAGAAGGTTTGTTAAAACACAGATTGCTGGAGTCCCTGACTCAGGGGGATGGGGCGGGGCCTGAGGATTTGCATTTCTGACTAGTTCATAGGTGATGCTGTTGTTGCTGGTCCAGGGACCACACTCTGAGAACCACTGATTTAAATACCTGGGGACAGGATATAATCCTCTGGCTGCAAGTGAGCTTTTCCCAGACTGTATCTCTGGGGCAATCCCAGGACCCAAGAGGAAGCACCAGTTCCAATTAGTCAATGGGATGGGCTGAATGTTTGTGTTCCCCCTTCCAAATTCATATATTGAAGCCCAGCGTATTTGGAACTTGGGCCTATAAGGAAGTGATAAAGGTTAAACGAGGTCAGAGGGGGGCCTTAAATCTGAGAGAGCTGGTACCTTTATAAGAAGAGGAAGAGACACCAGAGCTCTTTCTCTCTCTCTTCCTTGTGAGGACACAGCAAGAAGGCCGCCTAGAAGCCAGGAAGAGAGTCCCACCAGAAACCAGCCAGCGCCTTGATCTTAGACCTCCAGCCTCCAGAACTGTGAGAAACAAATTTCTTTTGTTTAAGCCACCCAGCCTGCGGTGGTTTGTTATGGCAGCCTAAGCAGTTTAAGGCAGACTCAGGGACCAAACAACCTGAGTATATCAGCAGATTTAATCAAAGAGAGTGAGAGAAAGCTTTCCATGTATCTCCCTCAGCTGGCAGCACAGACGAACCCCGTCTATGGTCTTCTGCAGTTTCAGACCCATCCTCACCTTCTGAGAGATCCTTGTTCTTTGTTTTCATCCCCAAACAACCCTATGCCTTTAAACTCTCTTCCTGAGCCCTCCATCTCCATCCCTCCACTAACAGCCCCTGCCCAGCCCCAGTGCAGGCCTTCATCTCTGGTTCAAGGTCATACCCTGAGCCTCCAAGTGGCCCTCTTGGGCCCTCAGCCTCAGTCTCCTTTCAACGTCTGCCCCTGATGAATCACCTGAAGGGCAGTTAGGAGAAGCAGGGCTCAGCCAGCCAGTGAGTACCTGCGGAGGCAGCAGCCGCAGGTCGGGGAGGCTCAAGGAAGATTTATTGGCCACTAAGCTCAGCCGGAGGGGGTGGAAAAAGAAGGCCGAGTGTAATCAAAGTGATACTTTATGTTGGTCCATCTGAGGAAAAGAATTTTTCCACTGGAACATCATTACACTATCATTTTTCTACTCCTGTGCCAATTACGGGGAAATAGAAACTCACTTTCTTCTTCATAATAAACCGCAATTTCAATAACTCAGAAGGCTTTTTCTGAGATGGAGCCGTTCTCCATCCTCCAGTGATATAAAGACAGGTGCCTGCTCCAAATTCCCAGGCTGGGGCAAAGGTCTCAGCAGCTCCCTAGAATGGCTGTCCCCACTTCACCATGCCCTTCTTGCCCATCACTCAGATGACTGTCTATCCCAATTTGCCAGGATTAAAGGGTTTTCCAAGATGCTGGACTTTCAGCACCAAAATCAGGTCGGTACTGGGCAAATCAGGACAGCTGGTCACCCTACCTGCCACCACCGGGGGACAAGGGAGCTGCACTGTGCATTTAACAAGTATTTGTTAAGTACCTACAACGTGCCAGCCACTTTTCCAGATTGCTGGGAAGCAAGCAGTGTACAAAGCCGGATGAAAACTTACCCTCAGGGAGTTTACATCCTAGTCAAGGAGACAAACAATAAACATGATAAATAAGTGCATGACATAATGTACTAGAAAATGCCATGGAGAATAATAAAACAGGAAAGGAAGATTGACAATGAGGGGTGGAGGGTTGTAAATTTAAGTAGGGTGATGGGGTAGGACTCATTAAGAAAGTGTCATTCGAGCAAAAGTTTGAAGGAGGTGAGGGAGCAAGTTACAAAGATATCTGAGGGAAGGGCATTCCAGACAGAGGGATAAGCCAGTGCAGAGGATCAGAGGCAGAGCTTGACTTCAAGGAATTCAAGGAATTCCATGGAGGCCCTTGGGGCTGGAGCAGAGTGAGCAAAGGGAAAGGGAAGGAGAGAGAAGTGGCAAATGTGACCAGAGAGGCCAGACTTGGTAGAGGGTTCTATAGATCATGATGAGATCATTTGGTTTTTACCTGGAGGAGGTGGAGGAAAGGACACAGTTCGATTTATGTTTTCCTGGACTCGCTCTGACTGCTGTGGAAGACCACGGAAGACAAGTTAGGAGGCTGTCACAGTAACACGAACAAGCAATGACTGTGCTTTAGACCAAGATGGTAATAGTGAACTTGGTAAAAAGGAGCTGGATTCTGGATATATTTTAAAGGTGAAGTTGATGGAGTTTCCTGATGGAGATTGGGCATGAGGTGTGAAAGCAAAAGAATCAGCATGACTTCCAGTATTTAAATGCACAGGGGCCATGATTAGATCATAGAATAAATAATACATATTTCAAAGACATTCTACTCCCCAAAACATGCACTTGAGATATTGCTGGATTTAAGTTAGAGACTAAGACGCACTTCCAAATAGAATCATTAAGACTCTGGAGTATGGTCTTTAATGCAGAATAGAATTGCATTCATCCCGGGGCCTGGGGCTAAATAACAGGGCAGCCTACCCAAGGTCAGCTCTCTAGCCTACTGGCTGACTCTGTATATATAGTTCAGCGGTTAAGAGGTTAGATTTGCGCTTAAACTCTCTGAGGTATGTTTTCTCATCCAACAATTTTCTCATCACAACGATTATTGTGAGAATTGAGTAAGATTATGTTCATAAAATACGTAACACAGGGTCTAGACCCTGGAAAGTGCTTCTTTACTGGTAGAGATGTTTAACACTCTTTGAACGGTGTTGAAATTCTGACAGTGTGGCATACCTGCCTTGGGTCCACCAATCTGGTGAAAAAATAAACTAAAAGTAAATAAATAAACAAACAAACTAATTCCGCATAAATAATACATTGGGATTATGTTTTTCCTCTCTTTTCTTTCTCCCTACACCTTTTTGCCAAATTTTACATTTCCCCGGATTCTCCCCCTCATTACAGAAACCCACTGCTGTGTGAAATGGATCTTCTATTTTCGGGTTCCCCTTGCTCAAAACAGCCCCAAAGCCCTGGCATTAGAGGAGAATAATGTACCGATCTCCACCATCAGTCAGTTCTTACCTCCTCCCCAGAACCCTGAAGGAGACCAGATGACTCTCCAAGTATGGGAAGGTGTGGGAAGGATGGGGATGGAGACGAGCAAAGATAAGGTGTGCCCAATTTGTTCAGGTCCCTGGAAATTCTGCTTCTTATCTCCCCTCCCATTGCTTCATCACATTGCCAAAATTACCTCGATGATATATTTTTTTAATTTAAGAATTCATTTTCACTTCAAGAAAGAGGAACACGGC
This sequence comes from Monodon monoceros, assembly GCF_005190385.1. Classification (NCBI taxonomy): domain Eukaryota; kingdom Metazoa; phylum Chordata; class Mammalia; order Artiodactyla; family Monodontidae; genus Monodon; species Monodon monoceros. Next base: position 35,116,423 of record NW_021703774.1, on the reverse strand, counting down.
AGCCTGATAAGAAACTCCATCTGTCTTCAAGAAAAAGGGTCGTGGGTTTGGGTGTCACGAATCCTGTAATGTCTTAAATTAAGCTGCCACTTTTGAATGCTTTCTTCGTATTTATGAAATGATTATTCTATAGAGGTGCATTTAATATTGTTAAAATAATGATTATGCATGTTTAATACATCAATTTAAGTTATTATCTCCCATGCTATAAAATGCAGGATAATTTCATAAATAATTACAAAGCATTTACAAATGGCACCTTAATGCAAAGCATTCTTGCTAATCCTTTATCTTTCACAAACACAGAACTAACAATTAGATTCCTGTAATGGAAAAGAGAGGTTATGTTCGAGAATATGTCACCTCCTTACTGAATGCAAATAAGGAGGCAAGGAAAAAAAATTAAAGCCCTGAGTAGAACCAGTGCACTTTCCCCCCTTCCTGACAGATGGAAGATGTCTGTCCAGGGTATCATTAGTCTACGCACCCAGCTTTCTCTCTGCAGGGACTGGGGAGCAGCGGAGTGTAGCCTCAGGGAAGGGAGGAATTTTGAACCCCTTTGAGGAAAAGTAATTCTGCCTCCTGCTAATTTCTTTTGAGAAATGGAGAAGCTGTAGTACAGAGGTCTGACCATCAGGTTAGAATAAGAAGCACTTTTCCCCACCCACCCCCAACTCCCACACACACATACATAGGGAGGACATCCCTAGATTCTTAGAAGTTTGATGCAGATCTTGAACCACTCCAAAGGACGAATTAAGTTATAGGTCACTAGGGACCATATAAGATAAAAAACCTTCAGTTTCCATCCTTCAGTTTGCCTGTCAATTAATACAGACTTAGGGAGGCAGGAAATCCCCTCAAGAAGCTTACACTCTGGATGGGGAGCCTGAATGTTCACATTTGAAACTACTCAGTAACACAGACAGCATAGAGCTGAGGTTAAATCAGCTAAAGTAAAATTCAGTTGACATGAAGTAAATCAGGAAGGCCTTTTGGAAGAAGTGAGACGGAGCCAAGTCACAAATCGATGGAATCAAATAAATCAAAGACAGGCTGAGGATGCTGAAAGAGACAATGCACAGTGTATTTAATGCACTTCCCTGTGTGTGTGTGTGTGTGTGTGTGTGTGTGTCCTCTCATGCACACAATAAGCACCAGCTGTGGTTCAAGCCAAGACATCAGGAACTAGGCTTGGTCAACCCAAGGAGATATTTTGGGATAACGCCCTTTGCATCCCACCAAGTCAGTCTGTCTTTCAAAGGCTGGACAGTGGCAGAGGTGACTCTGAGTAGAGGAGGGAGGTCCTAAGCAACCCTGCAGCCAATACAAACCTCAGCTCTGCAGAAACAGACAGCTCCCAACTCAGGCAACTCTCTATAAAACCGAGATGTGGAGGAGAAAACAGAAGGGGCAAAACCTCAAGGGTCCTGATGCTGGGACATCAGCTCCTATAATGGTGCATCAGTGTTACTTACACACCAACAGAGCTAGTGAGTCACTGTAGACTGACTCCCCGAATCTGGGGAGGAGGAGAGGTAGATGAAGTTGATCAAGAATAGACCACCAGGGCTTCGCTGGTGGCGCAGTGGTTGAGAGTCTGCCTGCCGATGCAGGGGACAGGGGTTCGTGTCCCGGTCTGGGAAGATCCCACAGGCCACGGAGCGGTGGGGCCCGTGAGCCATGGCCGCTGAGCCTGCGCGTCTGGAGCCTGTGCTCCGCAACGGGAGAAGCCACAACAGTGAGAGGCCCGCGTTCCGCAAAAAAAAAAAAAAAAAAAGAATAGACCACCAATCAGTGGGCCAGCAAGCTGGGCTGTGTCAGGCTGCAGCCCTATGAAGGAGGCTGCCGGCAGTTCCTAGTGGGCTGAGAAGCAGGCTGCTATCACAGGTCAGAAGTAAGACCCTCAAAGGAGCCGAAGGGCATCTCCTCCACTCCTGTCAGTCCCAGGGCCAAGCAGGGAGACAAGACAGACTGAATTCTCACAGCTCAGTCCCTGAGCCCTCTCCTGCAAAAGATGGCCAAGGATTCATTACTAGGAATCCATGCTAATTGCACTTTCTCCTCCCACACCTCACCCCCAGTCACTTCCTCCACCACCATGACCACGTCTGCAGAGGTCCTGGCCTGGTTCTCAACACTCAACTAGTCCCGGTTCTGGCAACAAGTTGCTAGATGCTAGATGCAACAGGAAAAAGAATGAATCTCTCTGGTTCTCACACACAAATCCCAAGTCCTGGGGACCCTCCGATCTCTCATCCTGTGTCTCTATCTCCGTCTTATGTCCTCTGCACTATAGCTTTGGCAAAATCAACGAACCCACTAATGAACTCACAGAAACAGGATATCTGCAGAGCTTCAAAGCATCTCCCCAAAACATGTACTGTCTACCTGGTGGTTTTAGCACCTCTCCATAAATTCTTTGTTACTGTCCTCCAGAAGGTGCAGCTTAATTTACATCCCCTTGACTGTGGGCTGGACTTAGTGGGTTCCTTCTTACACATAAAGTACGGGAAGGGAAAAATAGTGATTTTCCAGTAGCGCATGCTGATGAGAAATTACCCAGAGGAGGTAAAGTGTGCCACTTCTCCAGAGCAGGAAGCCTTTTCTAGATCATCTGGATAATAAGGAACACATGGGCAGGAATGCTAGATTATTCTGGAAAATCAGGCTGATGCTACCCTTTTGGAAAGCACTTAGAAGGGCTTACTTCCCCAGTTTGTCATGTTAAGATCGTGGACCTTGTGATATCGCTGGATGAGAGAGGCACTCCACCTCGGTGGTATTATTCCTAAAAGTCTAGTTGTGTGGGCTTCCCTGGTGGTGCAGTGGTTGAGAAACCACCTGCCAGTGCAGGAGACAGGGGTTCGAGCCCTGGTCTGGGAAGATCCCACATGCCGCGGAGCAACTAGGCCCGTGAGCCACAACTACTGAGCCTGCGCGTATGGAGCCCGTGCTCCGCAACGGGAGAGGCCGCGACAGGGAGAGGCCACGACAGTGAGAGGCCTGCACACCGCGATGAAGAGTGGCCCCCACTCGCCGCAACTAGAGAAAGCCCTCGCACAGAAACAGGAACCCAACAGAGCCAAAAATAAATAAATAAATAAATAGCGTTCCCTTAAAAAAAAAAAAGTCCACTTGTGCTGCTTTATGTCACAAAGTCAGTACCTTGGGGTTATTTCACTTCCCTGAACACACGAAGCTCCCTCTTGCCTCATGAGCTTTGCTCACACTGGCCTGCCCCCTGCCTTCCTGCTGGCCCCACCACAGCAGCCTTAAAGGGTCAGTCCCAAGCTCACCTTCTCTGTGACTCTCCCACTGGCACACTCCCTCTTTTGCATCTTAGGGTATTTGCTGTCCACATCACTTGTTTCGCTCCTTATAAGCAGAGAGTAGCTTTCCAGGAGTAACACCCAACTCGGAAATGCCACCTCCCCACCCCCTAATTTCCCCACCGACTCTTTAAGGCTTAGACCCTCAGCCCTTTGGAGAACAGGACAACAGTGCCTCCTGGGGACTGGTACGAGGAACTGCTGACTCCACACCACTTCCCTACATCCCTACAGCTCTTCAGAGCCTGGGCATCCACTGCTCCATCCTGCTTTATTTCTCTTTCACCACCTTTCCAGGCTCAGTGCATTTCAGCACAAGCAATCTCGTTCCCACGTAGGCACACACCCTTTTCCGGTTCTATGCTGGGTTTTTTTCCCCTTTCTCTCTCTCTAACTCTTGCTGAAGCTCCCCAGGATTCCTTTACTCCCTCTTTTTTGTTACATTTGTGAACAAACTAATGACCTTAATTGAGACCAGTAAAAGAGCTGGCCTCATTATATAGCAATCAGGGAAGGGGAGGGACAACCCTGAGTTTTGCACAGAAATTAGATGAAATAAAGATTCAGTCCCATCGACTTCTAAAACACTTGAAAATACTCCAAAAGTCCATTTAGGTTTTTCCATAAGTCTCTCTCTACTTTCTCATCTTTTTCTAATCATTTTTCCTCAGACTCCAATATTCAAAATAAAAAATGTTTACCTATTTTATTCGATGCTCTCATATTTCTCTTTTAATTACTAGCTTTGCAAGAGTATTGCTTTCTGCTATTTTTCATGGCAAATGCACAGTACTTAATCTGTACTATGGGTTAAATAGGTTTTTGGCAGCCAGCCCAGGATCCTCGCCAGCACTGACACCCTTGTTGTTGTGGGAAAAAAACCTCAGACAACTAACTCAAAGGAATTTTGGGAACTCAACCCATTTATAAGTCAGGAACTGCCTGGGCTGCAATGGATGGTTATTTGATTGGTTTGGGAGATATAGGTCTTTCTTGTTTCCCAAATGAACTCATTCAATATGCAACATATACATATAAAGAGAGAGGTTTATTTTAAGGAGTTGACTCATGTTATTATGGGGGCTGGGAAGTCTGAAACCTGTAGGGCATGCTGGCAGGCTGGAGTTTCAGGTAAAAGTTGATACAGTCTCGAGTCTGAAATTTGTAGCGCAGCTAGAAGGCAAGAAACTCAAGGGAGAGTTCTATGTTGAAGACTTGTGGTCGAATTTCTTCTCATTCAGGAAACCTGTTTTTGCTCTTAAGGCCTTCAGGGGATCGGATGAGCCCCAAGCCCCCAGTTATGGCGGGCAATGTGCTTCATTCAAAGTCTGGTTGTAAATGTTGAGAGCAACTAAAATATATCTTTGCAGCAACATCTAGACTGGTGTTTGAGCAAACAACTGGCCACCATGGCCTCGCTGAGTCGACACACAGAATGAACCATCACACTGTAAAAGCTCAGGGAGCCGTAGCTCCCAAAGGTGCTGCTCCTATCTCTCCGAGTCTAGGGGAAGGAAGTACAAGCTGAGACCTGAAACAGGGCTTAGCCAGGTGAACATTTGGCAGAGAGAACCAACGCATCCCTCCACACCCCCTGGGTGGTCTATTCCATAACAGACTCAAGAGTATTACACTGCCTTCTGCACACCCCTACCCTCCAACATGCACAGGCCCGCACTTCCTCAACACCCTAGGAGGGGCAGCCAGCCTTCTGTCTGCTCGGGTTGCCAAGGGCAACCTTGGCCCAGGTGGGTGTTCACCTAAGGCCAATAACCCAGACTGGCCGGCTCAGGAATGAGTGTCTCCCCTCCCCCTCCTCCAGGAGGCTCCCGGGCTCCTGCAGAAACACTCGCTCCTGGCATCTGCTTCGCGCCCTCATCCAAGAATGTGAATCTCTCCATTTGATCCCCTTAGGATGCAACCCAGCCAGGCCCCAGGCCCAGGTCTGCCAGGTCGCCCCCTGCCCGCCTCCCACCGGGCCCCGCCTCCAGAGGAGGGGGGTGGCGGGGAGAGCATCTGGCGCCACCGCCTGAGCAGTCCATCACCCTTCACACCGCTGTCACCACCAGACGTGGTGGAATGAAAACAAAAGACGTGACAAATTTGTCCTTTTCTCTTTCATAATTAACCAAAATATCTCAGCATGTAGCAAAGCACGGCTCCTAATTAACAGACAGGCGAGAGGCGATTAAGAAAAAAAGCTGCAGCCCCTCTCCACACCCCTCCCCCACTCGCTCCCCATCGCTACCTTGCAGACCCCCTCCCCAACCCCGGTAATTATATCTGTGGGAGAGAATGATATTCTGGTCAGACACGACAGACAGAAAAAGCCCAGTCCCCAGCGAGGCAATTAATATTTCACACCTGCCAAAGCGACGTGGCCAGGGGGAGGGGAGAGGCTGGGAAAGCGACCGTATTGTCACAAGGCCAGGGTGTGCAAAAGCCAAGTGGGGACAGTCCTTCTGTTGGGCTGCGGGAATGGGCAGGCCAAGCTGGCACAGAAAACAACTCTTTCGGGTGCGTATGGAGGGGCGGGTATTTAGGGGGAGCACCGGACAGAACAAAGAATCCGCCAGTTGCATCTACTCTTTAGCTGCTCTCCTCCTCTGGTACCCATCTCCTGGCTCGCTCCACACCCATTCCCTCCCCACGGAAAGGGTGGCATGACAGGTGGGGAGGGGACAAATACAGAAGTGGGCCCAAAACGTTCACCTGTGCCCACCCCCCACCCCGAGTCCCGCAGATTCATATGCTGCCCGCAGGGGCATTATTTATATGCCAACCCTGCCCACCACAGACACGCATCCTCACATCCTCTCTGGTGCTCCGCAGGGAGCCCACACACGTGTACACACACACTCACATTCATGCTTTTACATACTCACACACACAACCATTCCCAAGTCAAACAATCAGCAAAGAGTTAGTGACCATTTATTATGTTCAAGTTCCTGCCCCCTGAGATTCCAGCGTGAGTTATGGAGACAGAACGATTGTGGATTTAAAAACAATAAAAGGAAGTACACTACAAAGCCGTGACTGGTAGGTAGTACTTGCGAGATATGAGTGGCATCCTAGCCTGCTCTGAGCACTTGCTAGTCGTCAGGTACTCTCACCACCTGCTTCACATCCCTCCTCTCATTCACTGCCTATAAAAATCATAAAAGACACAGGACACCATTGCATTTTACATACAAGACATGTGAGACTCCTGGAGGTTAGGCATTTTACCCAAGCTGAGATTTAAACTCTTCTCTCTGATGCCAAACTCACGTGACCTATTCGCAATAGCCGAAAGGTCGAAGCCACCCAAGTGTCGGTCCACGGATAAATGGATAAACGTTATGGAATATATATATACAATGGAATATATTTGGCCTTAACAAGGGAGATTCTGACACATGCTACAACATGGATGAGCCTCAAGGACATTAGGCTGAGTGAAATAAGCCATTCACAAAAAACTACTGTATGATTCTTATATGAATGACCTAGAGTAGTCAAATTCATAGAGACAGAAAATAGAATGGTGGTTGCCAGGGGCTGGGAGAGGTGGGGGGAATGGGGAATTAGTGTTTACTGAGTACAGAGTTTCAGTTGGGGAGGATAAAAACATCCCAGAGATGGATGGTAGTGATGGTTGTACAACAATGTGAAAGTACTTAACACCACTGAATCGTAAACTTAAAGATGGCTGTGATGGTAAATTTTATGTTATATGTTTTTACCACAATTTAAAAAACAAAACAAAACCAACTGGCATTGTTAAGTACCATGCCAAGGGAGTAGAGAAGGAAGAAAGATCACTGTGGGCTTGGTGGCCAGAGCAAGGGTGTGGAGGAGTGAGATTTGAATGGGGCCTTGAAAGGAGGAAAGGACTCGAATGGCAGGGGTTGGGGTGTGAAAGTTTGCAAAATAACAAATCGCACATGAGAAATTGGAGCCTCCATGAAGGAGGGGACCTGCAGAGACTTCAATGCAGAGGAAACCATTTTATTAGAGATGACTCTAGAAGGGATACCCGAGCAGCCAGTTGGATTGGATGTCATTCAGCACTCTGGATTCCAGAGTGAAGATTTTAAACTTTCCAAGGACAACAAAGCCCTCATTGAAGAAGGAAGTGGGAGATGAGTCTGGCTGAAGTGCAGGGGCCTGAGGAGGTAAGAGGCCACTAGGACCAGATAGGAGACTCAGACAGGGGGCCTGAGGCTGAGCAGAGGAGTTTGAATGTCCACCAGACAATGGGGAGCCTTGGGAGGGCTGATGGCGGCATGGCAGGGGGACCCTGGGGCTTGAAGAGATTATTCAGACAGAGGTGGAGGTGAAGATGGTCAGAAACACAGTTAAGAACCAGTGAATGAGAGAAGACAGAGCCTCACCCAGGAAGAAGCCACTGCCCTTGGGGAATGCACTGCATGAGGGAACAAACAGGTGGATGAAAGGTGACCTCTGGCTTTACTGATGGAGAAACAGGAGTGTGGCAGCATCAGGGACCCTAACGCCTTGCTAGGAGGAGCACAGCCCACTTGGGAAGGAGAGTAAATGACGGAAGGTGCATTTCATCCTGGCCTGCAGTGCAGTCCCTACTCAGGAATGGTAATATTCATCCCTGGTGCTACCAGCCTTGCCTATTCCACCTCCAATACAAATCTAGATCCCATTTGCTTCTCCCCAACGTTTTTTTGCCACCACCCCGGTCCAATGCAGGGCCCTCTGCTTTCCTGTGGCTTTGCTAAGTCATAGAAATAATATTGACCCCAATATACCGATTAGGAAACTAGATTCTGTATGGTGGAATTACTTGTTAAAAGAACTGCAAAACTTATATTGATGGATCCTATTCAGGAACCTGGGTCTCCTAACTCAAAATTGGAGCAACTCTTGGGTGCAGGGATTTATGAGATAGTTTGCCACCATTCCCTTCTCCCGAGAAGTTTACAATCAATTTAAGCTCATCAAAAATGCATATAGGTGGGCTTCCCTGGTGGCGCAATGGTTGAGAGTCCGCCTGTCGATGCAGGGGACACGGGTTCATGCCCCGGTCCGGGAAGATCCCACATGCCGCGGAGCGGCTGGGCCCGTGAGCCATGGCCACTGAGCCTGCGCGTCCGGAGGCTGAGTTCCGCAACGGGAGAGGCCACAACAGTGAGAGGCCCGCGTACTGCAAAAAAAAAATGCATATAGGTCAAAAGGATAGCATATATCTGACGCTAGTGTGAAATGATTTTATAGCAAGGCAGGTGGGGGAGTAGAGAGAGCACGAACGTTAGGGACCCAGACACATGGCTGGAATCTCATCTAACCTTGGTGAGATCGTGAGATCATGGGTGCATTACTTAAAAAGCCTCAATATCTTCGTTAGTCAAGGGCTACCATTTCTTCATTTCTTCACTCCTACATCCATTTATTCAAAAGTAAATGTGAACAGATAGTCTGAGCCAGGCATTGTGCTAGGCACTGGAGATAGAATGCTGAACAGGATACACAGCGTCTGCCCTCAAGGAGCTTATGTTCTGGTGGTGTGAGGTCTGGGATGGAGACCAGAAAGAAGCTCTGCTGTAGCGCAGCCGGGGGACAACAGAGCCTTGGATTGGGCGGTGGTGTGGAGGCAGAGAGAAGAGAATGGATGCAAGTTAAGTGCTAGAGGTAAAATTAACAGGACTTGCTGATAGGTTAGATGGTAGAACCAGAAGAAAGATGGGGGAGAAGAGAGTGACTCCTGTAATAAGAGTTAGAAACAACCAGATACTTGGCAGAGTGCCTAGAACACACTGGCGCTTTACGGATTCTGAGCACAGAGGGAACTAGAATAACTGAATCCAAGTGACATTTCTACAGAGGAGGGCAGGAGTAATGGAGAAAGACTTCTGGAGGAGGTGAATTTCAAGCCAACTCTAAAGCAGAGGAGGGAAGTGGGTTGACATGGGGATGGAGAAGGAGGGCGTCAGGGGTTTCTGGTGGGAGGCAGCAAGGCCTGGACCAGACATCTGTTTGGAGGTGGGAACTATGAGTCACCGGACTTAAGAATCAGTTAGGGCTGCACACAGGAGGATTCTGCCTAATATACGGGTAAGACATATGTAGGATTTTAAATTAAAATAGAACTAAATCCAGATGCTCAAAACAAATTCCTGACTCCTCTTCAGATCTGTGAGCTTAGATTGGGAGATGTTTTTCCTCCATTTGGAGACTGTCTTCTTCTAGGCACATAAAGGAGAAAAAACTTTGAGCTTAGAAGGCTCCAAGAGGCCGTGGGGTGTGGGACCGGGCAGGCAAGGACCAGCACGGGAGCCCAGAGCCATCTCAGCCCTCTAGCCAGCTGTCTCCTTGGAGGGTGTCCTGAAATGGAGAGCCCACCCAATGGCCTTACGGGTCTTCCTGTTTTAGAAGCTGCTGCCCACACAGTCTCTGCTTAATTTTCAGCATCCGCTGTAGAAGGTTGCAATGTCTAACCCGGAAAAGCTACTTAAGCTTCACATTGGAGTGGCTCAACCCCTGGCACATACACCCTCCCACCCCACCCCAGACATTTCCCCCATCCGTGGCTGCCACAGTCTGTGTGGGTGGCAAAGGCCCAGCCCCTGTGAAGGGAGTGCAGAAGTGGCTAGAAGCTGCTCCTCCAACAGGTGGGGCCGTGCCTTCTCAGTTCTCAGTACTACCTATGCCTGGTTCTCTAGCTCAGCACTTCTTAAAGTATGGTCCACAGAGCCCTGGGGTTCCCCAAGACACTTTCAGGGGTCCACAAAGTCAAAAATTTTTATAATAATATTAAGACCTTATTTATCTTTTTTCTCTATATTGACATTTGCACAATGGTGCAAAGGCATCGGTGGGTAAAACTGCCGACACCCACATGAACCACAGTAATGGCACCAGATTGAACTAATAGTCATTTTATGTTTTCCTCATCTCATACTCACAGTTTTATGAGTGTTCTTCATGAGGCAGCAGAAATCATTACTTATATTAAATCTCAACCCTTGAGTCACATCTTTTAAATTTCTGTATGAGTAAATGAGAAGTACACCTAGAGCATCTCTGCAGACACTGAAACCCAGTCCCTGCCCCGAATGAAAAGCACTCAAGAGGGTGAGCTGTGAACTGAACAAGTTACTCCTTTCACAGAACACCATTTTTATTTGAAAGAACAACTAACAAGCTATGGTAATTTAGACTTACGTTTTGGGTAGAATTTTCTCGAAAATGAACAAAGTGAACCTGTCACTTTAAGGAAAACAATTGACAGATATGTGACCAATGATAAAATTTGACTTTCATGTGGAAATTTTGGAAAATTTGTATTCACCACCGTGAAGTGATAGCTTCCCAATACTTAAAATCTTTCTTGATGAGGTCAGTGATGATAGTAACAAATCTATTTTTTGTTTTGGGTTTTTTTTCTCTATCTTATGTAATGAAATGTGTCAACTTTTTGAAATCCACATAACTCAGTGAAATAATATTTTCCAAATGCCCAAGACATGAGTCTACAAGACCATGCCTGAATAAAAGAGCCATTGGAAGTAGAAGAATCACCCATGTATTTTTATACAATACATACAACAGGGTATAAAAGGTTCGTTGATATGGTTTCAAATTCTCAGTTGCAAATAAACTTTAAGAAACTGTCATATTTTGAGTTTTAGTGTAGGATCAAAGATGATTAGCCACAATTATCTAAAGAAATTACAAAAAACTCCTACCTTTTCTAACTACATATTTGGATGAGGCTGGATTTTCTTCACATTTTCAACCAAAACAACAAATCCCAACAGATTGATGCAGAAGCCGATGGGATCCAGTCAAACACGAAAAAGATTTGTTTTAATGCAAAACAATGCCCCTCTTCTCACAAATTTTTTTATTTTGGAAAATATTTTTCATAAATATGTTATTTATATTAACATGGAATAGCTCTATTACTATTATTTTTATGTTCTACTGTTATTTTTAAATAAATTGAAAATAAGTTTTTTGGAATTTCCGTTTTAATGTCTTATACAAGAACTATTGTGTTAGAAATACAACCCACATAAACAAATGCTCTTTGGAGTCCTCAATAATTGTTAAGAGTGTAAAGGACTCCTGAGACCAAAAAGTTTGAGAATCCCTCTCTAGCTCACTGTCCCCATCGCCATAACACCTCTCTTTGGACCTGGGGCCCTGCTGTTCCGCCTGCATCCAAGCCCCAGGGTCCAGTTTCTAGTTCAGAACATCAACCCCAGATCCATAATGCCTCTCCAGATCCTTCCAAGGATTCCATTTCAGGGTGGTCTATGAGGGCTCCAGCCTGCCATGTGTCCACTGTCCTCAGCACCTATATCTGCTCACACACAACACACACACATAACAATTACTATAGACAGTAAAGACCCAAGTCTTCCTTGGAGTAACTTTTTGATCCTGGAAAAGTCAAACTCTCAGGCTTTATTTTCCTCGACAATAATACAGAGATGTCAATAGCTACAACCATCATAATGGGGCTGTTGTGAGAATCAAGTGAGACAACGGGTGATACTAGATATTCTCCATCTGTAGACCCACCCTCACCTTCCCCCACCCTGCTCTGTGGCCCTGGAGGCTTCCAGTTGGCCCAATGGGAGGCACTGGTGGGGGACTCCAGAGGGCAGGAGGAGAAAGAGGTTGGAAGCCTCGTCACCCTCTGACAGGCACACACGTGTACACCCCAGAGTTTGGCAGTGCCTCTAGAGGAGACAGAGCTGCTGGTGGACACCCCCTCAGACCTCGGAATGATCTTTTCTGGCCCCAAGGTGCCTGACCCCCCACACCTTGTTGGTTTCCTTTTAACAGCCCACACCTCTGTGAATAGTTCCTCCTTTAAATTCTCCTCAGTCACATTGTCTGGGTATGCCATTTGGTTTCTGCAGGGACCTTGATAGATACAGTATGTGAAACACTGTAAACTTGGATGTGTCTGCACCAAAGAAAAGTCCTTTTCTTTCTAACCTAAAGTCTTCTATGACCACAGGCAACCCCAGCTCCTCGCTCCCCCTCCTAGTGAGGCAGGAGGAGACGGGGATTTAATTCCACTCAATGCAGTTTATTCTCAGCACCACTTATGTCCAAGACACTGCACAAGGGATTCACAAAGCATCTCAAGGAAAGGAACAAACACCCTGTGCTTTCCCATCTTTGTGCCTTTCCTCCTGATGTTACCTGCAGCCCAAGCATTCTTCTCCTTCCATCAGTCAACACCCTCAGACGTCACCTTCTTAAGAAACCTTCCCATATTCCCCCACAATAAATAATGTCTTTCTCACCCAAACACCTCTTTTCAAGCACTTATCTCATTTTAACTTGTATTATTCAATTTGATTCAACAATATGTTTACCCAGTGTTTTTTTTATGCCAAGCCCTAAGCCAGACACTGAGCAGTGCAAGAAAACATATTAGACTGTACCTGCCCGAGGCGAGCTCATGCTCTCGCTGGAGAGACAGAAGCATAAATACTTACGATGCAAAGGGAAAGAGGCCAGTCATAACAGAAGTTTACACAAAATTCTATAGTTTGGTTAAGGGAAGCACTATGAAAACATCTAGATAGATGAGGGGAGATCAAGACCATTAGAAGGACAGCAGTACCCTCTCAGGGTGTAGGTTTAGGAAGGCTGGAAGCCTCAGTCTAAGAGATGCTCAGCACACAGGCAGCCAACATGGCACAGAGCATAAGAGCACGCACTGGGGAGGGAGGGAGCTACATCAGTGAGCCTGAGGCAATGCCCTTGAGTCCCTGCTCTGTCTGCCAATGGCTTGTAGGGATGATGTAGGACCTCCTTGTGCCCTGGTGAAGAAACTCAGAATGGCCTGGTGGCCAGTGGACCAGCAGAGGCTCAAGGTTTGATGAAAAAAGCTACAGGTCCTTTCCAATCAGAGTCCCAGAACTGGACCATAGACACTAAAGGTGGGTGCCAGAGTGAATGCTCCAAACAGCCAGACGGGACCTCAGGGGTCGCCAGGTTAGGCACCAGCCCAGATCAGCCATTCTGCAGGAGAGACCAGGCAACTTGAAATGATGTCATGTGAATCCAAGACATCCTTCTCCCCACAGTAGCACAACGTCTTTTAAACCCTCTACCACAGTGAAGGGGACCAGAGAAAGGGAGAAGACATCCCTAAGACTGAGCATTTACCCAAAAAGAATGAAACACCAGTTCCTGACAAGATGGCAAGCTAGCATAAGCTGCTGGAACCTTCCCCCAAAATTAATTTTGGAGAAACTACAGATGAGAAAATAAGTCATGGATCTGAGGATCTAAACATAAAACTAAGAGAAACCCCTGGGAGAGAGAAGGCTCCCCCAAACTGAGAATAGTTGTGTTTGTGAGGGGGATGGGTGGTGGGTGAATGGGGATAGAGGGGGAGAAGCCCTAGTGGGAGACTAGGTTGGCTCTGAAGGTCTGATCTTGTACCACCCTCCTCTCCCCCAACACATGTCCACGTGCACACACACAGAGCTACCCTGAGATGACCATTGTCTACGCAGAATAAGCAGCATCACAACCCAGACCTTCAAAATTCCAAGAGTATTAGAGAAATCCTAAAACTCTGCTGAGATGAGAGCTAATGGGGCCAGAAGTGTGCTTCCAGCTGCCCTCGGATGTTCACGCATCCATCCAACACTCCTCCCCATCCCCCAACAGTCAAGGTTGGTGTATCTACTGAGGATATAGCTACCTCTCAAGTTCAGCTTCTTTCAAAGGAGAATGCCAGACAGAGAGGAGTTGCACAGTAAGGGAACAGTATCTAAAAGGGATCCTAAATTGGGAAGGGGCAGCAGGTTCCTGGGACAAATCAAGAGGGTTTCTGCAGAGCCAAACGTTCTCTGCCTTGGAGCTCATCCTCACCTCTCTTCTTTAAATTCACCAAGAGGTAACAAACTAGGATTTTAGAACCTCTCCCACTACACATTACAGACAGCATAACTGTATTCCCAAGGGAAAGTATGTTTACAGGTCAAAATAATTTGACCCTGAGAAATAAAACCACTTTAAAAGAAAGATAACAAACTTAACATCTTGCATCACATGAAGCAAGATAATTGGGACAGCTGCACCAAGATTTTTAAAGAAGCATAATAAATATTCTCAACAAAAGTATTGAAATATGAAATAAGTTAAAAAAATAAACAAATAGAAATCTTGTATTTGAATAATAATTGAAATAAATAAAAGAGATGAATGGCTGGATGGATAACCCTGAAGACAGAATATATAAACAAGGAGATCATGTTGAGGAATTCTCCTGGAAGTCAGCAAAAGAAGATAAAAAGAAAGAAATTAAAGAAAGACTAAGACATGCAGTAAGTAAATAGAGATACTAATATTCAAATAATGGAATTACAAGAAAGAAAGGAAACAACAGAGGGAAGGAAATATTTGAAGAAACTAAAAGATGAAAGACCTCAGATTGACAGGATTTATAGAGTGCCAAGTAGGATAATAAAGAGAAATTCACATCTAGAAATATTTTAGTGAAATTCAGAAATCAATGATGCAAAAAAATTCTAAAAGTTTCCAGAAAGAAAAACAAGTCATCTAAAGAGGTAAAGACTCTGATTTTATCAGATTTCTTAACGGTACATTGGGTATAGGAAAACACAGAGAAATATATATATATATATATATTTTTTTTTCTTTTTCTTTTTTTTGCGGTACGCGGGCCTCTCACTGTCGTGGCCCCTCCCGTTGCGGAGCACAGGCTCCGGACGCGCAGGCTCAGCAGCCATGGCTCACGGGCGCAGCCGCTCCGCAGCATGTGGGATCCTCCCGGACCGGGGCACGAACCCGTGTCCCCTGCATCGGCAGGCAGACTCTCAACCACTGTGCCATCAGGGAAGCCCCGAGAAATATTTTTAAAGTATTAAAAGAAAAGAACACTGAACCTAGAATTTTACATATAGACAAATCGTCACTTATATGCAAGAGTGTCAGTAAGATCTTTCCAGACATATGAGGTTTACATCACAAAATCCCATTTTGATAACTCTTGGAAGAGCACTCAAATAAAGAGAAATAAATCCAGGAAAGTGCTTCAAGGGAAATTCAATGGAAGAATTGATCAAATACCCTAAAAATGCTCGCTGTTCTCTAAAAAAGTGAGGATCAAACAAAAGATTTAAAAAGAAAAAATATATTTATAGCTCTCAAAGCTAAGATTTTAGACACTCTCAAGCAAATAAACATAAGCATAGGTCTTAAAGGCAACCACCATAATAATAAAAATAGAAGATATAACTTTTGAATAAGCATAAGACAATTTATCTATACAATGAAAATAAGACAAAATAAAAACAAAAGGAATGTATAGTAAATGGAAAATATGAAATAATATGGCAGAAATAACTCCTTATTTAGTAGTATTACAAGACATAAGGTGATTTAGCTTACCAATTAAAACACTGAGACTCACTCTAAAATTAAAACAGTGTGGTATCGCTGTACTAGTATACAGACAATTAAAATAAATTAGTAGGTACAGAAACAGGCCCAAGTGCATAAGGAAATGTTTTATATGATAAAGGCAACATCTCAAATCACTGATGAAAAGATAGAGTTTGAAATAAATGCCGTTGAGACTACTGAATAACCATTCGGAAAAAGATAAAACTGGAATCATACCTCTCAGCCTACCCAAGAATAAACTGCAAATGCATCAGAGACACGTGATACAACAAGGAAACGACACAAGTATTAGAGGAAAACAGGTGATGTACCTGATAATTTGGAATTGGGAAAAGCTTTCTCATTATGACTCAAAATCCAAAATCAATAAAAGATAATTCAACTACATGAAAAAATCTTTTGCATGGCTAAAATCACCATAAACAAAGTCAAAAGGCACATTATATAGTAGGAAAATATTTGCAATGCATATCACAGATAAAGGGCTAATATTCCTAGTATGTAAACAGCTCAAAAAAATCAAGAGGGAAAAGCCCAAACAGAGATTAATGGAAAAAAAGCAGAGAGAGAGATATTAAAAAGATAATCAGAATAAGAGAAATGCCAATTAAAACCGCACTGATACCATTTTGCAACCACAAAATAGGCAAAATTTCAAAAGCTTCATAAGGCATTCTGTTGACAAGGATATGGGGAAATAGGCACTCAAAATCAATTCTGGTGAAAATGCAAAATGGTACAACTTCACAAGAGGGATTTGGCAATATCTCACACAATTGCATATGCATATAACTTTTCACCCAATAATCCTATTTATATTAATTTACTTTGAAGATCCATCTTCAAAAATATGAAATAAAATATGCACGAGGTTACTCATTGTAGTATTATTTATAATAGCAAAATATTGAGAACAATCTACATGCATATATGCAGAGCAGATTGGTAGAATAAGTCATTGTATATCCATACAATGGCATAATATGAAGCTATGAAAATGAGAAATATCTCTATAAATTGGTATGAAGTGATTTCCAGGGTATTTTTAAGTAGAAGACACAGATACTATGCCATAGTTTTGTAAGAAAGAAGGTGAAATAAGAATATATACCCAGGGGACTTCCCTGGTGGCACAGTGGTTAAGAATCCGCCTGCTAATGCAGGGCACACGGGTTCGAGCCCTGGTCTGGGAAGATCCTGCATGTTGCGGAGCAACTAAGCCCGTGTGCCACAACTACTGAAGCCTGAGTGCCTAGAGCCTGTGCTCTGCAACAAGAGAAGCCACCGCAATGAGAAGCCCAAACACAGCAACGAAGAGTAGCCCCCGCAGGCCACAACTAGAGAAAACCCGCACTCAGCAACGAAGACCCAATGCAGCCAAAAATAAATAAATAAAATAAATAAATTTATTTTTTAAAAAGGAATATATACCCATTTTGCAAAAGAGACATAGGAAGGATAAATTAGAAGCCAGTGGATAAAACAAAAAAACAAAGAAGCCAATGAAATTGGTCATCCGCAGGGAATGAGTTGAAATAAGGAAGAAATGCTAAGAAAGAGACACAAATGTCTCTCAAATGTACTATTTGTATAGTTTTGATTTTTTGACCCATGTAAATATTTTACCATACAAAAAATAAAATTAAATCATCAAACGTGGGGGAAGACCCTAAAACTGAATGTAAATAGAAACAAATGAACCTATCTACATATTAAATTGGTAAGATAACTATATAGAAAGGAAAAAATTTAATCCAACTAACTTGTGGTTAGTATTTGGACTGTACATCCTCAATGAGACATATTCTAAAAATTAGAACTGTAAAGGAATTTTAACCTTTTCTAATAGTATTGTTTTGGTAGTGGTATGGGTAAGCAATTTCAAAATTATTTGCATGTGTTATGGCAATGAGCAAATGAGTAAATATATTGATGTTGTTGAGAACCAGGGAGGTTAAGAACCTATTTGAGAGAATCATTGTGGAGGAATGAGATACAAATAAAGAATGGGAAAAGGAGAGGAAGAATCCTGTAGTATTGGATTGGAATTAGAGGTGTTAATACATGATTTTTTTAAGCATTCACTTTTTTCCAACCTTATTGAGATATAACTGAAGGACATGAAGCCACACATATATAAAGTATGCAATTTGTTCAGTTTTGACAAATGTATGCACAAATAAAACCATCACTACAATAAAGATGACAAACATTCCCCTCATTCCCAGTTTCTTTCTGCTTTTAACATCCATCCCTCCTTCCGCCTCCATCCTCCATCTCTTTCCTGTCATTATAGATTAGGATGTAATTTCTGGAATTTTACATAAATAGGAGTATATGGTATGTACTGTTTTTGCCTGGCTTCTTTCACTAAGTGTAATAATTTGAGATTCATCAATGTTGTGTATTCCTTTTTGTTGTTTTTATTCCTAAAACTGGATGGCTCTGTTTCTGGGTTCATATATGTTTATAATTGATATGTCTTCCTGATGAATTGTCCCTTTTATCACTTGAATTGTCCACCTTTTTCCTGAAAAGTGAAAGAGTGATACTCTCTATGTTGAAGCCTATTTTATCTGATTTAAAAATAGCCATTCTAGGCTTCTTCTGCTTATTAGTTGAATGGTATCTATTTGCTTTAAAACTATCTGTCTTCTTGTATTTAAAGTTTGTCAGTTGAAAGAAACAAAGTAGGAACTTGTTTTTTTATCCACTTTGCCAAACTCTAGGTCTTAATTGAAGGGTTTAGACCATTAGCATTTAATGTAATTATTAATATTGTGGAATTTAGTTCTACCATCTTACAATTTTTTTTCTATTTTTCCCCTCTATATTTGTACCTGTATCCCCCTTTCCAGCCTTCTTTGAGATTACTTAAATAATTTTTTTTTTTTTTCTTTTTGCGGTATGCGGGCCTCTCACTGTTGTGGCCTCTCCCGTTGCGGAGCACAGGCTCCAGACGCGCAGGCTCAGCGGCCATGGCTCACGGGCCCAGCCGCTCCGCGGCATGTGGGATCTTCCCAGACCGGGACACGAACCCGTGTCCCCTGCATTGGCAGGCGGACTCTCAACCACTGTGCCACCAGGGAAGCCCCGTAAATAATTTTTAATATTCTATTTTTTTTTTTGCATTGTTTTTTTGGATAAACCTCTTTGTATTATTTTGTAGTGTTTGCTGTAGAGATTACAATACATATACTTTCATATTCAAGTAAAATGTAGAAGCTTTGCAATCATATCAACTCCTTTACTCTTCTCCTCAGCTAAACTTTATGTTATCATTGTCACTTGTATTATATTCTTATTCATTGAAAATTCCACCATATAGTGTTATAACCTCTGGTTACTATAGTCACACGTGTTTTAAAGAACTAGGGGGAAATATGGTCTCTCATATTTACCCAGATATTTACCATTTATGTTTTGTTCCCTTCATTCCTCAAGACCAAATATTCTTTTGTTATCATTTCTCTGCAACCTGATAAATTCTCTTTAACGCTTCTCACAGAACAGGTAATCTAGTGACAAATTCCCTTTTATTTTCCTTCATCTGAGAATAGCTTAATTTTGACTTCATACCTGAAGTATATTTTTACTGGATAAAGAATTCTGTGTTGACAGTTCTGTTCTTTCAGCCCTTGAAAGATGAGGTACTACTGTCTTCTGACCTTCAGGGTTTCTAATGAGAAATCTCAAATCATTAGAACTTTTGTTCCCCTATATGTAAAGTGTTGTTTTTCCTCTAAATGCTTTCAAAGGTTTTTCTTTGCTTTAATTTTCACCATTTTTATTATGATGAGTCTAGGTGTGGTTTTCTTTGAGTTTAGCCTATTTAGGGTTTATTAATCTTCTTGACTCTTGAATCTGCCAACATGGAATAAAATTAAAATTCAATAAAATGTTAATATAAGTATGGACCACATACAGTGAAGGCCCAAAAGAGGAGGAATCAATTCCACCAAGTTAGTAGAGGGAAGGACATGCCAGGAATGGACTTAAGCAGGTATACAGAGTGTGGGAGAGGCAGTCTAGGCAAAGGGGACATTGTAAGCAAACATGAGACGTGACACATACAAAGCCCAGTTCTTCATTCTCCAGTGCTCTTTCACTTCACCTTTCTATTTTTATTTTTTTTTCCTTCACCAGCTGGCTTTGTTTGTGAAGTTCTTAATGACATCTTTAGGAGGGACATGTTTTCTTACACTGTTGTCTTTTAAAGGACAAGAATAGAATTCCCCCCTTTTCCTGTACCTTCTAAGGATGTCTAATGTGGGGCTTTGCCAATTAAAAAAAAAAATACAGCCATGATCTTTGGACAGTATGTGGAGGACCGATTCGGGTTTGTCACTTTATGAAAATACAGTACCAGAACGAGGAAACAGTTTTCCCTAATAAAAAGGCACAAAATCTGCCTCTTTAGACAGTAATAAGTTAATTGGTTGAAGCACTTTGGGACTCTTAGAAACAGAATAAGTAAAAAATTTCATTTTATCACCCAAACTTATACCTATTAAAACTAACCCTCCAAACCTTAGATGTTCATCCAGCATTAATTATGACATTTAAGGGAATAAAAATTAAGTGCTTTGTTGGTTTCTCTAAATAATTTACATACCATTACTTTACAATTTATGTTGAAGTGATTTTTATTAAAATTAGTAAATGGAAATGGAATGATATTACCTCTGAGCTTTCAGGACCCTATGTTCAGAGTCACTAATTTGTTTCTCTTTTAAAATAATAATTGTCAATTGAAAAACTATATATGCAGAACTTAATCATTTATTTTAAAAAGGAAAGCATGAAACTAAAATGATTTAGTATTTATAATTTCCCTGGGAATGCATCAAACCCACAATCAGTGCTTTGTAATATAGAGGGCAAGAGGAAAAACAGAAAGAAATGGAGAAAAATCATCCAGAGTAGAAAAGAGAAAAAAAGCAAAAAATAGCAAAAGTAAAACAGAGGAAATGACATTAACTTTGTTAGCCCATAACCTTCCAAATTTATTTAACTGCAGAGGCCCCAAAATAGTTCAAGCACCATGAGTGCTCCCAGGGACATATTCTAGGAAACCTTGGTTATAGCCATCCTCAAACTCTCTCCAGGAGTAGTGGGTGTCATTTGTGTAAAGAGCCTGAAGTCTAAAGGCAAAGACTGGAACACCTGTGGAGAGCCCTTCTGCACCCACCAATTCCCAGTCAAGGGAAGTGGCCCTGGGTGACCACGATTCAGTCCATGGCACCCTCTCCCCAAGGCCACCTCTTTGGAGAGGCCTAGCCAAAACTGGTCCGCAATCTAGCAGGCAATTGTGAAGTGTTTTGTGAAGCACAATACACAGGTGAAAGGTCTCTGCTATTCATTCGGACTCTGTGCACCTGGAGCACCTAACACAAAGTTGGGGGATGCCCTAGGAAGGTACCCACTTATCTGGAGGCCAGCACCTTTGGAAGCAGTGAGTAAGGGAACAGAGACTCCCAGATCATAAGAGATGCCCACCCATCCAGAAAGCAGAAATGATGACCTCTTGTCCTAGACTTCTCTACTTCTCCTTTATTCCATCTTTATTTCATTTTCCCTTTCTCCTGGTCCCTTGGTATTTTCTGGCTGTCTCCTCTGCCTGTCTCCCTCTCCATCCTCATTTTTTTTTATCTCCTCCCTCTCTCATTTGAGGCCCTACTGGCGAACAGAGTCGTTCTGCTCAAATGGGGATCTGTCAGGACTTCCCGTGGACCCTCTCCCCCACTCTAGATAAATCCACCCCACCTGCCACACTCCCCGCATCTCCAGCTCAAGCCATGGGGTGGCACAGTGACAGAGGGAGCCTGCCCTAAATTCTTCAGATGGGGTGGGGGGGAAGGGCGGGGGTGTTTTTTTCCATGTTGCTGTCTGTCTCTGAGTTGGGAGGGGGACAGTGGTTTCTGGAGCACAGCCTCCTCAGAATCCCTGTCTCCACCCCGCTCCCTCGGCAGAGAGAGGATCTGGCCGGTGTGACATTTCCTGGAGACAATTAATGCCTCACAGCTGCCTTTACCAGGGAAGGTGCTGGAAGAGGAGGAAATGGGGTAGGAGGAGAGAAGTGTGTAAATTTGCAAAAAATTTTAAAGTAATAGTATAGAGTAGGGAGGGAATTGAATCGAAATCTTATTGAACAAATGCCTCTTGGATCCCCTCAAGGGCCAACCAGAGAGTGGCCACCTGAAGCAAACATGGCATCACCGCAGAGCGAGGCTGACAGACTCCCCCTCAATTGTCGAAGCTTCTGGAAAGAAGGGGAAAGCTGGTGGCAGAGCCTCTGCCCCTGGCCTGGAGCCCTGAAATCCTGGACCTTGAACCCTGTCTGCCTCATGGATGGGGGTGGGTGTAGTCTAAGGTTGCAAGTGCCCAGCTGCCAGGGCCAGGAAGAGAGTGAGAAACCCCCGGGAAAGCAGTTTCTGATAAAAAGGCAGACACACAGACAGAGATCAACAGGTCTCCTTCCTTCCCAGACACCCCCTGGTCTGCCTGGGCAGACAGATGGGCCTTTCCTCTGGGCTTTATAGATTGATGTGTCCTCCTTATCAATTATAGAGACAAGAAAGTGTAATTTTCTCCCCATGTTTATACTGTTCAGGATTAATCTGCCTATAAATGGATAATCTGTCAGCTTCCAAGACACTGAAGTGGGGAGGGAGTGGGGCAGGAAATGGGGAAGAGATTTACCAGTGGGTAACGCCATCTGCTTTATTAGGTTGTTTTATAAACCTGACATTCAATTTGTTCTGGAGGACTTGGTGACAGATTATTCTGTAAATTCCCCAATAATTACGATAACCAGAGAAAGGGGAAAAAAGGAGAGAGGGAGGTGGGTTTGGAGGGGGGAGGGTTGCCAGCACATCGGTGAGTAATGGTCCCAGAGGACAGCATCCATCCTCAGCCCCCTCCAAGGGTGGCTGGAGAAAGGCTAGGCCTTAGAGGGGGATTGACAAAATGGCCCACAGAGCCCTTCAACCCCTGGTCTCGTCCATCCCCACCCTTTCAAATCTTCAGACTCTCTGCTGTCCCCAACAGGATGGCGAATTCACATGAGTGAGGATTGTGTTATCAGTAAGTATCTTATATTCTTTCTCCTGTCACCTGGGTCTGAATCCCACGCTCTCTTTGCTCGCTATGTGAACTTGGGTAAATTAACCTAAACTCTGTGCCTCAGTCTCTTCAATGGTACAATCGGGCCAGTAGTAATACATACCTCCTACAGTTGTTGGTTGCTGCCAGGATCAAATTAGCCCTATATGGAAAGCACTTCTTCTTTTTTTTTTTTTTTGGCTGTGTTGGGTCTTCGTTGCTGCACATGGGCTTTCTCTAGTCACAGAAAGCGGGCTTCTCATTGCGGTGGCTTCTCTTGTTGCAGGCTCTAGGGAATGTGGGCTTCAATAGTTGTGGCTCACGGGCTCTAGAGCGCAGGCTCAGTAGTTGTGGTGCACAGGCTTAGCTGCTCTGCGGCATGTGAGATCTTCCTGGACCAGGGCTCGAACCCGCGTTCCCTGCATTGGCAGGCGGATTCTTAACCACTGCGCCACCAGGGAAGTCCCTGGAAAGCACTTTAAAATGATGCATAGTGCATACTAAGTACTGTATAAACTATTTGCATTTTTATTATTTCTTTGTGTTTTTATCCCTCAGTTTTCAGCCCAGTACTGGTTGGGTCTGAAAAATCATGACAGGAGAATCAGAATCTCAGCACTGATAGGTCCCTCAGCAATTTCGGATTTCACCCCACCATCTATCCCCTGCTTGTCCCGAGGACAAGGAGCTCCCTGCCTACCGCTGGGCAGCTCACGCCTTCATCCTTACCTAAAGCCAAGGGCTGCCTGCCCCGCGGAGCCCTCCCCAGGGTTAGAGCTGTTGCGTTTGCATAGTGAGGCAGGCAGAGCCCCTCGGGTGAAGCATAGTCTTGATTATCAGCTCTGAGAGCTCATTTCTCAGCAGAATGCTATTCAATTACCCGGTGCACGTTTATCTTTTAAATTTCCGAACGCTGCCTTCCGTGGCTTCTGTAATCTTATTTGCTGCTTGTGCTGGGGGGGGGGGCGGTGAGTGGGGGAAAGAAGGCCACACGGTGTGTGTCCCTAAGGCCCACCTACCTGAGGCCCGTCCTGTGTTCTGGGGTCCAACCTGGGAGCCCAGTTTGTGGGGAGGGGAGGGGAGGGACTGGAATCCTTACTGTCTGCTCTTTCTGGCCATCTCTGTGCCTTTGTCTTCCTGAGGACAGTTCTCTGTTACCTCAGTTGGTTACCAAGATAAAGAGGCTCTGGGAATGGAGTCTCTGAGGCTTCCCACGAAGAAGATGTCTGTGCCATGGGCGACAGCTGGAGAGAATACACACTCCCTTACATCTCAGAGTGCATTCTTGACCATAGGCCTCCATGTTACCCATGTGAAAGTCCTACATCCACCAAAAATTTATTCCCCTTTCAGAAATAGATACATAGGGCTTCCCTGGTGGTGCAGTGGTTGAGAGTCCGCCTGCCGATGCAGGGGACCTGGGCTCGTGCCCTGGTCCGGGAGGATCCCACATGCCGCGGAGCGGCTGGGCCCGTGAGCCATGGCCGCTGAGCCTGCGCGTCCGGAGCCTGTGCTCCGCAACGGGAGAGCCCACAGCAGTGAGAGGCCCACGTACCGCAAAAAACAAAAACAAAAACAAAAAGAAATAGATGCATAATTAGTTTAAGTAATTTTTTTTAAGTTCTTATTTTATACTGGAGTATAGCCATTAACAAAGTTGTAATAGTTTCAGGTGCACAGCAAAGTGACTCAGTCATACATATACATGTACCCATTCTCCCTCAAAGTCCCCTCCCATCCAGGCTGCCACATAACATTGAGCAGAGTTCCCTGTGCTATACAGTAGGTCCCTGTTAGTTATCCATTTTGAATATAGCAGTGTGTACATGTCGATCCCAAACACCCTAACTATCCCTTCCCCCCATCCTTCTCCCCTGGTAACCAAAAGGTCATTCTCTAAGTCTGTGAGTCTGTTTCTGTTTTGTAAATAATTTCATTTGTATCATTTCTTTTTAGATTTCCCATATAAGCAATATCATACGATAGTTCTCCTTCTCTGTCTGACTCACTTCACTCAGTATGACAATCTCTAGGTCCATCCGTGTTGCTGCAAATGGTATTATTTCATTCTTTTTAATGGCTGAGTAATATCCCATTGTATACATGTACCACATCTTCTTTATCCATTCCTCTGTCGATAGACATTTAGGCTGCTTCCATGTCTTGGCTATTATAAACAGTGCTGCTATGAACATTGGGGTGCATGTATCCTTTTGGACCACGTTTTTCTCCTGATATATGCCCAGGAGTGGGATTGCAGGGTCATATGGTAGCTCTATTTTTAGTTTTTTAAGGAACCTCCATACTGTTCTCCATAGTGGCTGTACCAATTTACCTTCCTACCAACAGTGTAGGAGGGTTCCCTCCTCTCCAGCATGTATTGTCTGTGGATTTTTTGATGATGGCCATTTTGACTGGTGTGAGGTAATATCTCATTGTAGTTTTGATTTACATTTTTCTAATAATTAGTGATGTTGAGCACCTATTCATGTGCCTCTTGGCCATCTGCATGTCTTCTTTGGAGAAATGTCTTTTTAGGTCTTCTGCCCATTTTTTGATTGGGTTGTTTGTTTGTTTTGATGATGTTAAGCTGCATAAGCGTTTGTAAATTTTAGAGACTAATCCCTTGTTGGTCACATCATTTGCAAATATTTTCTCCCAATCTGTGTGTTGTCTTTTCATTTTGTTTATGGTTTCCTTTGCTGTGCAAAAGCTTTTGAGTTTAATTAGGTCCCATTTGTTTATTTTTGCTTTTGTTTCCATTACTCTGGGAGATAGATCGAAAAAGATATTGCTGCAATTTACGTCGGAGAGCGTTCTGTCTATGTTTTCCTCTAGGAGTTTTATAGTGTCCGGTCTCACATTTAGGTCTTTAATCCATTTCGAGCTTATTTTTGTGTATGGTGTTAAGGACTGATCTAATTTCACTTTTTTTTTTTTTTTTTTTTTTGCATGTAGCTGTCCAGTTTTCCCAGCACTATTTGTTGAAGAGGCTGTCTTTCCATCAAGGTTAAGTAATTTAATTCATCTAATCACACATGGAGTTAAGATTTGGACTGTGTAGTGGGCTTCTATTGTGCTCCCTGTCCAGAACCGACCTCCTTACTTCTTCTGGTAAAAGAACTCTCTTTTTTGTGGGGAATCCATTCGAAGCGGTTTGGATGGGACTGTCACTGCTTTTCTTCAGGGATGTGCACAAGACCCTGTCCTGGCCCAATCACAATACTTCATGCCCTTGGCCAAAGTAACTGAATCAGGGATGGTCATGTGACCCAAACCCAGACAATCAGATCCTTCCATAGGACTTTTCTGCCAAAACTATCGGGGAAGAAGTTTTATTCTTCCTGAGTTACTAATCTGGTAGGATGTGAGCCTTTCACTATCGGTGGCCACCATGCTCACCATAAGGAGAGCACCTGGGATAGACGAAGCCCTGATGACATTGTGGACATCCTGAACCCAGCCTTGTCTAACCAGACATATCCTCTAGACTTTTCAGATACGTGAGTCAAAATATTCCCCTTTCGCTTGATAGTATGAGCTGTGTTACTGTCATACAAAACCTCATGAATATAAGGTGTAATTAGCACCTCCTCCCCATCCTCAAGCTTCATCTCACAAAGTCAAGGTGTTTGTCAAGGAAGGACTGGGAGCTGGGGTGATCTCCCGCATCTCAACAGGAGTCAGGCTATACAACTTTGTGGGACGCTTCCAGTTCCCAGATGCTCTTCTTCTATTACAGCCCCCGCCCCATTTCCCTAGTATTATTCCTGTGTGTGCTGACAGATGTGTCTCTCCCTACTCGTTTATGAAGTTTTGCCTGTCCCCTTCCTAATGACCTTTGTCTCCATCAATAATCACACACTCCCTAGGGATAGGGAGATTAACCACTTCTAGGTCTTCTTTGTCTCCACCAATTTCTAGTCCAAGGTTCTCAAGTGTCTGATATGGAGCCTGGTGGTTTGAGGGTATCTGCGTGTTTGTGGGTGTATGAATGTGTCCTTGGGATACATGACAATGAAGCTGGAGGGACTGCCAAAAAGCATGTATGCTGCAGACTAGAGAGAGGGAGAGAATAAAGAGTTGAGCAAACAGGACCCCTTGAGATTGCAGAGTCTGAGAAGCTCTGCTCAGTAACTTGAGCTGGCTTTATGTTATTGTTTATTCAGACTCCATCTTCTACCAAAAGAGGACCAAGGGAACTTACAACTATTGTTCTTGAGATACAAACAAGGATGGCATAAATGTGGTGTTTACTTCCTTAACTGTGTGTCCTGCCCTGGCACCAGGCCCACTCAGGGACCCCAAGAGCAGGCTCATCCTACCAACAACTATGGTCCTCACCAACTGGCCTACCCAGAATCTCTGGCTGGGCTGAGTAGTGAAGGGCTTTTCTTGCTGAAGGCAATCAGTAAAGACTGGAAGAGGTGAGTGTTTCTCCAAACGTGCAGACACTAACACGAGGATACAAGGATCATGAGGAATCAGGAAAACATGACACCACAAAAGGAACAAAAAAAAGCTGCAGTAACCGGCCCTAAAGAAATGGAGATCTACAAACTGTCTGACAAAGAATTCAAAATAATTATCTTTAAAAATGAAAAGGCAAGTCACAGACTGGGAGAGAATATTCGCAACTTATGTATCTGACGTAGACTCATGTCCAGAACTTATAATGAAGTTTTACAACTCAATAATAAAAAACAACCCAATTTTAAAACTGGCCAAAGACAAACACTTAACAAAAGAAGAAATACCCAATAAGCACATTAAGAGATTGCCAACATCTATAGTTGTCAGGGAAATACAAATTAAAACCACAATGAAACACCACTTCATACCCAATAGAACCATTAAAATATTAAAAATAGATAACATGAAGTGCTGGTGATGATGTGGAGCAATTAGAACTTGCGTACACTGCTGGTGGGAGCGTCAAATAGTCCAGCCTCTTGGGAAAAGAGTTCTTCAGTATCTTAAAAACTTAAACATACACCAGTCCTTCAAATATTAGGCATTTGCCCAAGAGAAATGAAAACCCAAGTTCACACAATAACATATACAAATGTTCACAGCAATTTTATTTGTAATAACCCAAGACTGTAAACAACCTAAATGTCTATCAGCAGTTGAATGGATAAACAAATTGTGGTACCTCCAAATAACGGAATACTACTCAGTAATAAAAAAAAGAAAAACAGAATGAACTATTGGCATATATAACCACACGCATGAATCTCAACAAAATTACGCTGAGTAAAATGAATCATATACGCAAAAAGTACATATTCTATATTTCCATGTCTATGAAGTTGGAGAACAGGCAAAATTAATCTGTGGTGCTAGAAATGGGATCAGGTGTTGCCTGGGGTGGAGACAGGGTTTTGACTATAAAGGTGCACAAGGCTTTCTGTGGTGATGGAAATGGTCATTTCTTAATTGGAATAGTGGTTACGTGACTAGATCTATTTGTCAAATCTTACCAAACTTCACACTCTGACTGTGTGCATAATATGGTATGCAAATATTCCTCAATGAATAAAATATTCTTTAATCAAAACAAGTACAAGGAGGAGGGCGATGGAAGCTCTTACCTCATGCTGCCCCTGTCCTGCTCTTACTTCTTCAGACAGAATACTGCAGATCTAACAGATGAAGGTGGAGGGGGAGCCTTTGTGACAGAGGTCTAGTTTTGGACATCACAGCCCAGTACCCAAAATGCAGGCGACGAGACAGTCCAGGCATGCTTGGGACACAGTCCTTAACAGAACCCTGAGAAAAGAGTCATTTGCAGGTGCAACAGACACAAGTAAAATCTACACCGGACTCCAGGTTCTCTGCCTCCACTTACATGGGCAAGTTATTCAACCTCTGTGTGCCTCAGTTTCCTCATCTGTGAATGGGAAGAGCTCCTAGGGTTGTCATTAGATTCAATTAATAAACCTCAAGTATTCAGAATAGAGTTCAGCAAAGAGGATAGTGCACAATAAATGTTGGCTGCTCTGGGGACAGTGGGGGGCCTAAGGTCGCTGGGGCGACTGAGCTCAAGGGGGATGAAGGTGAGGCTGCTGGAGGGGGCCATCCAACCCAGGTATCTCTTGCTGCCTGTGCCAAAGTTGCTGTGCATCCCTGGTGTGGGCATGCACCACATACTCTGCGTATCTTGGGCTTTCATTTCCTAGGGCCACCATAGCAAGGCACCACAATTGGGTACCTTAAAACAACATAAATTTATTTTCTCACAGTCTGGAGGCTAGAAGTCCAAAATCAAGGTGTTGCAGGGCCACACATCCTCCCAAGTCTCTAAGAGAGGGAGCCCCAGTGTTCCTTTTCTTACAGAAGCATCATTCCAATCTCTGCCTCCATTTCACATAGCCATATTCCCTCTATGTCTCTGTCCAAAGTTTCCTCTTTGTATAAGGACACCAATCACATTGGATCAGGGCCCACTCTACTCCAGTGTGACCTCAGCTTAACCTGTTTACACTGCAGAGACTCTACTTGCAAATAAAGTCACATTCACAGGTACCCTAGGTTAGGACTGGACGGTATCTTTTAGAGGGACATGGTTCAACCCGTAACACTGGGTCTCTACTCCACCCTGAATGCATATGTGAGGATGCTCAGTATACACGTGTGTCCAGGCATGTCATCACACTGGTCTGTACAGTGTCCATCATAGCTGTGTGCGTGTGTGCGCACTTCCATGCTCTGGCTGAGTGGACCCATGTACTGGGTTCCATGTTCAAGTCTTGGGTTTATGTCAAACATGGGAGTTTCCGGTTTTCTCCCCCACTCTGACCTAAGACTCCTTACCTGCCCAGAGGCCCCTAAGCTTACAAACAAAAGGAAGCGTTTTTAATGACTTTCCACTAGTAAAATGAGTTATTTCCTGACTGCCATATTTCCTCCTCTAATTATACACCTATGTCCTCCATTGGCTTACTGAGGAGGAAAGACAAAAGGGCCGCAACGCAGGCTGACTCAGGGTGTGCGCACACAAACACACACACACTTTCACAAGAAGCGGATGGGGTGTGGTACCCAAAGCAAGCTGAGCACCCTAGGGGTCTTCTTGACTGAGACAAACATCTGCAAAACTCCCCGGAGCACCTCATACCATCAGGGTCTTCTACTCTAGAACTGCGTATATATTTTCAGGCACAAACATTAACATTAATATCTTTAAATATTCTTTTAACATAAAAACACCAATAATAATTCACCCCCCCCAAAAAAAAATTACTCTAAGGTTGCTGCTGGTTTCTCCACTGGCAAGTGAACCCAGGCAGGGTGAGGGGGTAAAAAATAGAGTTCTCCTGCCGGCCCTCCTGCTGCTGCCCCTGAGAAATGGGGGTTCACAGACTGCATTTGAGGATGGGCCCAGGACAGCTCTGGCAATCACGCTCCCTGGCCTAGAAGTAACCGGACAAGGAGACTAAACAATAGATTCTCTGTGCCTCTTTTCAGAGAAATACAGTGTACGAGAGCGAGAAGGAAGTTCGAGACCATATTCCGACCTCCTCATTTTACGTAAGGGAAGACTGAGGCCTAGGAAGGAATTCAGTGTTGGCTAAGCTCAGGGATCCAGTGTCAGCTGACTCCTTTACAGTATTCCTTTCCCCTCACCTCCTGCCTCACCCACTCCGTCTCTTTAGGCTTGAGGTGAGGAAGATGGAGAGGGAGGGTGGAGGGAAAGTCCCCGGTCAGGGAAGGTACAGACAAGAGCCACTGGAGAGCATCTCGTAAGGCACAGAAACTCCCTCTCCAGCTGGAGGTTCCTCCGAAGCCCAGACCTCCCTCCCAGAAAGTCCAAGGTGCCCACTGCCTGCCTCAGCCCCCTCTGCTGATCTACTTAACCCAGAGACACTACTGCTCCTGTGCTTTGATCGTGCAGGCGTCAGGAGCTTTTTGTCCTATTATTCACTGCAGGGTGGATGCTGGGTTGTCTCTCCTCATTACAGGCAGCGGCTGGGCTGCCCACCACCTCCCCCAGGGCCACTGGATGATGTCCATCAATAAGTCAGTAACAGCAACTGGATTTGAGATGCCTTCTGGGGAAAGGGTTTGCACCATTTCAGTTTTCTACAAGCCTCTTTTTAGGAAGAGAGCTGGAGAGGAAAACAATAAGCATAAAAACTATAGAAGTGGGCTTCCCTGGTGGCGCAGTGGTTGAGAGTCCGCCTGCCGATGCAGGGGACATGGGTTCGTGCCCCAGTCTGGGAGGATCCCACATGCCGCGGAGCGGCTAGGCCCGTGAGCCATGGCCGCTGAGCCTGCACGTCCAGAGCCTGTGCTCCGCAACGGGAGAGGCCACAACAGTGAGAGGCCCGCGTACTGCAAAAAAAAAAAAAAAAAAAAAACTATAGAAGTGCATGTAAAGATGCTAAGAGGCCTGTCTTGTCTGCCCAGTTGACTGCACAGCTTTTGAAGGCAGGTCCTGCTCTTATGTACGTGTGTCCGCCAGAGCAGCCAGCATACAGTGAGATGTGACCAGTATTTATTTAACAAGTGGATGCATGAGTGAGCATCTCCTCCCAAGCCTCAAGCCCATTCCCTCCAAGGATAGAGGAAAAAGAGCACAGAGCTTCATAGCACTTCTAACTGCACGGCATGATGGGATAAATTTTTCTGTTTACTCACAATCTCCATACATATACACCAGAGGATACAAGATCTATGCAGTCATTTCCTTTTGTTCACAGCTGTATCCTTAGCACCTAGCACAGTGCCCAGCTCATGGTAGGTCCTCAACCGATGTGTGCAATAAATGAATGAACTGGCGTCAGACCTGTGATCTAATTCCAGCTCAGCCACCAG
This sequence comes from Monodon monoceros, assembly GCF_005190385.1. Taxonomy (NCBI): domain Eukaryota; kingdom Metazoa; phylum Chordata; class Mammalia; order Artiodactyla; family Monodontidae; genus Monodon; species Monodon monoceros. The sequence goes on along the minus strand of NW_021703774.1, from coordinate 35,084,744 downwards.
CTTGCTGAGTAACCTAGGCCAGTCACTTCCCCTCTTTGGGGCTCAATATTTCCCTCTCTATACTGGGGGCTTTGTGCCAAAAGATCTCCAGTGACGTCACCCAGTCTAGACATTTCTTGGAGAACATGGAACATCGGTGTCGTCATACAGAGTCATGCTGTGAGTCTTCCAGACCCATGTTCTGTCCCTAGCATCTTTATGGGAACCTCTATCACCAGGTGCTTTGATAGCCCATGGAGAAGCAGATGTGATGGGGTTATATAGTAAAACACAGTTATGTGCAGCCAGGGCAAATGTTCTGAGACTAGAGAAAAGAAATGCCCTTGGATGGAAAGCATGACTTCTGCAAAAGTGGCAAAACCTTTGTGAGTTCATACCTTTATGCCTGAAGTTGCTCTCTTCCCACCAAAATTCCAGGCACTAAGAGCCCCTCTGGTGGCGCTGGATGATGTCCATCAATGGGATGGAGTTGGGAGTTGGGAGAGCATGAAAAGCAGGGGAAGCCCTAAAGAAGCCGTTTGCCAGCACACAGTCCTGGAAATACAGGTGGAACTGGGCAGGGGCCAGTGACACTTTTCATGATTAATCTTGAAGTCTCCAAGGAGAGAAAACACATTCCAAAATGACTGCTCGAGACAAGCACAATGTGAGACCATAGAAAATCAAGGACAACTCAGATTCAGGAATTAGGGGAAGACTCAGCCTGCCTAGGTAGCAACGATGAACTTAAAGAGAACTGTATGTAGCAGGGTTCCCTAACTGGACTAGGGCACACAATTCTCATTCTATCGTGGGAGTTCACTCTCCTCAGCTAAGCCTTCCTTGTTGGGTGCCCTTCAGACATTGTTATGACTGGGTGAGTCCCCAGCAACCCCTCCATCCTCACCCCCACCTTGCAGAAAGCTTGCCTTTCCAGAATTGTTACTAGGCCATATATATTATGTCTGTAGGGTGGGCAAAGGAGTGGGTGGTATCCCCCAGTTTACAGACCCAGGAGGTGGAATTTGAGGGCTGGCCAGACTAGTTCTTACATCTAAGTCTTGACGCCCCTGCCGCCTCCTCCCCCTCCCCTGAGCAGCAGAGCTGTTTTGCCAGCGCAGCCTTGCTCAAGGTCAAGGAGCAGCCAAGGCCAGGAGGAGGGAGCGGTGGTTCCCAGCACTGCTGTCACCTGACATTTACTTCATAGGCTGTTGACTCCCAAACAATACCGATTTGCAGGGTACCTTCCGTCTAGTTTTCCAGTAATCCATTCCCACCAAACAAACATGCAGGTTCCCCTGGCCCCGCGAGGACCTGGAAAAACACTGCGCTTGGCTGGCCTCCCGGGCTTGGGTTTGCCTGTCCCCTCGCGGCCAGCGCCGGCCGCGGCTGGACGCAAGTGGCCATGCTCTGGCGCCCAACTTCCACTAGAGGGAAACAGCGGGCCGCAGAACCTCCGACCGCGCCCGCCTTTCACGGGCAAGTTCGGCTTGCGCCTGCGCAGACCCAAGGTCGCCTCTGGCCCCGCGCCCGAGCCGGGCTTCCGGCGGCCGCGGCGGTGGAGGCCGTTGTGGGCCACCCGCCCAACCTGGAGCGGTGGTTCTGCGGTCCCGGGAGAGAACAATGGGCGAGTTTCAGCCCTCCGGGCTGGGCAGCCTTGTTCCAAGGCCCCAGGGACGCGATAAGAGGCAGCAAGCTGCGGTCGCGCCGGGGATTTAGGAAGAATTCCCAGACGGCTAGGACGCAGCGCTGCCGCCGCTCCTTTAAATCCCGGCCGATTCCTCGGCCGCCTTTGGCCACAGGGCTGGCCTCTCACTTTCCGGCCGCCCCACGGCCCCTCCTCCGGCCCACCGACCGTCCATCTGGCTCCGTGCTGAGCAAGGTCTCCTCAATCTCGTATTTTCAGAAGTCGCACAGACCCGGGAGGACCGGGGCGTGGGCAGAGGCCACCCGGAACGTCCAGTGTACAAAGAGCTCCAGGAATGGGCCTGTGGGCCAGTTGCGCTTACTGCTTCAGAAGTTCCAAGGTCGGCGCAGGAAACGATTTCAGGGATCAGCTAGACACCGATGAGAAAACTGAGAAAGTACACTGTCCAAGGTTACGGAGTTTGCTAGCGAGGAGCAAAATCAAACCATGTCACTCCCCTCCTTGGGACCCTGTAATGGTTCCTCTGGCTCTTGGGAGAAAGTTGGAGCTCAAGGCCCTGCATCATCCGCCCCTGCTTACTCCCCAACATACCCCCCTCTCTTCTCCTTCTCCATCTTTTGGCTTTGGCAAGCTCCATCTCTGCAGGCTAACTCCTACTTGTCTTCAGGTTCTCGGTTCACACACGATTTCCTCTGCAAAGCTTTCCAGGCCTTCCCTGTACCTCTCACATAGAACCCTATCCAATAGTGTGTTCAGATATCCCATGCAGAACCTCCCTGCCTGTTTACCCAGAGTCCCCATTCTCCCCTCAGACTGTGAAAGCCCCCACCAGCATCTAAACCCGTCCTGGGCCCATGATAGGGACTCCATAAATATATATATATGAGTGAATGAATGGGTCAGAGCCAGCCCATCTAGTTTCTGGACCTGTGTACTTTTCAACATATTGCCCACTGGCCCTTTTCTTCTTATAACTAAAATAAGATTTATGGCATGGAAGCACCTATGCTAGATGGCAAACATGGGGAAACCAAGTCTCAGAATGAGAGCCAATTCTTGGAAGAATATTGTGTTTCTTGCTTCTGCAGCCAAGGAGTAATTTTCAACGTGGTGTTTTCCCTATTACTGCACTCTGAGTGGTAATTTCTAACAAGTTATTTTTGTTATCTCACTCAGAGATAAGACCTCACCAAACAGATTTCAAACCATGTTCCTAGAATCTGACTGAGTGCTTGAGGGGCTCCATGTGCCCACTTCAATCAGAGCAGCACCATTTTTATTATTTTTTCTTTTTTCAGGTAGTACTTGTGGAAAAGAAAAGAAGCCAAGGTTTCTGTTAATGCTTTAAGAATGTTCAGGAATCTACAGCACCAAAGGATTGCGAAGTAGAGCTGCTGAAGAGCTGTGAACAACTGTTAGCAGCTGATCATTTCAAAGGGCTGTAGCCTCCATTCCCAGTGAAGCACATATTACAACTTGCCAGCCTACTGAGCTTTTGCCCTTTTCTTTCATATGGAGTCTATGTTTCCTGTTCTTTATTATTTCTTCTTCCCTGATAGCAGGGAATCTGATGTTAAATGGATACTGTAAGGAACTGAGAGGTAGTTTTTTCAAAGTTTGTCACATCTATAAGAAAAGTTGCTATGTTACTTCTCAATTGAAGAAGAGAGAGTTGAACATTTTATATCTCTCCATAGAAAAAGGTTTTTGTTGTCTGAGGCCCTAGTTTGTGTTTTTTTTCCCCCCCAGTGGGCCCCCTCCAAAGATGTTCAGGTCCTAGTCCCTGGAACCTGTGAATATGTTCATGGCAAGAGGAACTTTACTGATGTGATTGTGTTAAGAATCTTAAAGAGATTATCCTGGGCCCACCCATGCGGGCCCAATGTAATCGGAAGGGTCATTACAAGTAGGAGGTAAGAGTGTCAAAATCAGAAGACGTGTCAATGGAAGCAGAGGGTGAAGTGAATGCAGTGTGAGAAAGACCCAGCCGAACACTGATGGCTTTGAAGATGGAGGAAGGGGACATGAGTCACAGAATGCAGGTGGCCTCCAAAAGGTAGAAAAAAGCAGGAAACATGTTCTCCCGTAGAGCTTCCAGAAGGAACGCAATCCTGCTGACACCTTGATTTTCGCCCAGTGAGACCGAGTTTGTACTTCTAGCCTTCAGAACTGTAAGATACATTTTAAGCCACTAAATTTGTAGTAGTTTGTTACAGCAGCAATAGGAAAACTAATCTCCCCCCCCAGAAGGAGAAATATTCCTGCCATAGACCCACTTTAATGGCAAGAAGGGGGTTCATTGGAGACAGGAGATGATTGGACCTTAGAGCTATTGTGAGGAGAGAGCGCTCCTGCAGTTGGGGTAGGAACGTTAGAGGCTACCCAGATGTACACGTATCCCTTGTCATTCCAAAAGGGTGTAAGGCGGCACCCTAGGGGTATATTGTGTAGCACTTGCATGCACTGTCTTATGTTTTGACTATTTGTATAGCCATTTTTATTTCCCCTGCTAGCCTGGAAGATTCCCAGATGGCATTCATCTCTATATCCCTGTTGTTCCCAGGGCACTTCACACTTCCCAAAGCCCTGGCTGGTGTGGCCAGTATCCATTTTGAGTCTTACCACAACTCTCGTGGACTCAGGCAAGACCAGTATTATTATTATTAAATTTTTCATTTTCCAAAGACTAGCCCCCAAATTTCTCTGACACCCAGGCCCTTCTCTCCCCACTATTCCAACCATTTTATCTGCAAAGTGAATGCTCGAGCACAGATGAGGAAACTGAGGCGTTTTTGGACTCCCAGGGGTCCTGACACTGGGCTCTGAGGGGTCCAGAGTTGCTGTGTGGACCACCTTGGGCTGCTTCCTCACTCTAAACACAGGAGAAAATCCTTTTGCCCAACTGGTGGTGGAGAGGAAACTCCACAGCAGAGAAAACCATCTTGCTTCTCAAGGACATTGAGGGATGTGGACGGGAAGAGGGAAAGGCCCCCTCTGGTTCTGGCTCTGGGTGCAGGAGGCAGGCAGGGCTAACTGTGAGGGGCCCCTGCTCTGAGCCACTGCCTCTTCCCCAACTGTCCTAAGGAAGTGTTGCTGCGGAGGTAGGGAGGAGGAACGGTCACGCCTCTGGCCGAGACTGCAGGAGCTGACCTGAGGACAGTCAGAAGAGAATGTTATCTACCACTGTTTGAAAAATTCTCTGTCTCCCATCAACATTCTCACGTACAGAGACAGTGCAGTCTCTGGAATCAGAGACAGTTTCAAGTCATAGGTCCCCACTTACCCGTGGTGTAACCTTGGCAAGTCACTTTGCCTGGATGCGATCCCACTTCATCTGCAGAACGTGGATAACACCTACCCTGCATATCGCTGGGAAGATAAAAATAATATATGGAAAATAAAAAGCACTCAAATGATAGCTATATTATTTATAATCAAGAAAACCGGAGGATTGGATTTCTCAAGGTTGGGCATCTGGTAAATAAATGGTGGAACCAAGACCCCATCCTTAACCCAAGTCTGCTGTTTCTCATCTAAAGGCCCTTCACTTCCCAGAAGCTTCTGAGGCCAGGCGCCGGCCCTCCAAGGCAAAAGCTTCCCCACCCGGCTTACACAGAGGGAAGCAGGGGCTGCTTCTGAACTCGGCCCTCACCCAGAACCCGCTGGAAGCCGCGCGGGTTCACACAGCCGCGCACAGTCTGGAACCCCGCCTGTCTGGAGACCCTAAACCTCTGCGCCAGGAGGCATCAGGGCGGCCACGTGCATCTCCTCCGTTCTGCCGCTGGCCCTGGGCTCCCGCCCGCGCGCCAAGGGGAACTGAGCCCGCGGTCAATGTGGACCCCTGGGCGGCGCCAGGCACGGTCTCGGTGAGGCAGCTCCAGGAGCGCGTCCCTTTGGGGAGCGGGCCCTTCCAGCCCCGGGAGCGGCGGGGAGCGGCGAGGCGCGCAAGGAACCCCGGGCGGGCACACGTCCGCAAACCCTTAAGCCAAGCTCTGGCTTTCGCACGCGTGGACGATCGGCGCGAGGGCCGGGCCGGAGGAACCCGGTGCGGGCCAGGGAGGACCCGCGAAGCCGTCCAGGGCGGCCGGGAGGCGTCAGGAGAGGGGCCCGGCGCGGCGGCGCTGGGCCCGCCCTGGGCCGCAGCCCTCAGAGTTCAGACGGGGCCAAGGCGGTCAAAACTCGGCCGGCTCGCGCCAGGGGCTGTGGCCAAGGCTGACGCGGGGTGCTGAAAAATGTTTGGACTAGCCGGCGCAGCCCCCAGGGCTCCGCGGAGCCGCGCTGGAGGGGCCCTCCCTAGGCGGCTCGGCCAAGCGGCCTGCGCCGTGTTCTCCAGCTGCGGCGAAATCCCGGGGTCTCTCGGTCCCCGACGGCGGGAAACGCGGGCTTCCTCCCCCGACTTGTCGCCTCGGGGCTCCCCAGCCCTGGCGTGCGATGGGGATCCCTGAGTAGGCTATGGAAGGAAAGGAAACGCAGGTCTGTTCTTCATTCTTTTGTGCAATCCACCCGCGCACACGCAGGTCAGGTGGCCCTGGAGGATGGCCGAGGGCCGGGTGTGCACAGGGAGGGGGGGTAAAAACTTCCGGAAAGTGAGCACCTGCTTTACCAGGATGACAGGCACAGGGACCCAGAAACGGACCTGTGCTGCCCTTCCCCAGGAGCCTTTACACAGCCCCGACTTACCTTACTGTGATAAGACTGTAAATCATAAAGAGCTTTGCATTTTCCTAGGTACTTTCAACCCACCTTTCTTCTTTATCTTTACAGCAACTACGTGAAGCAGACAGGGCTGACACCTATTCATTTCACAGGTGGGAAATCACAGGGCTGGGAAAGGCCTGAGGTTCTGTGCCCGTTTGCCTAGCTAGGCTCTAACAAACAAAGGTCGAAGTCCCTTCTCCTTTTACTCCCTTGGCGGGGGCCCAGGTTTCCACCCTCCAACATTACTGTACAGAATGGCCTCTATTTCTCTGAGAATTAGGCCATCGAGTCACTCTTACTTGGAGAGGTGATGACAGCAAGTGACAAGAAAGCAGGTTCTCCTTATTGCAGAAGAAATTACGTGAGTGGTCTCCTTAGATCCTTCCCTCCCAGTTGGAAGGAAGATTGGCACTCCTGGCCCTAGAGCAGTGATTCTCAAAGTCTTGTCCCCAGACTAGCAGCAGGAACATCACTTGGGATCTTGTCAGAAATGCACATGATCCCAGACCTGCTGAATCAGATACTCCGGAGGTTAAGGCCAGCAAGTTTTGCTTTAAGGGGCCCTTCAGCCCATTCTGTGATGCACACTGAAATCTGGAGAACCACTGGTCCAGAAAAGACTCTCTATAGGCTAGAGGCAGGCCCTGCATCCAAATGGCTGACTGCCACACTGCTTAGAGGCCCGAGAAGGCAAGAAATGACCTGGGAAGTCCAGTGGTTAGCTGCAGTGTGGAAAGTCCATTCCTCAGAATCTCTATTAACTGTGTATGTGTGTGTGTGTGTGTGTGTGTGTGTGTGTGTGTACCCATAAAATATTGGAAAGAATGGAGACTTTCGGGATCCCATACAAAACTGTATTTACAAACTCACTGAACTCCCTAACACTCTCTAAGTGTACCTGCTGTGGACCAGCCCCTCAACTGGCTAAGGACGAGCTGGATGTTAGCTGACTCTGAGTTGAAACAAATGCAACCATGTCATTTCATGAAATGGAACTTCACTGTTAGGTGCACGAGGTAAGAAGTGGAGCAGACACTGCTGTGTCCGTCCCCCTGTCTAACAGAAAGGTGGCACTGTCTGGGTTAAAGTATAGAGCCAGCCAGGGAGTCAAGGGAGGCTGTGTTCCTCCCTGTTGGCCCCAGTGATCGACTTGGGAATGGGCATCAGGTGTGATTCTGGCCAATGAGAGATGGGGGAAGATTGCTGGGGAGTTGATGGAGAATTTTCCTACCTCTTTAAAAGGGACACAAGAAAAGTGTGTCTCTTTTTTGTCTCCAGATGTCATTACCTGGACTGCCACAATCTTCCTAGACAGGGAAGAAATTAGCCTAGAAGGACAAGCAGCATATTGGGGTGACAGGGGAGAAAGTCAGGAAACACCTGGGCTCGTCATGACATTTTTGAACTGCTAAATTAATTGACCTTGGGTGGTGGCTAGGGTGAGGGGTTTAGATGGGAAGGTGGGGGGAACACTTGGGATTTTCTTGTTAAATGAGATAAATTCTTTTTCTTATTTAGACCACTATTAGTTGGGTTTTCTATTACTTGCTGCCCAAGTCATCCTAATACGATTAATGTGATTAGAATCTCACTGGAATACACAAGCAGAGAGAAAAATAGGGCATCAGAGGGAGTTATCAGGAGGACACTGGGGACTCCTGGCAACTCTAAGCATTGGATTATCTTGTCTCCCACTTCTGCCTTGGGAGTCCCCAGTGCCACCACTAATGGGTTACTCTCTTGCCATCTGCCCCCTTTTGTGTCTGCTGTTTTCTCTTTCTACCACCTGGCTGGTACTCTCTATAATTTCCAGTTCAAATTTCCAAGAATGAGACCCCATTGGCCTTGTTAACTACCCCTGCTTCAGATAGGGAAGAGCTCTTCATGCCAGGCCACCTCATCAGCCACTGGTCAGGCTGTGGGTTGACTGTCCTTGAATCAGAGTCCTGTCTAATCGGCCATGCAAAGGAGGGTGGATGCAGAACATGGCCAGCCTCACTCAGTCTGAGGCCGAGGTCATGGGCTGGGAAGGCTCCCTTAGCAGGAAACAATGCTCTTGGCAGGTACCAACACTGACTTGCCAGCACAGCCTTCATGGGGAACAATGAAATGGCAGTGCTGAGCCAACCAGGGTCAGAGCAAAGGAATCCACTTCCACCGCAAGCCCTCTCCGCTGTAGATCTGTTATATACCCGAGAGTAAGGGGTGCCCAACCAAAATCCCTGCCCAGATCCTAGATCTGCCCCCAAACACACAGTCACACTGCTCAAAAAACATTCCCACCCCAGATGTACCCACCCATACGCCCGCAAAGGAAGCGGACACACGGCTGTTGTCCAAGACGCACACGCTCTGCCATATGGCACTTTACGGCAACTGTCGTAAGAGTTGTTTTGTTGCTTCAGTCACGGTGAAATAACGTCGTGGGCTGTGTGAGCAGCAGCACCTCTGATGGAACAGGGGCAGAAGTGAGGGCACCCACAGCGGCAGAATGTTTCCTAAATCAAAGCTTTAAAAATGCATAAGGGATTTAAGCACCTACGAGCCCAAGTGTGAGAGCGTGACACTGTTTCCGCTGTGTTTATGGCATTCTGATAGTAGGTGTGCCATTCTTTCCTTAAGAACAAGTAATCACAGGCATGGAAGAGGCGCAAACTGAGGTGTTTCTGTCACTGATTAATGCTGTATCCTTAGGCAAATTGTTTGAACTTTCTGAGCCTCAAAGTCTTCATTGGTAAAATGTGTCTAATAATACTTCACTTATAGGATTGCCAGGATTCTTATATACAGGAAGACACCTGAGAAAATGTTGAGCACATAATATTATAACATTTTAAAGGTGTCATCCTAAAAGACTCCTTCCCTGGGGCAAATGGACTATGGGATTATTTTGAGAGAATCGTAGTCTAAAGCTCCAGGTCATGGTATTGACTGGGTCCTGTGATGTCTGTCACCCAGCTCAGCAAATGAGCTTGGGATTCAATGTGGTCATCAGATCAGAAATGAGAAATGGCTAGAAGGCGCAAAGTGGGTGGTGGGATATTGGGAAGGAGACACTTTCATTAATGTGAATCTGCCCAGGAAATGGAGAGGAAGCCACAGTAGCGTCCAGAGCTGAGCCCAGGTGTAATTCATCATTTGATGCTACATGGGGAGTGGAATGGGAGCCAGGCCTGATGCTGGCTTGGGAACCTGGGGAAGAAGCTCAAGTTCACCAGGGAGCAGAGGCCACTGTGAAGAGTCAGTGAATGGTGGTGAGTCAAGCCGCCCGGCACTGAGACAGGGGACAGCGGTGGGAATGGGATTTTCAGGATTGGGGAGCCAAAGGACCTTTCAGGGAGTGGTGAAAGATATTTGGGAATTCTTGGCACTTGAGTCAGGAAAGGTCTATTAGATCTCTGAGAATATTCACAAGTTCAGTGTAAGTCTCCAGATGAGAGCCCAGCCTGGTCAACACCTTGATTTTAACCTTGTGATATCCTGAGCAGGAATCCAACCATTCTATACTACTTTCAAAACCTGAATTGTGAGATAATAAGTGAGTGTTGTCTTATGCTTCTATGTTTGTGATGAATTCTATGCAGATCAATGAAGAAATATGTGGTTCAGACTTGAGACTTAGAAATGTGTCCATCTTCATCTTATGTGTACTTTGGTTCTTCCCACCTTTGTTTCCTTTTTATTTTCCATTCGCTTATTTATAATTTTTTAAAGTCACAATCTGATCACTAAGAACCAGAAAGAATTTGACTGTATCGAAGTGCTGATACAATATATGACAATATAAGAAAAATATAAAGTCTGCATTCTGCTTCTGCCACTCAGTTGGTGTGGCTTTGGGAAAACTTCTTAGCCTTCCTACATCTTAGTTTCTCACCTATAAAACAGGGACTATAATGTTTACTTACTGCATTTAAGTCTGACTCGAGTCACATAATGTATTCCAATGTGCTGTATAAAATATGAAACTGTGTACAAATGTAAGCTACTATTGTTATGAAGCCAGAAAAATGAGCAGGGTGCCTGGGGCAGCCAGGTGAGCCAGTGGCAGTGAAAATCTAGCTAGAAAATCTAGAATCCTAATAGAGAGGAGAAAATTAATAGAGAGAGCCCGTTGCAGGAGGTGCTGGGAAGTAGCTACAAGGGCTATTTCTTCTCCCGAGCGTACTTGCATTCCCCAAATAAGAGGAGTGGACTGAGAAACACGCCAGACCAATTCTCAGTATCAGCAATAACAAGATTTCAAGTCGTAGGTGTAAAAAAAAGTAATATGACCCCCAAAATGGCCAACGAAATTGCTTAGAGAGCAAAGAAAAAAGGAAGCCACAGTATAATTATATAATGAAGATAGTAAACAGAACTAATGAATGAAACCAAACACCTATAAAGCAGAGGAGAAGCAGAAGGAAATTTCTTGGAGGAACTGTTATCATTGGCTGAAGACAGAATACGCCTGTGCTTAACAATGGCGAGGGAAACGTCTTACACAGGAAAGAGATCGTTGGAGAGAAAGGCTACAGGCACTGTGTAGCAGCATATGGAAATCCAATCCATAACAAAGAAAATCAGACAAGAGACGGGTGATAGGCACACCCGAGAAGAACAAAAAGACAGATGTGAAAATCAGACGAGTTCTACAACTACTAACAGCCTCCAAATTAGCAGAATGTTTTTTTAAGGCTCAGATTACAGTAGCTTTACAGAGAAATACTTTGGAGAAAATTCAGAAAAGGAAAACCAGCACCAATGCTATATTTACCCAACAATAACAACAAAGTGTTTTGTTTCCTGCCTGTTCCATTGTTCATTGACAATGAAGCCGCATTTTTTTTTAATAAATTTATGGCTGCGTTGGGTCTTCGTTGCTGCGCGTACGGGCTACTCTTCATTGGTGTTCGGGCTTCTCATTGCGGTAGCTTCTCTTGTTTCGGAGCACGGGCTCTAGGCACGCAGGCTTCTATAGTAGTGGCTCGTGGGCTCAGTAGTTGTGGCGCACGGGCTTAGTTGCTCCGTGGCATGTGGTATCTTCCCGGACCAGGGCTTGAACTGGTGTCCCCTGCATTGGCAGGTGGATTCTTAACCACTGCACCACCAGGGAAGTCCCTGAAGCTGCATTTTAAAAATGTGAACCCAGGTAATGTGAAAAACGTAAGTTCCAGATCAATTTACAAAAGTAATTAAAAGCTTTCGCAAGCATACAAAATCTTGTACTCATTTTAGAGATGGAATAAACTGAGAACCAATTCCAGGAAGTGAAACCAGATAATCCCATGCCACAGAGAAGATCCATGTATATAGGATCTTGAGTTAATTTAACACTAAATTGAGTTCAAAGCTCAGCTCTACCATTTGTCATTTGTGAGATGCTGAGCCTGTTAATTAGCCTCTATAAAACTGAGATAATAAACACTTTATAGGGGTTTGGAGAGGACAAAGTGGAATAATATATATATAAAACGGCTGGCTTACAGTCAATGATCAAAAATGGTAACTAATCTTTAAACTACTAAGGTCTCCCCAGCTGTAAAGTAAGGGAACTAACTAAATACACTGCAGGATCCTTTCTGCCTTTTGAGTCTTATGCTTCTACCCTTGTACATCGTTGGTGGGAATGTAAAATTGTGCAGTCGCTGTGGAAAATAATTTGGCAGTTCCTCAAAAAACTAAACATAGAATCATCATACAACCCAGTAATTCCACTCCTAGTTATGTACTATTCAAATGAATTGAGAGTGGGGACTTAAACAAATGCTAGGCCACCAGTGGTCATTGCAGCATGATTTACAGTAGCCAAAAGGTGGAAAGAACCCAGTGTCCATCAACAGATGAACGAATCAACACAATGTGGTGTGCATATACAATGGAATATTATTCAGTCATAAAAAGGAATAAAGTTCTGCTACATGCTACAACATGGATAGACGCTGATGACTTTATGCTGGGTGAAATAAACCAGAGACAGAAGGACAAATATTGTATGATTCCATTTATATGAAATATATAGAATAGGAAATTTCATAGAGACAGAAAGTAGAGATTACCATGGGCTAGGGAAGGGAGAAGGGGAAGTTATTGCTTAATGGGTATCGAGTTTTTACTTGGGATGATACGGATGTTTTTGGAAACAGATTGTGATGGTGGTTGCACAACAGTATAAATGTAATTGATGCCACTGAATTGTACATTCAAAATTGGCTAAAATGGCGTATTTCAGTTATAGTAATAATTTCCCCACCAAAAAAAAAGTGTGGTTCAATCTTTCAGACCCTCCAAGTTAGAGAAATGAACGCTACTAGCATTTTCATATCCCCTGCAGTCATAAGGGTGGGCTCTTGAGTCAGTTTGCTTGGGTTAAAATGCCCCCTCTGTCACGTACTATGTGTGCCATCAGAGGCAAGTTACGCAAATTTTTGAGCTTCAGTTTCCTCTTCTGTAAAATGGAGGTAAAATAATCCCTACCTCATAGGGTTGTTATAAGGAAGCTGTGAAGTTCTTACATCATGACTGGTACAAGGAAAGTGCTTATGGAGTATAGTTTCTTATTATTCCTTGAGAAGTGTCACTAAAGTGGTAGCAGAAGGTAGAGAGCATCAGAGAACTGAGTGTGGAATGGTGCTGGGGTGAAATCTCTTGCCGTGCTTGTACTGATTTCCCAAGATGCTCCCAGTGAGACGGGAACTGAAGGGCTTGCTGCCCTGGGCTCTCACCCCCAGGTGACCAGAAAACAACAAAGTACTCCTTGAAGCTCTGCTTCAAGCCCACTCCACCCTTCCCACTATAGGCAGAGAGAGAATTCTAAACCCTTCAGTAATATCACCTCACTTCCCTTAGAATCCAGTCCAAACTCTTGAATAAGACTTACAAGGCACCTCCTGATCAAGTCCATTTACTAGTCCCTTCTCAACTCTCACCACACTTCGTCTCACCCTTTATGCTTCAACAATGTTGACCTGCTCACAGCTCCGCCTGGAAGGCTCCCCACCTCACCACCTCACCTGGCTCTCTCCTCCCTATTTTTCTGCACTTGGACATAATAACCTTCCAGGAGGGTTTCTCTAACTCACTAAGGCTGAGTTAGATGCTTCTCCTATGAGCTGGCTTAACGCTCTTTCTCCTATCACTACCACTGCATACTGACTCTGCTGTTATTGCCTGTTTTCTTATCATCTTTCCAGTGAGATCATAAGCTCCTTGTGCTGTTAACCATTTCATCCCCAGTACCTAGCACAGTACCTGCAGTGCCTGACTCATAGAAACACATGCTAGTTGAATAGATGAATGAACTTGAATGGATGAAAGAATAGGTGGACGGATGACCTGGCACTGGTTCTATAAATCACATCAGGTTGTGAGATGGCAACATCAGTTCCTTTTGCCTTTTCAGGCCTTTATCAGACAGTTATGGACCCTTGACATTGTGTCAATATCAATGGGGAAGAGTGACAGCACAGGTCTCAAACAAGGGAGGTGGAATGACTGTTAGTTTTTTTAGAAACTTCACTGGCTCCAACCACATACCTTCAAATAGATTCCTACACGTGATCCCTATCCCTCTACCATCCAAACCTACCTGGTTCTTAACTCGCCTACTTCTGCTGATGGTAGTACCATCATCTGAGCTATTAAAGCTTAAAATGCTTGTCGCCTTTGACTCTCACATCATCTCAAATCTCTACAGTCCCTTAGTCCACTAATTTGACTCCTATGTATACCCACTTTCCTATTCCTACCATTACTACTAAAAAGGGTTTTGTGTAAGAACAAAGCTCGATTAAAGAATAAGATTTCCTCCACATTGTGAAATCATCAAGAACACCCAGGCAACTCAACATCATTTAACATGTAGCACAGACTTCAGGCTAGCCTCTGCTTCTCTAGTGCCTCAGAAAAAAAAGCATTATTAAAATAGCTGATTCTCATAGCAGATACAGTACCAGTTTTAAATGGCATCAAATGGGGCAATGACCTAGCACTGCTCCTTTTTTAATCTTTATAAAACTAGGAAAATTAGGGACATGTCCCTCTGCCATAGGAAACAGGAAGGTCAGCCTTTCTCCTCTGAACAAGTGGCCTTGTTTTATTGTCTTTGACAATAAAGAGGTTTTCGAAAAAGAATATATATGTGTATATGTGTGTGTGTGTGTATATGTGTGTGTGTATATACATATATATATACACACAACTGAATCACTTCGCTGTACACCTGAAACTAACACAACATTGTAAAGTAATTATACTTTGCTTTTACATATTTTAGGTAACATATGATCATTAGAATGGAGAATGTGGTAATTATAATAAAAGGCTAGTTTTTAAAAAAACTATACTTCAGTTTTTAAATAAATAGTAAATAGATAAATAAATAGGTCTTCAGCAGTGGTTGAATTTGTAGTTTAGCCATTGCCAAAAGGAACATTAATTAATGTTAATTATATTACCTTTAAATCATAGAAATAAGTAAGCATTCATCAAAATTTAAAAGTACAATTTTTTTTTTTTTTTTTTGTGGTACACGGGCCTCTCACTGCTGTGGCCTCTCCCGTTGTGGAGCACAGGCTCCAGACACGCAGGCTCAGTGGCCATGGCTCACGGGCCCAGCCGCTCCACGGCATGTGGGATCCTCCCGGACCGGGGCACGAACCCGCATCCCCTGCATCGGCAGGCGGACTCTCAACCACTGCGCCACCAGGGAAGCCCAAAAGTACAATTTTATACAGTTTTCTCTAACTGGTTAAATTAAATCATCCTGCTGTTTAAGTGGCTTTTTCACACTATTGCCTATCTGTTGCACCCAACAGACAACTTCTTCAGAAAAAAGTACAGAATCATAGAGAAGTTTGCTTTGAGAGGTGTAGACAGCTGGTAACATCCAGCTTAATCACTTGTCAAGGGGAAGTCTTGTTTTCCCAAGTAGTATGGACTAGACTCCTTAAGTCTGTTGGCTCAGTACGGTACTCAGCAGTCAGGGAGGCTTATATATGGCCTTTCATTTCTCTGACCTTCACTTTCCTCATCTGAAGGATGTAGAGAATAGTAACATCTCCCTATTGAGTTATCTAGAACAGTGCCCAGCACATCATTCAACTGCCTACTAGCCCTAGTCATCCCCCTGCCCCAGCCTTGGTGGCTCATGCCTGTCCTGAAGTGGGCAGCCTGTCTGAGAAGCCTGTCCAGCTCTTAACATTCCAACAGAGAATGGCACATTTATTTCTTTCCCGTCTTGTATCTGTAGTTCATAGCTCTCATTTTAATAAACAGTTCAGAAAAATCTATATTGTTTAGAGGATTTGGTCATTATTTATAGCCATTTAGCACATGCCCAGAAATTGTTTGGGTGTCTGGTATTGGAGAGAGTCAAAGCATTTAAATCACCCATCAGAGAGTCTCCAAGTTCTAATCACATAATTCTAGCCCTGAAGGAAACACGGCATCACATTTTTTCAGCCTGTGGAGATGCTTTCACAAGTAGCAGGTTAGTGTGTAAGGGCATCTGCTCTTACTTAAGAACAATGTAACAACCAACTATCTGAATGACTTTTCTTTGTGTCATAAAACCAGGGTTGGATATTTTCTACGTTGTTGTTTAATTCCCTTTTTTAAATTTATTTATTTATTTTTGCGGTATGCGGGCTTCTCACTGTTGTGGCCTCTCCCATTGCGGAGCACAGGCTCCGGACGCGCAGGCTCAGCGGCCACGGCTCACGGGCCCAGCCGCTCCGCGGCATGTGGGATCCTCCCGGACCGGGGCACAAACCCGTGTCCCCTGCATCGGCAGGCGGACTCTCAACCACTGTGCCACCAGGGAAGACCAATTCCCTTTTTTTTAAAGGCTCGTACATTAATTCCTACTTGAGTTGTCTGTAGCTGAATTTTATTCTTCTGTTAGGAAATGAAAACGATGCAATCTAATGTGTTTAGCTTTTGCTTTTGCAGCCAGAAAGTTTAGAGCAAGCTTACTGCCCATGTGCCAATCAGTTCAATGTAATTGCCTGATTGTCCCCTCTCCTTGCATCCTTCAGCTGTGCACTTCAGGACTTTACTGTGAATTATCTTATTTTGCACCGTGTTTTAATCTTGAGTCCTTTCTGAGATAAGAGGCATTACAACATTCAACCTTAAATGAAAAAAATTCAATAGTTCATTCAATTCAACAACAGGAATAAAAGCAAAACTACTGGGTAAGTATTATAAGAAAATGTAAGTCACTGTATAGATATTTAAGAGATCTGTTCAGAAAGTATCAAATAGAAGTGATTAAAAAAAACTAGGCATGTTTCATATATAAATATAAATATAGATATCAAATTCTAGAATCAGACTGCCTAGGTTTGAATCCTACCTTCACCCTTTACCACCTTTATGTTCTTGGGCAGGTTATGTATCATCTCATTGTCTCAGGTTCATCATCTCAAAATTGCAGATAAAGACAGTTGAGATACTTAGGATATGGCGAGCTCTCAATAAATACTTTTAGCTTTTACAACTCCCTTTTTCTCACAGTGCTTCTGACAGCAGATCCTGACAATGTTTGAAAGTGCCGTATTCAGAAGTTGAACAATAGGCTTACATCGTTTTAGGCAGGATCAGGTATCTTCCCCAAATGCAAAAGATTAGAAAGTCCTTAATTTTGCTTCCTGTAGACGTTGCCTCATTTAAACTCCAGTGATCTGGAACATATGAAAATCTTTAGCAGGCCCATCTGGCCAGGGCAGGAGCAGCTGTGATCATGGAGAGGGACTCAAGGCTTCGTAACCCATAGGATCAGGGGGCCATGCCTCCCCCTTCCTTGACCACCCCCCCCTAATCCCCACCACAGGATACTAGGGATACAAAGGATAAGGTGGGGGAAAGGAGATCTCTTTCCTTGCTTCCAAAAGAGTAGCTGAATGAAGGCTTGATCTTCTGTTTCCTCCAAGCTCACCCATGAGTAAGGTCCTCCACTCAGTGGCCTGCCTTCCCTGTGGTCAGAGAGGAGAGGGCCTAGCAAGATACCAGCTTGGGGGGATGACCTCATGTGGTGAACAAACTCGAGACCCTGGCAGTCAAGGGCTGGGGTCAAGGGTTGGGGAGAAAGATGGTGACAAGGACAACTGCTCCCTTAGAAGCCCAGCCTCAGCTCTCAGCCATCACCTTCGATCACCCGCCCACCCCCAGCAGCAGCAAGAGCACCAAACTCTTAGAGCTCAGAATCATCAATCAGATGACAGAGGGGAAAAAAACAAATAATGTGCAACTTACTATGCTCCAGGCATTGTGTTAAATGATTTACATGGACTATCTAATGTAATATGTAATATAAACAGAAATGTGGAACGTGTGAACCTAGATTTCTGAAAGGTGAGATTTTTAAATTCTTAATATATATTATTACTCCATTCCATCCTTATTTAGAAGAGTCACAATGAATTATAGCATAAGCATATTTTTTAAACATCTATTCATGTGTGTTTTTAAATATTCACTTAGGGAAATGGAATCAAAATCCCTTTATGGAGGGTTTTTAGATTCAGCTAGGTGTCTACCAGGTCTAGTTAGTGATAATCTGAGGTTGCATTATCTAGTATGGTAACCACCAGCCACATGTGGCCACTGAGCTCTTGAAATGTGTTACTGTGATATCGCACTTCTAATTTTTCTTAATTGTAATAATTTACATTTAAAAACTGAAGCAGTGTGAAATATTTTTCTAACAACACAACTTGATTATTTTGGCAGGACAACATTTCACCTTCACCATGAAACTTTACTCTCACGTTACTGGTATCATATGCATTGTTTCTAGTATTGCATGTAAACACTTCACTGACAGAGTTAGTGTCTATGCACTGATTTCAGTTCCAGTGATTTTTTTCTATACACCATAGTACAATTATAATGTGTTTATTTGAATGTTTCATACGGACAGCACAAGTTCCAGTGATACCTATATAAGTCATAATTGGTGATTAAATCAAATATTATTATTTTAATTGTAACACAATTAAATTATTTTTCTAGTTAAAAAAATAAGAAAGAGCAAGTTTTTTAATTCAAAATGATGGCGGATTACTGATGCAGAATTGCATACAGGTGCAAAAGCTGATACTTTCATGGGACCTCTAAAAAAGGATTGGTAAATGTATATTGTAAATTTCACAATGAATGACCATTGTAATTTGTTGACATGGAGCAAAATGAGGAAGATTGTTATACAAAAAATTTTAGAGATAATAAAGTATACGATGTTAAGAGACTTTTCAGAAAATACATACTGAATTAGATACATTTCCTCTAATATTTGAAAAAGAATTGATGAAATTATTTACCTGAAATCAGAATTAAATATCTAAGATAAAAAAACCACACATATTTAATGTACTCAATTTGTTGAGTTTGGACATATGTATACATACCTGCGATACCATCACTACAATGAAGGTAATAAACATGTCTATAACCTCCAAAAGTTTCCTTGTGTCCCTTTGTGTGTGTGTGTGTGTGTGTGTGTGTGTGTGTGTGTAAGAACACAACAAGATCTACCCTCTTAACAAAGTTTTTTAAGTGCACAATACCATGTTGCTAACTATAGGCATTATGTTGGATAGCAGATCTCCACAACTTATCTGTCTTGTATAACTGTAAATTTATATGAGTTGAACAGCAACTCCCCATTTTCCTCTCCTCCCACCCTCCGGCAACCAACATTCTATTTTCTACTTCTACAAGTTTGATTAGTTTAGATATCTCATATAAGTAGAATCATGCAGTGACTGACTTATTTCACTTAGCATAATGTCTTCCAGATCTATCTATGTTGTCCCAAATTTTTAAGACTTTTAATAGAATCTGAGCTTGTCACTATAACCAGATATAAAACTGCTTTGATTTTCATATACACATACACATAAATTTTTAGATGGAGAGATGGTAAAAGAAACTATTATTTCAATTAGGGAAATTTTTGTTAGAAATTTAAGAGGAAAATACTAAAAAGATATTTCACAAAAAGTAAGAACTTCAATTAAGCTACCAAAACTATTGCTTATAAAATACAAGATCTTTTTAATGATATCAAAGATCAATTGATTCAAAATCTGAAAAATTGCAAAAAAATTTTTGGAGGGTAGGGTCAGCTTTAAATGAGTCACAAGATATAAAAGACACTGTCCAATTAGTACTTTGGGTATGTTATGTCTCCAAAGATTTCTTAATTTACAAGAAATATTGTCCATTCATGGCCTAAAATATCAAACTCATGGTATACATATTTTTTAATATTTTACATATGTCAAAGAAGAATTTTGGCTAGATATTAAAAAATTAGTTTCTAACACAACAAACAGTTTTTCACCTGTGTTAGACCAAAAACCCAGTTTATTGGAATTTTTAAAAAGGAAATGATGTTTCCTTTAAGTCTTTGTTTCACTGTATGATACATCTTACAAATATTTGTGCTCAATTTTCTGAAGCAGACTCCATGAAATTTGTCACGGATACAGTTGTTAAAATTATTCAGTGTATATATGCTAATACAATGAATCATTACAACCGAATAGAACTGTTGAAAGAAATAAAAGACAGTGAATTTAATGGCCTCATGTCTTCTTTGCCAATGTTCTTTGGTCGAGTTGTGAGAGTTCCGCTGTGCTGTTAACTTTAATTCAATATTTTCTTGAAAATAAAGGAATATTTACCAAATATCCAATAATCAAAGAAAGAAAAAACAGCAGTGTGATTTACATTCTCACACTAATATCACACTGTATATGAATGAGCTAAATTTGAAGTTCCAAGAAAAAGAAAAGCTTATCTGTGACCTAGCTAGAGCAATACAAGATTTTAAGTTGAAATTGAAACTTTTCATCATATGATTAATTAATAATGATTTTACAGTTTTCTTATATACGTAAATATGAAGACAATTTTAATTGTAATTGATAGCATTAGGTGTAAACTGACTACAGCACTACAAGAAAAACGTGAAGAATTCAATACTGATAAAGACTTGCTTTTCAATCTGTCAATACCATTTTGAGTTTAATGTTAATAATACTGAGCTAACACAAGAGTTAATGAATTTACTAAACTTAGACATAAATCTGAAATTGATATCTTTTGCTTTGAAGTCAAAGCAATTACTTTTAAAAAGATAGACCAGTTTTGTCAATGTGGTTGCAAATATTAAAGGACAATGATTTTTCAGTTAAGGGAAAAATTTAATTATGTTTGGAACACCTTAAATATGTAAATATATTTTTCCAACTGTGAATTACATAAAATCATACACTTCACCTATTCCTCATAAAAACTGAGCATCAAAATTTGGTGTGCTATAAGTGTAAAGTACACTTAGTAAGAAGAGAAAAAACTAAAATATCTCATTAATATGTTTTATATGGATTATATGATTGAGTATATTGTGATATGTAAAGTATGTTATCAAAATTAATTTACCTGCTTATTTTTACTTTTTTAATGTGGCTACGAGAAAGTTTTAAATTACATATGTGACTTACATTTCTATCAGGCAGTGGTGGCCCGGGGGAGTCTGCAAACTGCCTCCTCAATAAATACTGCACTTAGGTGCCTCAAAGGCGAGGAGGGGAGGGAGTCAGCCTGGGTGAATTACAGGTCCCCTGACTACTGGGAGAACTTTTTGCCCTGTTGGGTATATAGCGTTTGTCAGTGTTTGCCATTGTCTTTCTGCTCTTTCCTCTTCTAAGCACAAAAAGAAAAGAAAGAGGAAGGTCACTTCTGGAAGCTTAAAGCCAGATTTCCTCTGGAAGTCTATCTGGCCAGTTAAAATACGTCAGAGTCTATTCAGAGACCCAAGGAGTGAAATCGAATGCCCTTACCCTAGTTAGTGTGAGTAAATAGCTACAGGCTTTTTGACCCCAGATCTGTCAGAAGCCCTGAAGCAGAGAAAGGGAGAAACTCTGAGCTTCTCAGACCCTTTTTAACACTGGAAACTTCATCTAAGAAAGTAAAAGGTTGTTTTTGCAAAATAAGAAAAGTGGGGTTAGGTGAAGAAGTGATTAGGACTAAAATTGAAGTTTAATAGGAGAAGGATATTTAATTTGCCCTTGTGTATTTTTTATTTCTTTCTATTTTTCTCTCAAATATACAAGAATCATACACCATGATTAGTGATTTTAGTCATGACCTAATAATTCATGCTCTTATTTTAATAATCACATTTTGGAGGAATATCAGTATAAATGAGCAAATTGTTTGCCATTTTGGCATGGTTAGGAAAAGGTTTTGTTTGTTTGGGGAGGTAGGGTGCTATGGAGAAATAACCCATTTACCTGGTGGAAGATACATAGAATATGCACATGGAAACTGGGAGGAAACAAACACTTTCTGAGCAAGTTTACACACTCAGCCATGGTGCTCTGTCTGTGTCATAATCAGTTCTCTGCCTAGCGCAGTGCCTGCCACCATGTAGGTAGCTGGCATCATTTGTTGGATTGAATTATAAAATGAGGTCATTTCCACAAAGAGGTTTGTTGTCTAATTAGAAGACAGAATGCAAACCATGAAAAATTAAATAAATACAATTGGTTTTATTTTTGTGTATTTTTGTATTGTGTTTGAATTTGTTCTCTTAATTATAAAACCTTTTTACTGTTAGGGCTTTTTTTTTTTTTAGAAAAGACAGTGGGTACACAGGATATAATACAGACATTGCATTTATTACCTGAATTCTCACTCTCCAAATATTCCCTGTAATGACTTGGAACCATTTTTACCCTACATATATTACTCTAATTGAAAACCTTCTATAAAGTATTTGCATGCTGGGGCCAGTAAAAACTCATCATTTGGACACAAGTCTGGGCAAGAGGACTCAGGATGCCCTGCAGTCTATCTTAGCTGTTTCCTCTGAAAGACATTTCTCTCCTGCTTGCACAGTTGATTGCATTGTTTAAACTTGTGTGTTATTGCCATCATCTTCCCCACACTGTTAAGTGAAAATGCCTTCTAAGAAAGCGGAAAAGCCTGTGAACCAAGTACATGAACCAAAGAGGCCTAGAAAAACCCAATCACTAAAAAGAGAGTTGAGAGTGAAAAAGCATTTTGAGAGAAAGAGAATGAATAGAAAACTTAAGCATGTAGAAAGGAAAACGTAATACATATTGGCTATTGAACAACATGGTTGCAGAGCGTTAGTCTATACTCACTAATGAGTTCATTAAATGCAATTTTTGTTTTAAATCCTTTATCTTTATATTTCAGAAATCTTCCATGGATTATTATATAGATTTCTAAGAGGGTTTTAGGGATAAATGGGGGAAATTGGTTGGGGTTTCAGGAAATGCTTTTTAAAATTTTTCTCACTTAAAAATCATAAAATATGGGCTCAAGCTATTTGAAATTTCAATATCCAAAATATTTTCAGGAATAAGTTGTGTTTTTTAACACAGGATGCCTGAGGTCACAGAGTGAAAACAGAATTAGATGGTGTTATGAACAAATCTGTTTTAGAGTTTTCTTATCTAGAAAGGTCTTTTAAACTACAAAGAACTTAATATTTTTATGTTATTTAGAGATATTTGGCAAATATATGACTCTAGATAATTTCCAAACAGAACTTCAAAGCAGTCCTGTAATGTTGAAATAAAGTTGGAATCCTGAATAATTTTTTTTAAATACATTTGAAATTTTTGATATCTTTACAAACTCTTCTCTCCCTAAAAGAAAAAAAATTGAGTGTGGAAGCCATAGCTGGTCCATGGACCATTGTGGTTGTTCCTAGCTGGTTTCTTTATCTCTAGTTATCCCTATCCCTCCCTGTTCCAGTGGTCAGCACAAAGCTCTCAGAATTTTCTAGCAAAACACTATTTAATTATAATAGCTTCTGGCTGAGGAAACATCAACTTCCCATTTCTTTTCATGTTGGATTGAAATGTTTCTTTCCAATCATCAAGTTCCCACCACATTGCCAAGTCTCCCCTCAATGTGGGACTGGAAATGAGACCCCTGGAAAGCACTGTTGGTGGAAACATAAAGGCTATTTTCTTGGTGAAGGAGAATCAGAAAAAATGTACTCTACTCCTGGGTGTATATGGAGGACGAATACATCATTTACTGGTAACATTTCTGAAGCTCAACTAAAATTAGAACAAAGAGAATTTTTAATGAACAAACTACAAGAACAATGAGTGAAGGAAAGAATCAGTAATAGTAAAATATTGGAAGTTTGAAAACATATGGAAAAGTGGCAATTGACTAAGAGATCCTTAGAAGACTGAGTCCTAAACCAGCCTTAAGGAAAACTGAGAAACAACAGAATTTTTACTTCAAAAAGCCTCCAAAAGCTCAGAATTGGTGTGCAAAATCTCTAGGAAGCGCAGGGCAAAGTAGAAGTTAAAAATACCTAGGAATAAACTTAAACAGTGAGGGAAATATCTATACACTGAAAATCATAAAACATTAATAAAGGAAACTGAAGATGATTCAAAGAAATGGAAAGCTATCCCATGCTCTTGGATTGGAAGAATCAATATTATTAAAATGGTCATACTACCCAAAGCAATCTGCAGATTTAATGCAATCCCTATCAAAATACTCAGGATATTTTTCTCAGAACTAGAACAAAAATCTTAAAATTTATATGGAAGCACAAAAGACCCCAAATTGCCAAAGCAATCCTGAGAAAAAAGAGCAAAGCTGGAGGTATAATCCTCCCAGACTTCAGACTATACTACAAAGCTACAGTAATCAAAACAGTGAGGTATTGGCACAAAAACAAACTCATAGATCAATGGAACAGAATAGACAGCCCAGAAATAAACCCATGCACATATAGTCAATTAATCTACAACAAAGGAGGCAAGAATATACAAAGGAGAAAAGACAGTCTCTTTAACAAATGGGAAAGCTAAACAGCTACACATAAAACACTGAAATTAGAACATTCCCTCACACCATATACAAAAATAAACTCAAAATGTAAGACATGACACCATAAAACATAGGTGAAACAGTCTTTGACATAAATTGTAGCAATATTTTCATAGGTCAGGCTCCCAAGGCAAAAGAAATAAAGGCAAAGATAAACAAGTGGGACCTAATTAAACTTAAAAACTTTTGCACAGCAAAGAAAACCATCAACAGAACAAAAAGATAACCTACAGACTGGGAGAAAGTACTTCCAAACGATGTGACCGACAAGGGGTTGACATCCAAAATATATAAACAGCTCATACAACTCAACATCAAAAAAGCAAGCAATCCAATCAAAAAAGGGCAGAAGACTTGAAGAGATAAACATTTTTTCCAAAGAAGACATATAGATGGTTAACAGGCACATGAAAAGATACTCAACATCATTAATCATTAGAAAAACACAAATCAAAACCACAATGAGGTATCGTCTCACATCTGTCAGAATGGCTATCATCAAAAAGTCTAAAAATAACAAATGTTGGAGAGGATGTGGAGGAAAAGGAACTCTTGTACACTGCTAATGGGAACGCAAATTGATGTAGCCTCTATGGAAAACAGTATGGAGGTTTATTTAAAAAACCAAAAATAGAACTAACATACAATCCAGCAATCCCACTCCTGCATATATATTTACAAAAAGCAAAAACTCTAATTCAAAAGATACGTGCACCCCAATATTCAGAGCACCACTCTTTACTCTAGCCAAGACATGGAAGCAGCCCAAGTGCCCATCAACAGATGACCGGCTTAAGAAGATGTGTTATATGTATATATACACAGTGGAATATTACTCAGCCATAAAAAATAATGAAATATTTCCATTTCAGCAATGTTATTTCCATTTCAGCAATAGAGAATATTATGCTTAGTGAAATAAGTCAGACAGAGAAAGACAAATACTATATGATATTGTTCATATATGGACTCTAAAAAAATAGTACAAATGAATGTATATACAAAACAGAAACAGACTCACAGACACAGAAAACAAACTTATGGTTACCAAAGGGGAGAGGGAGGGAGGGAGGAGGGACAAATTAGTGGTATGGGATTAACAAATACAAACTACTATACATAAAATACAGTTTTTAAAAATGAAATGATTGGTTGAAGATCAATTTGGTTGAAGAAGCAACCCCAAATTTGAAGAGTCCCAAATTTTTATCCTGCCCCCCTTGTCCCATCCTACCATACCATGAGAGACTGCCCCTTCTAAACCACAGCAAGATGCCTGGAGATTTGGTGACTGAAGGATATAAAACAAAGAGTCTCTAGACTGTCAGACACCAGCCCTTGTTCAGGACAAGTGAATCATTCTGAAAATAGGGGCATGAATTGAATGGTGGAATGCTCACCCAGCTCACTTCTCCCACTAGTTCCCAGGTTGCAGGTAGCTAGGATTAAACACTCTAGGCAGGAGGATGGAAAATCTTCTGGGGCCTCTGACAAACACAAGAGGGAAGGTCTGAAGCTACTGATGCCAGTATCTTTTGGGTTCTCCAAAGATACATCCCAGTCAGAGCACTCCCACAGTAGAGACCACAGGTGACAAACCAAACCCTCTCTCTCACACCTTACAATCAGCTTGCTGGTGCCCCACTCATATCAGATAGCAAAGAAAGCCTCTGTCATGAATGACATAAACCAAAACAAAAAAGCAAATAAACAAACAGGAAGAAGAAGAAGAAAAAAAGCAACTTGGAGGAAATGGAGACCATGCAGGAAGAAGAAAATTTTAAAAAATAAAAAAGAACAATCCCCTATATCCTCAGAGAAATAAGAGAAGACATTATGCCCATAAAACAAAAATAAAATGCCAAAAAACAAAAAGAAAAAAAGAAACAACATTTAGAAAACAAATTAAAAAGTACACTGGAAATAAAAAAAATTCTAGTAGAAATTAAAAATGTAATAAAACAGTTGAAAATCACCCAGAATGGATTAAAAACATGAGATGGAAAATATTATTGAAAGGATAAAGCCAGAGGACTTGTTTCAAAGTCCAACATCGAAAGAACAAAATAATTCAAGATATTTCCCCAAATGGAAGTTACATGTTTCCAGAGAGAAAGGACTTACTGAGAACCCAGCATTATAGCTGAACATAGCCCACAAAAGGTACATTAAGGCTTCTCAGGGTACTAAGGAATGAAGAAAATATCCTACAAGTTTCCAGGGAGAAAACATGTTACATCCGAAGATCGGGAATTGGAATAGCTTTGAATTTCTTAACTGCAACGCTGGGAGCTAAATGTCAATGGAGCAGTGCCTTCAAAATTATAAAGGAAACCAGTTTACAATCAATAATTCTATTTGTAGCTAAACTAAGTGTGAGAGTGGAATAATGACAATTTCAAACATATAAGGTATGAAAATGTTTGCCTCTAGTATGTCGATTCTCAGAAAGCTGGTGAAGAATGTGCCTGTTACAAATGAGCGAGTAAACTAAGAAAGAGGGAGATGGGGCACAGGAAACAGGGAATCCAGCACAGGAGAGGACAAGAGAATCCCTGGGGTGATGGTGAAGGGAGAGCCTAGTAGGAGAGCTGTGCTTCAGGCACTGGGGACAGCCAGACCAGACAGGAGCAGATTCAAGTTTAGGATTAGTAAAAGAAAAAAAAAAATTGAACTAAGAAAAACGACCAATCTAAAAGAACGAGAAAAACAAAAAGAAAAAGTAGTACAAATAGAAAACATAAAATAAGATGATAGAAATAAATCATAATAAATGTAAGTGGACTGAAAACTTACCAACTAAAGGGCAGAGGTTACTAAAATGGACTTAAGAAAATTCAACTTTATACTGTTTACAAAAGGCACACCTTAAAGTAAAGACAGAGAAATGTCAAAAGTAAAAGGATGAAGAAAAATCTTTCAGGCAAATATCAATAGAAAGAAAGCTCATGTAGCTACATTAATATCAGGCAAAACACACTTCAATACAAAAAGCATTACTAAAGATTAAATAGATTAAATGTTTTATTCACCATGAAAATATAAAAATTCTATTCTTTTCTATATCTAATAATATAATTTCAAATATATAAAGCAAAAACTGATAGAACTACAAAAAGAGCAAAATTCACCTACCCAGTGGAAAATTTTAGTACAATTCCCTCCAAAAATAATCAAGCAGTAAGAAAATTAGCTAGAAATAAAAGAATTGAATGACATAATTAACACACTTATTCCAAAGGCTGTATATAGAACTCTGAATCCAACCCTTGGCAAATACACATTGTGCTCAAGCACACATGGAACACTTATGAAAATTAAATTTGTATCATTAGGCTGGTAAGCAAGTCTCTATAAGTGGGAAAGCTGTCATGTCATTGACACTATGTTTTCTGACTGAAATGGAATTACGTGTATTATTTTTCAAATAACATAACAAACCCAATATGTTTGAAAAATTCTAAAACAAACTACTGAAAATTCAGTGGATCAAAAAACAAACCAAGGTAGAAATTGGAAAATGCATAAATTCAAAGGACAATAAAATAGTATATATCAAGATATATGTAAGGAGCAAAGTTGTTATTAGTGAGAATTTTACAGATTTTTATGTTTATTTAGAAAATAAGAAAGAATGGAAATTAATGAGCTAAGAGTCTTAAAAAATTGCAAAAAAACAACAGAATGCACACAAAGCCAAAAGTGGGTATTTCTGAAAATCTTAAAACTGATTAGATTTATTTTTTAAAAAAGAAAGAAGGAAAATAATATTAGGATTTAAAAATCATTCATAACTGTAGATATGAGATAATTTAAAATATTAAGAGAATAATAAGAACAATTATATCCCTTTAAGTTTAAAAACAGATGAAAAGGACAATATTACATACCAAAACTGACTCAAGAAGAAATAGGAAATCGGCACACGACTCTAACTATTAAGTAAATTGAATGAATCATTAAAAATTGACCCCTGTACATACTCAGTATCACTCGCAAGACTCAGACATTTTAGTGGTGAGTTCTATAGAACAGTTAAGAAGCAAAAAATTCTAATTTTATACAAACACTTCCAGATAATAAACAAAGAGGCAGCAATACTAACCAACTTACTTACTATATATTTTTAATACAACTTTAAAGCAAAAGTATACCAGGACAGTAAGAAAAAGAATAATAACATATTAACCTATGGCTAAACAGAGGTGCAAAATTCAAGGCAAAATGCTAGCAAACAGAAGCCAGCAATGTATTAAAACTCACAGTTACATTCACACATACACATACACACAAATGGTACAAAAGGGGGTCTTCAACTGTATTGGTAATGTTCTATTTCCTAGGGTGAGTGGAGGCTCACAAGTTCCTTACATTACTCTTTATAGCCTTTTTTATGCCTGAAATATTTCAAAATATATTTTTAAGCAGCTAAAAGGCCTTTGAGATATAACTGAGGATGTCCAAGAATTGGCCTATTTTAAACTGAAATGTTAATGTAATAGTTTCTGGAGACATTTAAAGACTCATAAAATGTAGTTTATCCATGTGTTATTCTCAACTCTTAATCTTCTTTTCTCCCCAGAAATACACTGAATTTCCTCTATCAATGTAATATATCTTCAATGGGATGTATGTTCTAATTTTTCCTCTCAACTTTCACAGTCTCCTTAGCTTACAAACATACTCAAGCCTCCGCTATCCTTAATAAATTAAAAAATGAATTCCTATCACAGTTACCTGCTGTGAATTCCTTGCCTCCTCTCTTACCAGAGTTCTTGGAAGAGCAGCCTGTACTTCCTTTCTTTAACCCATCACTTCCCCTCACTCTGCAAACCACTGCAATCCGGTTCCTGTCCACTTTGGCAGGAGAGCTCACACTCTGGTCTCAACAATTGCTTAAAAGTCAAATTCAAAATAACCTTCCAGTTTAATAGACCTCTGCTGTCCTTGACGCTGCTGATCTCTTCCTTCTCCCTGAAGCTCTTTCGTCCCTTGATTCTGTGATGCTCTACTTTCCTGGTTCTCACACCTCTCTGTTCTGCTGCTGTATTCTTCACAACCTCTGAGTTGTCACCTTTGTTATAAATCAGGAGACCAAATGCATGTGGGAGTATTTCTGAACTCTCTATCTGTTCCGTTCATCAGTTTGTCTATCCTTGGTCCAAAACCACACTATCTTAATTACTGTATCTTTATAATTCATCTTGATCTAGACTAACATAAGGTCTCCAGCTTTATTTCTCTTTAAGATTGGCTTGGCTATTATTGCCTCTTCAAATTTTCACACACATTTTAGAATATTGCTTTTTTTGAAGTCTTTTGCCCCCTAAATCTACCCCAAAAATTTTCAGAAATTTTTGAAATTCTAAAGTCTGAGAATATCTAACCTAGTTATTCTTACTCATTTTTTTTTTTTTTTTTTGGCGGTACGCGGGCCTCTCACTGTTGTGGCCTCTCCCGTTGCAGAGCACAGGCTCCGGACGCACAGGCTCAGCGGCCATGGCTCATGGGCCCAGCCGCTCCATGGCATGTGGGATCTTCCCGGACCGGGTCTCAAACCCATGTCCCCTGCATCGGCAGGTGGACTCTCAACCACTGCGCCACCAGGGAAGCCCTTCTTACTCATTTTAAGGATTAACTTAGGGGGCAGTTTCATCAGAAACCTTCCTGTCTTCCCCATCACAGATTGCTTAGTTTCTCATTTTATTATTATCCCACTTACTATATTATTAAGTGATATAAATATTTAATATATTATTAATATGAGACATAGAAAAGTAAACCTATCTGTCTTCCACACAACTGGCAAGTTTTTAATTTGGAATTCAAATCCAGATTCCAAAGCATGATTTTTTTTCCCACTAATTACTCTTCCTCGTCTAGTGACATAATAGTTAATCATGGGATTTAAATTTAATTTGTTAGAGATTTGATGTTTACTTTTTAAAGCCAAATGAATTATTAACTTTATAGAAAAAAATATTTACTACCTGTAAATAAGTGTTCAAGATAAACTTTAATTTTTTTAAACACCTTATCTATATTTTCTTATTTTAAATAAAAATATTTTTTAAGGGCTTCCCTGGTGTTGCAGTGGTTAAGAATCCACCTGCCAATGCAGGGGACACAGGTTCGTGCCCTGGTCCAGGAAGATCCCACATGCCGCGGAGCCACAAAGCCCATGCGCCATAATTACTGAGCCTGCGCTCTAGAGCCCACGAGCCACAACTACTGAAGCCCGTGCACCTAGAGCCCGTGCTCCACAACAAAGAGAAGCCACCGCAATGAGAACCCCGCGCACCGCAACAAAGAGTAGCTCCCGCTTGCCACAACTGGAGAAAGCCCACGTGCAGCAACGAAGACCCAACACAGCCAAAAAAATAAATTAATTAAAAATATATATATAGTTGAAATTATTTATTGCTCCAGAACACATTGGCATAAAACAAGTATTTTATTATATTCATGAATTCTGTGGGTCAGGGCTCAGCCCAAAGGTCTTGTCTCTGCTCCACCAGGCCTGGGGCCTCAGTTGGGAAGACTGGAGTGTCTGGACACTCCTTCATTTATAGATCTGGTGCCTGACTGGCAGGGGCTCCACAGAGGCTGTCAACCAGAGAGCCTAGATCGAGCCTCTCTTTGCAGTTTGTGGTAGCTGGCTTCCAAGAGAGGGAGAATGTCAGGAGAGCAAGCAACCCAGAGAAACAGGAGGAAGCTGCAGGGCCCTTTCTGATCCAGTCTCACAAGTCACACAGCAGCCATTCCATCATACTCTATTGGTGGAAGGAGTCACAAGCTAGCTCAGCTTTAATGGGAAGGGACATAGAGCCTGCTCTCAATGGTACGAGTGTCAACAAATTTGGGGCCATATCTTAAAACCACCAAAGTTCATAAAAATGTCTAGACTTTAATCATGTTTTTGATAACTGCATGCTTGTTTCTGTCTTTACTGTTAGTATTGGGTCTGAAAGGGATACCTTTGCAGTATCCATAGTTAGATCCATTCTGCAGGAGAGATGTGACAGCTCCACAAGACTTCCCATCGCCCTTCACATCAGGAGGATTTGGGGATGATATTAGAAACAAATTCTAAATCTTCCATTCCTCTCTTCTGGAATTTTCCCATTGGCATAGACTGTGTAAAGGACTGGCCTCGTGTGGTACCCAAGAGATAGAACAAGGAGTGTTTCCCTGACTTAAGAAATTTTCTTTGAGATTATGATAATATGTCATATATGGGGAGATATCTAAATGGAGATCAATGAACATTTTAGTATTTCACTTGAATAGTAATAGGGCACATTTCTTGAGCACTTACCATTCGTCAGCACTGTGCTCCACACTTATTTGATCGTTTAGCATTCTATGCCCTTGCCACTCAGAGTGTGGGTCTCAAATCAGCAGCATCAACATCACCTGGGAGCTTATTAAAAATGCAGAAGCTCGGGCCCCAGCCCGGACCTCTTGAATGTGAATGTACATTTTAACACATCCCCCAGGTGATTCGTGTACACGTTGAAGTTTTAGACCTACTGTTCGATGAAGTAGGCACTGCTACTACCTGCCTGGAGAAACTTGCTGAAGAGTGCATAATTTGTGAGTTAGCAGAGGCAGAATCCAAATCCAAGTTTGACTGGCTCCAAAACCTGCGCTCTTAACAAATGCTCCAAAATGCCCCTCAGTAAATTTCATCATCGTATTAGCAAGGATTTTGCTATCTGTTTAAAGGGAGGCTGTGAAAGTCTTCAGTGATTCTGAGAAAGAGGCTCTGCTCTTAGGACAGGTTTCTCTACCAAAGCAGTATTAGTCCATCACTCCGCAAATTATTTGGCCCTCTGTTTCCCCTGCTAGACTGAGGGTTCCTTAAGAGGTGGGACTATTGCTCTGTTTTTACATCTCTAGAAACTAACACAGAAGCTGGCATGTAACGTACGATTTGTTCCTTACATGCTCATTAATGAATCAACAAATGGACCTGTCTATTCAAGTGAGTTGTATAGATTATGGACACTTAACTGGAAGCTGAAGTTATTTTGCAGTAAAAGAAGATGCAAGGGTTTTCTCTGGGGTTTGCTACAAGCCCAGGGTTTCAGCTGCAGAAAACCAAAGCACAAAGCTGCTGCTCTTGGCTTGTTGGTGAAGCTTATCTCTCCATCCAGGCAGCCCCCCACCCCAGCCAAGCAATGGACTTCCTGAGAAACTTCTCCTTTCTTTCCCAGCTTCAGAGCCCAGCTTCTCTGTGGCTATAATTAACCTCCACATGATTTATGAAGGACGGGACCTGTGAAACACAGAGAAGCTTGATCATAATCCCCAGATTTCTGTGGTCCCTCAGTTTCTAAAGTTCTCTTTTATGTATTCCATCTCAACTCTTCTTATTGAGAAATCTAGAGAGAGAAGAGCATGGAGACACAGCAATGTCTGGTGGTTAGAGCAACCAGATGTCTGCTTTTTCATGGACAGTTTCCATTATGCTTGCTCGCCTGGTGTAGTTATTAACAACATCCTCTTTCACTGTCAGAAACACTCATGTTTGGATGCTAAATTATATGGTCCCCCTAGTCATTGGGACCTAGTGATGGTCCTCAAGTTACTTCAGGAGCCCAAACAGGGCCAGCCCGTCATGCAGGGAGCTGCTTTCTGGACTGGTAAGCCATAGGTCATTGGTTGTTTCTCAAAGTGTGGTCTTCAGGTCAACTGCTTCAGCCAGATTTGGAGCTGGGTATCCACGTGGGTGCCCAGGGCCCACCTTGGTCCTCATCACTCAGAACCAGGAGGCCTTTTCCCTCAGGGTCTTAGTCACTCTAAGACACTTAAGACACTCTCTACTGTAACCTTAGTTCACCTTGAAGACCCCTGATAACCTTCTGTGCCCCCAAGCGCACATCCTTCCAACCCTGTGCACCTAGAATTGTTAGTTTTCAGGTTCCAGACCTCCTGCTTCCCACCAGCCTTCAGCGGTGGCCTGACTACCAGCTTCCCCACACACCAGAGCCCTATTATTAGGTAGTAGCATCAGAAACTAGAACTGCAATCCCAGCGGCCCTTTGATCTCCAGAGAGAATCACCGGAAGGGACAGCCCAGCCTGAGGTTATATAGTCCAGCTCTCTTTCCTCTGGGCTCCGGAGGCCTGAAGGCCAGCAGGAAGGAGCTGCACTATTCTTAGCCAAGGTGTGGGAGCCTGGCAGGAGCTTCAGGCACTGCCCCAAGGGTCAGAGACAGGAATTGGCCACCCACTCCGGCTGCTTCCCCTCTCTCCCGTGGCTGCCCCTCACACAAGGAAATGACCCCCACGCTCCCCCTACCCGACAGCAGCTTACGGCTCAGACACAGACCACCCCCTCAGTCCCCTCAGCAGCAGGCATGGCTCAGCCTCCCTCTTAGAGGGAAGATTCTGGGTACAGTTAGAGCCAGGAGGTGCCTTGGTTCCTTCACTGACCCCTATCACTCTACAGATGCCAGGACTGAGCCCCACAGAGGGACAGGGACTCGTTCAGGTCCACCTGGATCTAACCAGCGTTGGGTGGAGTCATAGGCTGTAGGAGCTATGAGATTGGGCTAAGGTTTCCAGATACCAGTCAGAAGACGTGGGCTCTCTGTGACATTTTCACCAGCCCTCAGTAAACTGAAGAAAATTAGGGTAAGATCACCAACACTTCAGGACCTTCTCACTCTTTCTCCAGTTCTAATCCTCTGGCTTCACTCTGGGGTCTTCAGACGGTTGCTGGGCTAGCTCTCCTAGGTCAATACATGCTCAGAGGAATCTCCCAGGCCCCAACCCTACTGTCCCCATCGAGTCTTCTCAAAGTTCTTCCATTTGGATATGGCCATCTCTGGAGAAAACACACATCTGGGAAGCAGCTGCCTGGCCACTCTCACAAAATCATCTCTGTCTGAGGCAGTTGAAGCCAGAGTGGGGAATAGGCGTGGAGGTCTAAGGAAAAACATGAAGTCTGTCCAAGATGGGATCTGGGTAGAGTGTCGGGGTACCACCCCAAATGTTTGGAGCCATGCCTCCAGGGTAGCCACTGGGATTCCAACTGTCCTTTGTGCCTTCCTCTGATCCCTGCAAGACCAGATGTGTCCCACAGCTGTGTACCATCTGCTATCCCCGACCCCAAAGGAAGCTATAGTTTGGAGGTTAAAGACGTGAGGAGGAAGAGAGTGACTCTTCCTTGGCTCTGGAGGGTGAGTTGTGGGAATAAGCTCTAGACTTCCCACAAAGCAGGAAAATGACCTGACATCCGTCTGCACAGTGGCTCCCCCAAAAACTCGCCTGGCATGAGAAAAAATTTTAAAGAAAAATCAATATGCTGGGGTTTCCAAACTCTTTTCCTACTAAATGTTTCACAGACTCTAGCTTAGAAACTTTACCTTTCCTATTTATTCTATTATCTGGCCCTCTCCCTTCCTCCTCACCCCAAACACTTGCACCCCGAGTTCCCAACCTGGGTCATGACGAGTCTAACAGCATCTAGTCAAGCTGACATCCAACCCTCCCCAAAGGAAGAGAACTGTACACCCATCCAGTGGATGATGTTATCGGCCCCTCCCTGAGCTCAGAAGCTTGGTGCAGCCCAGACATATGGATCTTTTTAGAGACTCATGCAATTTGGCAATCCTGTTTCACACCCTCCAAGCCCTGCTGCTCTGACACTGCTCTGCTGGGACTGCACCAGCAGAGGGAAGGAGTGGATTCATGTAGGCTCTTTTATTCTTGTTCTTCCCTTGTCATTTCTCCTGGCAACTGTCTACTCGATCTGGAAAACACAATTGTTTCTCTCCAGGTCCAGTCTTTGGCTGAAAACAGGAAGGAATTGAGAGAGACAGACAGAGACAGAGAGAGGAAGGACTGAAAGAACACAGCAGCACTATTCTGGTTAGTTTTCCAAGACCGAAGGCTGGGAACCCCTCAACCAACTACACACTTGGTCTTGCTCCTCCCCTTCTCCACTGCCAGCCACTCCTGGAGGAGCCATTTACGCCCCCACGGTCTGTGTGAACAGCGCTGCTGGTCCGTGCAGTGCTCGACCAGAGCACTACATGTTGCCCCTCTGCCCCCATCACATAATCCACCCTGAGGCTCTGTGGGTACATTCAGCCTTGCTCTGTGTGCTCAGAAATGATGGAAAATGCTTCTGCTGAGATGAAAATATGTCCCTGCAACTTTGTGGGCACACTTGCCCCTTTCCTTCCCCAGCCAGACACACAGGAGGCTGCCATGTCTTGAACGAAAGGGAATGATTTTGCTGACCTGGAAGAAAGAACGACTTCTCTGCTCAGAGACCAGAAGTCAGAACTGCCAAGGAAAGTGTTCTGGCACTCAGAGGTCTGATTCTCCCAGCGCAAGACCTCCAGTGACCCCCCAATTGGGGAGTCTGCAAAATGTGTACCCTAAAGGGCAGGCCATCTTGCATGAAGATGTCAGACTAGGAGGGGTCCAAAAAATTCACAGGAATTGGGCAGTCCTTGACCCATTCCCCCACCTTCTGCCTCCAAGGTGGTCTCTTCGAGGCATAAGCCTCACTCAGAAGATAAGCAGTGGGAAAAGGGAGAAGGGAGGAATGTTCCCAGAGTCAGACCCTGACCAACCACCTTACTTTATGTGATGACTTCAAGACAGAAAAGACCTCTATATAAAGTGCAACAGTCAATAGTTTGGGACAGATGTTTCCTTTCCAGCCACATTTTCCTGCCCCAGGTTAAAAATAACCACCCTTTCTGTTTTGGCCTCCATCAAATGTATGTCATTAAAACCGTCCATTTGGGTTTCCAAAGACAAAGACTGATAGGTTCCTGGATTTTACAGCCTGTTGGCCCATGAACTACATGCAGTATCGGGTGCAAGATGATTCCAGCCCCTTGAGGCAATTCTTGGACCCTCTAGTGAAGGAAATTACTTCCCTGCTCCTACCTTTAGGTAGCACCAGAGAGAGAATTTCCAAATGAGGAAGCACAATTTGCCAAGTAGCTCCACTTTTGTTACTCCAAATAAATCCTTCATGTTGGAATTTCCTTGAATCCATTACACCCCCACCCCCAGGGTAGCCTGGACCCGCTTTGGTACTCTGGCTTTAATGGAAATATAAATGTTGTCTGGTAGCCCTCATGAGCGAAGCTGAGATAGGCCTGCACTTGCAGGAAGATTTATTGAAAGTCTAGAAGAGACAGAAAGGAAATAAGCAGAGGCAATATCAGAAGTACAGACACACTCACATTCACAGACCATGGATTTCTGACCCATTCCCAGAAAGCTGCTTCCCAGGGCTTAAAAATTCTTTACTCAAGCTGCCCTCATCACTGACATATCCACTCTTTTAGCTAAGCTGTTTTCGGCTATCACGTGGCTGCTCCCTCAGACGATGCAGGTCCTAACAAATCTTAAGAAAAGAACTATAATAATTAATAATTGCCACAGCTTTTTCCTTTTCACAATGAAAATAGCTTTATTTGTTATTTTTGTTTGTAAAAGTAATGCACAGGTATGGTAAAATAAAATAAGGTCCATGCTGCACACAGACGTGAAGAAGAAAAACTGACATTTGCCCCTAACTCTACCACCCAGAGATGATCATTGAGTATGTATGTG
Source organism: Monodon monoceros (assembly GCF_005190385.1). Classification (NCBI taxonomy): domain Eukaryota; kingdom Metazoa; phylum Chordata; class Mammalia; order Artiodactyla; family Monodontidae; genus Monodon; species Monodon monoceros. The sequence continues at coordinate 35,047,943 of NW_021703774.1, read as the reverse complement.
ATGCATGTTATCCCCTCACACCCTGACCTTTTTTCCTTCCCACAACAAAATAGCAACACACCGTGATGTGCTTTTTCCTCACTTACATGTCACATCACCAGCTCTTAATAGCTATAGCAATGCACAGAAAAGCTGTGGATTATGTGCAAGTCTAGATGAAACACCATGTCCTTCTCTCTTACTGAGAAGCCTGTCTCTTAGGAAGCAAAATTGGGATGGCAGTCCTGGGCCAACGCCGTATGAAGGGAGAAAAAAAGCATTGCATTTTATGCTTCTTTACTGAACATCATTACAGTTTTGCCTTTAATGATATCCCAAGGGGCCTATGAAAGATGCCAACAGATTATCTTGGGCGCTTGCACTGGTTGATCAGCCCAAGCTCACTCCCCTCTAAGGAACAGCCCCACCTACTCAAGTGCAAGAGAGGGATGTTATCCCAACATAAGAATACTCTCCAACCCCACTTGAAATATATATATATGCAATTTGAAAACTTTTGTAATTTAAATTTTTGTAACAAATTATTCACAAAGTGATGATATGAACGAGAAAGAAGATACACTCTAAATATTAAAGTACGGATTAACAAGATAAAAGGAATTTTATCAATAATAATTTGAAAACTTTAGTAAATAAATAAATTCCTAGGAAAATAACAGTTTACTCAAGAGGAAATGTTTTAAAACTGAGAACTCCCATAACAATTAGAAAAAATGGAAATAGTATTTTTCAACGGTCCCACACTAAATCAGGCCCAAGTGATTTCATAGGAAAGTTCTAACAAATCTTTAAAAATGTGATCATCCCAATCTTACAAAAACTCTTCCTGGGACTATAAAAAAAGAAAATATTCTCCAGCTCACTTTAAGGACTTCATAACCCCAATACCAAAATCAGACAATGACACAATGATGAAGAAAGAAATACAGACCCATTTCATTTATGAATATAGAAACAAAAGCCATAAATAGAAGACTGCATTAGCAACTTAAATTCTACAGTGTATAAAAATGATAATAAGCCACGACAAAGTTGGGTTTAATGCAAAGTTGGTTTAATGTTAGAAAGCCTATAAAGGTAATTCACTAAACTCCCATATTAAAAGAGGAAAAGCTATACTTCTCTTCAATTAGATGTAGATATTTTTAAAACATCATACATTCATTATTTTAAAAAGACCTCTTTTAATAAATTAGGAATAGAAGGGAATTTCTTTAGCATGATGTAAATAGCACATATAAAAAAATTAAGCAAATGTAGTCCTCAGTGGGGAAACATTATAACATTACCCTTTAAAATCTGAAATGAGGTAAGAATGTATAAGATCACCCATCTTTCATTCTTGTAGCAGATGTTCTTGCTAGTACATTAACTTAAGAAAAAGGAATTCAAAGGGAGAAGAAAAAATAAAATTATCACTATTTGTAGTTGATATGATCATTTACATAGAAAACCCCAAAGAATCTACAAATACTTAGAAATAATAGAATTTAACAAGGTAGCTCAATAGAGGATTAATATAAAACAATGAACTGTCATTTCACACACCAGCAACAAAAATAATTAAATAGAAGATACTATTCACAACAGTATTAGAGGACGTCAATTACCTAGGAATAAATCTAACAAAAGATGAATTTAAACCACTACAGGGAAGATCATAAACTTTAAAGAAGAACCAAACAATGGAGAGCTATGCCAACTTCACTGAATGAAAGATTCCATTCTCTCCAAATTAATCTACAGGGAAATTTTTATCAAAATCCAAAAGGTTATTTTGGGGAGGAATCTGATAAGCAAATTCTAATCTATATGGAAGAGTAAAGAGCCGAGAATAGCCAGGCCACTTTTCTGAGAAAAATTTGAGTTTTCACTTGACCTAACCATATCAGGACTTATTTGAAGCTGCAGTAAATGAGGCAATGCTAAAGGCCCTGGGATACATATGGTGACCAATGAATAGGGAGCCCAGAAACAGGCACACATATAGGAAGTGTTGACACATAACAGAAATGGCATTCCAGATGAGTAAGGAAAGGATAGACTATGCATTAAATAGAGCTGGGCAAGTGTTTCTCTGTATAAAAAAATACATGAAACTGGATTAGTGACAGTTATTCACCCCGCATCTCTCAGTACCAACCCCACGCTTCTATACTCTTCTCTAGAATGCAGGTTATAAGGTGTGTTTGCTCTATTATGTGAGAATATTCAGTTCTGCTACAGAGGACAAGGAAAGCAGACAGGATGGGTGAATTTCATCAGTACTATTTATAGGTGATAAGTAAGCAAGTGGTTTGTGAGACATAGGCAGAAGTCACATGTGCTAAAAGTAGGAGCAAATTTGTAATCTGTGAGACATGCAAAAATAGAATAAATTGAATATATTATAAAAAGAAGGGACCGAACAAAAGTGTTACTTACAGGTAGAAAGGAATAGAAAAATCAAGTCATGAGTCACCAAGTGTAGAGTGCATGCCTCCTCGGGCTGACAGCCAGGTCATCCCGAAGTTGTCTACCTATTGGTAGACATTATTCTGGCCCCCGTATGCTCTGCCCCATAAACGCTGACAAAAGGGATGGCTGCCCAGAAGAACACTTACGAGCTGTGTGCATAAACCTGCCACCCGACCAACTTGCCCTTGCATCTCCCAATAGAGCAAGTATATGTTGGTTCCAAGCATCTTCCACCTACTGATCCTTTAACCTCAATGCTGGTCCTCAAAACTGCACTACTGGAGCAAAACACAAGATTCAGAGAATGTGTGGTCCTTTCACCCTGCTTGTACCCATCGCAAGTGGGTTAACTTACCCCAACTCTTTCCTCTTGGTTCTAGCTGTATGTTTTAAATAGATTCAGTAACCTTCATGATTTGATTACCATAATTTGGTCTGAGACTTCTTGGTCTGTGGCCTCTGTAGCCTGCCTAGAGCACACTGGAGGTTTCCACTGCATGGAGCCAATTTCCCACAAGACCCTAGGGCTGGGAATCTATATGCCACATTTCCCAGGTTCCCTTGTCAGCTGGTTTCTGGTTATGTTCTGCCAAGAGGAAGCACTGGAGAGAGACTGGCAGATGGGAAGAGGACAGAAAGGGCTTACTTTTGACCTCAGGTTCTCATCACCTCCCTCTAATATCTGTACACCTCCACCACCAAGCATCCCTCCTTGCCAAACTGGGCTCCAAACCCTGAAAGCTTTCAAAGACCCAAGACAAGTTAGCAATGTGGGAAAAAAGTCTTGTTTCCAAAATGTGAAAATGGAAAATCAAAATGAACAAATGTCTTATTAAATGCCTCTAAAAGGTAAACTTGTAAACTGCAATTCAACTCTTTAGCACTTATATCAGTATATAAATGTAATAAAGCTTGATGAATGAAGAATATATCATAAAACTCAAAAAAATTTTAAATAATTTCCCTTATTTTTTTTACATCAAAGTAGTTATATTTAACATGGGATGAGGGTCTATTTTAAATGGATTGATACGACATGTGTGTGTTTTGGGGCTGGGGTGGGGGATGTTCAATGGTAAGGGTGGCCATGACCTAGAAGTCTATCAGGGCCTAACAGAGCCTCTCACTCTATAGATTTCTGCTGCATCTGACACAGAGTGCGGTGTAGGTTTATTTTTTTTTTTCCTAAAGATTTTTTTTTGATGTGGACCATCCTTTTTAAAGTCTTTATTGAATTTGTTACCATATTGCTCCTTTTTTATGTTTTGGCTACGAGGTATGTGGGATCTTAGCTCCCCAACCAGGGATCGAACACGCACCCCCTGTGTTGGAAGGCGAAGTCTTAACCACTGGACCGCCAGGGAAGTCCCTGCGTGGTGTAGTTAACATTCTCTTTCAGCAACAGCTCATGTGACAAAGTAGGGGAGCAGAAACATTGAGGAGTAGCCAAAAAAGGCTACAGCTTTGAAGACCCTTGCTAGCTCAGCTCTATGTGGCCTGTGAGGAAACGTAAGGCTGGGGCCCCAGGGCAGACATGTGTCCAATGGCCAGAACCTGAGTTTGTGGGTGGCCAGGGCAAGGTTATGTGTGCTTGGAGTCATGAGTCTTAGTGGCCCTGGAAAATAGAAAGAGCGGTCAGTTATCACCTAGTGTCATGGTTCTGGTGTCATCTATAGTCTTGTAGGCCAGAGAAGAACAGCTCTGGTTCCCCAGAGGAAGTGATTTGTCAGCCTCCAGTGCCTCCTACTCCTATTTCCCTCACTGAAGTCTGCCATCCACTTTGTACCTAACCTGTCTTTGTTCTATACCAGGGCTTCTTAAACTTTAGCGTGTATAGAAGAGAGTGCCTATTAAAAGCGCAGATCCCCAGACCTTACCCTTGATTCTGTGTAGACCATGCTTTGAGAAGCTCTGTTCCATAGGATCGTTGTCTCCTCTGCCCCCAAAGCTAGTTAAGAAATTCAGGTGCTAGGGACAAGTTCATGCTCCAGCTAGGGCAGACAAAGGGCATTTGAAGTAACCAGACGAATTTACTAAGAATGAAGGAAGAGTCGAGAGGGCCAAATTGGTTTTCATATGGGGTTTTCAACCCCACATTTTGTTCAAAACATCTCATTGGGGGTAAAGCAGATCCAGCTCCTGGAGCTGAGAGAGCTGGGGGTCGGCAGAGGGCAACTCTTTTTCTCTGTTAATTGGGAGTTCTAAGGACAAAAGCCTGATTTTAAAAATGTATCTTGTAACCCTTTCTGTCCCCATCTGCAGGCCCTTGAGATCACAGTGTGGTCAGATCTGAATCACCATTTGCACTTTGAAACAGATACATACCATACCACCATGTTCTACCAAATCTGCATCAGAAGACTTTGGTTTCATTATGTGATGAAAGGCTTTGTTTCCTCTGCAAAGGAAAGTTAGGCAACATGATCAGAATGGGAGTTTCGGATTGCTTTTAGACCTGGACACCCTTCTACTTTCATAATGCTAGGGGGTCTACAGAGAAGTAAATCAGAAAAGAGCAGTGCTGGGCCTTCCTCTCTCTCCCTTTCGGCTCTGTGGAACAGACATCATGGAAGAGACTGGACTGGGTATTTGTAATCATGTGATTCCACTCAGGATCTCAGGGCATAGTCTCCAAGACTGTGCCTTCTCTTACCCCCCACCCCCACCTGGTGCCGTCATCTGCTCCTCCTGGCTCCTCTGTCTTCCAGTATCCATCTCCCCAATCCAGTCCTTGACTAGGCTGACTGCCCAGGTCAAAGTTTCTGTAATTCAGTTTGCCAACAACCAGAACAACTCACCAGGAGTACACAGCTCCAGGATCAATTAGGTAGAAGAGGGTGGAGTCAGGGGAAGTCTTTGTTTCTGATAAGAGAGCAGGAGGAAGCCCCTAGAGTCTCAGCCCCAGGACTGGAGAGAAGGCACCCCAGGTGCTAGGGGAGTCCTTTGTCTTTATGATGATGGTGACAGGATCAAACTATGTGCGAAAATAGGGACGGTAACAGGAAATAACCCTCCAAATTAAAACAAATAGATCTTGTAAGAAAAATAATGAAAAGAAAGTGAATAATTACTGTCATTTATATGTCCTGCTCAGGCTTTCTGCATCATTAACACACAGCATAGCCTCTGGTAGAGTATCACTAAATGCCTCAGATTTGACATGTGCTAAATTTTACCTGATTAGCAAAATGCTCACACTTGTAAACTCGGGTCCTTACTGGTAGATTCCATCTGCAATATTGTTCTCAGCTTAAAACTTAAAAGAAAAGCAAAAAGGAAAGGAAATGGAAAAAAAAATCAGAGGAAATTTGCCCCCTGCCCTGGACACCGGCAAGGCTGACACAAAGGGGTTAAAGTTAAGTCAAGTCCAGCTTTAAGAAGATGGGGCCTCTATATAAAGTTGAACAAGACGTCTGGGGCCCTCACAAAACCTTTTTTGGCCTCGACAGCGGCAACCCCAGCCTGCCTCCTAACGTCCTCCGCCTTTGGGACCAAGCGGGAAGCTCACGTTAGTGGCAGCCAAGGAGAGGGGTTGGCCGTGCCAGGACTAAAGAGGGAGGGGAGGGGAAAAAGCAAGTTTCGCCCACCCCACGCTCGGGCGGAGGGGCGGGAGCTGCGCGTCCGGGCCTGGCCAAGCAGCGTCTCGGTCTCTGTGCATCTCTTCGGGAGCGGCGCGGGAAGGATGCTCGTCCGCAGGGGCGCGCGCGCGGGGCGCGGGATGCCGCCGCGGGGCTGGACCGCGCTCTGCTTGCTGAGTTTGCTGCGTGAGTATGGGCCGCGCGCCCGGCCCGGCCAACTTGGTGGCGGGGAGGGTCGACGCTCTCCCGGAGGCAGAGCGCGCACAGCCGAGTTAGGCGGAGCGAAGGGACCCCTGCCCCACCCCACGCCCCCACGCCCACGGCTGCTCCTGGCTTGGTGGGATCGGGGCCGCTTGAACCGAGCCCAATGGGGACTGGTGCCTCCGCTGGGAATGGGTGGGGGTGGGACGCGCCGGGAAGGCGACCACACTGTGAGCGTGAACTAGCCCAGGTGTAAATCGGAGGTCGCGCCGGCGGCTTCCCAGAGTCAATGAGGCTCTCTCGAGTTGTCTCTAAAGTAAAGCTCTTTGAAGATGCCAGTGTCCTTTCGAGTTGCCAAAGGTGCAGAGTGCAGAGTTGGAGCCAGAACCAGGAGAGAGGGGAGGAGAGAAGCAGGAAAGTTTCGTGACTGACGGTTGATTCAGAAAGCTGCGGCCTGAGCCGGTTCCTGGGAAGAGAGCTGTTCCTGGCAAGAGAGCGTTGGTGCCCACCGACCACTAGGACAGGGGGAGCCAGAATTGGACATTCAAGGAAACTGAGCGAAGCCAACCTGGGATGAGGCCCCAGGTCCGAGGTCCAGAGGCCCAGGAGGCAGGCTGAGTTAGGTGACATGGGGAGTTTGGAATGAAGAGCAGTCCGTGAAAATATTCTTGCATTTAAGATCACAAAGCTAAGTTACACTCCGTCTTCTGACACCCTCTTCTCCATGCCACTGGAGAGAAGGCACAGGGTAGATGGAGTTTGTTCTGTGCCCTGCTTTCCTCTCCCCACTGCAACCCCTCACCCTGGCACAAACTCAAACTTGTTACATTTTGGAGTTTTCTTCCCCTGCCCTTCTTCTCCAAGTTCTAAAACTAGTGGACAGATCAGCAAACTGGTGTACACTCCTTGGCTTTTCCACATCCGCCCTGACTTCTTAAGCTCTTGCACTCACTTTGGTTAAAAAGAAAAATTAGTAGGCGCTCAATAAATATTTATTCATAATTGCTTTCATTTGGGGATAACATTCTCCATCTCATCTCACTGCACTTAGAAGGATTTAAACATTGTAAGTTATTCTCCCTTTGGCTCCAGATTCTGCTTCCAGGCCTCTAGGACTCCCAATTCCGTACTCTTATTGCATCCTAAAGGCCACCCACCATGGCCCCCCAGAGTGACCTGGGCCAGCCAGCTAGGCCTCTTTGCTCTCAGTCTCCTCTGCTGTCCCCCTTTGGGTCCACCCAGTTGGAGAGAGACTCCAGGCTGGAGAAAGCTCTTAAGTTAGGCTCTGGGTTGACCTGTTTGACAGCCCCAGACATGCCCTTCGGGGCAGGGAAAAAGCTGTCAGTAAGATGTCCGTTGAAGCCCTAGAATGGGGAACTGCCCTGAGGGCTGGGTCCACCTCACAATGGGGTGAGTTGACCAGCAGCTCAGATTCCTATCCGATGCTCCACTCTCCTTTGGCTTCACAGCTCATGATGACCTGGTCCTGGGCCCAGTGAGGCCCACCCTTTTCTTATTTCCTCAGCTGGCCAGTCTCAGTCTCGCCTTGGCCTGCAGCAGTGGGGACAGGGAGGGCGATTTTAACCTCTGCAAAACCTTGGGCAGATATGCTGAGAATTTCAGTGTCTCCGCTTTGGGGATGAGCGGTGGGGCCTGGGTCCCTATGCTCAATCTTGCCAGACTGCTAAGGCCAGTGTGTAGCTTTATGCATTCCCCAAGAGCTTTCTAGCGTTTGTTTTTATATAATACTAGGAGTCATTTTCTATTATACTGTGGGGTGACTGGAATGAGTGAGTGACTGTACCTTGAAATGCTAACAAAGGAGCATTGCAGAAATTCTGTGCTATTGTTACTGTGAACTTTAGGGCAGAAGAGGGTTCTGTGGTTTTCTCCTCACTGACCGTGACAAAGAGCTTTGTTCTGGGAAGGTCTTTTTTCTGTCGCTGTGAGAACTTGGCCTGGGCTTGGGTACAGCAGCCAACCAAAAGTGGACTTTCTCTGTTGGAGATGGGGTGGCTCTGGGTGGTGACCAGAGTCAGGGTGGGCGCTGAGAGGCCACCAGGTAGCACTGCCACACCACCAGCTGGAAAGAGAAATCTTTCAGGTAATCAGGGAACCCCATTTGTCAGCCCCAGGGTATCTGTTTCCTCCAAGCCCTCCAAGGTTGTCCCTCCTCTTTCCCTAACAAGTACCACCCCTTCACATTCCTCTCCTTCCTTTGGGTCCTTCGTGTCTGCTGACCCCACACCCATATCCTGTCTGGGGCTACGTGTAAGAGGGGAAAAAAGAAAAGGGAAAAGAATTTTATCAGATATTTTCCAGAGGGGAGAGGACTCCACCCTTTGACTCTCTGCCACATGGCGACCAAGAAGGAGCAGCCTTGGGACCTCTGACTAATTCCGTGGTCCCCAGTTCTCCCCCTTGTAGGGCCAGCCCAGCTGGCATAGCCTTTGCAAATGCAAATCTTCGGCAACATTCCTGTTTGACTGATAAAACGAGCCTGGGCATCTTTTTCTTATCCCTTTGGCTCCACCTCCTGGGCCTGTTCATTCACTAGTTCTCATCTCCTTCCTTCTCTGAGTCTTTGTCTCCAAAAGCTCAGGGCAAGAAGTGCCAAACTGCAACAGATAAACTCAGGCTCAGAGTCTTACAAAAACAAATCAAAAGGAGCCACAAATTCCACTTCTTACCATCTCACTGCCTGATTTCCTTTAGATCCTGGACAGGAGGGCCTGGACTTACTTTCAGAGCTGGATGGTTACCCAGTTCCAGCCTCAGGATGCCTGGGCCTCCTTCTCCCACTGACTTTGCTGGATGTCACTAAATGGCCCCGAGTGTGGGGAACTGAAAATGTGAAGGTGTGGAAAAAGAATAAAACACACCCTCCAAAAGAAAATGCTTGGAGTCGCCAGGGCAGAATTTCCATATTTTTCTGGGCTTTAACTTCCCTAATGAGAACATTCTCTTCCTTCCTCAGCTAAGAAATAAAAACACAGTATCTACGATTTTTAGTCCCAAAGGCCCTAGACTTTGCTAAGGAGAAAGACGCATGCATCTTGAGAGAATGTGATACAAATAAATAGGGATGTATACCAGGGTATACTTCCTAGGACCTACACTCTGGAGACCACTGAAATGAATCACTTCCCTTTGGAATACAAAGGAAAAACCTCTGGCTTGATTGGGAAGTTTGCTCCTGGTTTAAGAGGAAAAATAACCCAAAGAACCCACCACTGACACCTTCTTAGCAGAGCAGCATCTCTAGGTAGCCAGCTCCATTATTTAAGAAAATGCCTTAATGAGTCTTTGGGTGAAAAAACCTAGACTCCTGCACAAACCTTTGATGTGCAGTGGCAGACAGGAGGCTGAATTGCTGAGCATGATAAAATAAAGTAGAACTTTGTATTTGATGGGCCCTAGAGACAAAAGGCTAAAGGACTCCAGAGGCCAGGAGAACATAGAGAGAGGAGGGGAGGTGCTGGGAGCAGTAGGGAACAGTAGTGAGTGGAAGGTGGAAAAGACCTGGCTGGGAAAATTCCTTATGGTGTGGCCTGGCTGTTTAGCATAGGAAAGTCTAGCCTAGGATTTCAAGATTATGCCTTTGTCTCTTCTGGGCTGTGCTGTAATCTCCCTCCAAGATCTCAAACCTTCAGTAAACATGCACTGGCCTTGTAACACTGTTAGTGGTGCTCTGGGGTGGGGTGGGGGGAATAAAGGAATGGGTGTTTGGCAAGCCCATGGTGCAGTAGTGTAGAACGAGAACTCCTGCAGCCTGAGGACAGAGAGGCACAGAGCTGTGAGACGGGTCGGTGGCAATTAGAAAAATGGAGAAAGAGGTAGCCCCCAGGGAAAGCTCAAGATATTGGGGTCCCACAGGAAGTGGATGTCGGCCAAGACATGCTATTTGAATATTAAAGGGGAGTCTCAGTACCCTGGGCACACTCAGGCCACAGACACTTTTTTATGCTCACACCTCAGCTTAGCCTCTGCAGTGTAGGAAGGCATCAGCCCAGTTCTTTGATCTAGTCCAACATGACCCAAACCCACCGAGACCCATAGCAGGGATGCTTCCTGAATGCTCCCAGGAAAGATGGGTGGCTCACTATCTCCCAGAGTAGTTCATTCTATTAAAAAAAAAAAAAATCCCATGATTATTAGCTTTTTTTGTACTGCAGTGAATTAGCCTTTATATAGCTTCTGATCATTAACTGCAATTCTATTCCTTAAACTCTCACAGAATTAATCTGATCTTTCTTCAGGACAATCCTTAACAACCTTTCCGGTCTGCTCCACTAGATTATAAGCTCCTTGAGGGCAGGAATTTATTTAAATTCTAGTGACACTAACACCTAGCAGTAGAAAGGTATCTTCTCTTAGCTTGTGCTCCGCACAATGCTGAGTTTGGTGGCGCTTCGGGAAGATAAGAATGAATGCATGAGTGAAATGAATCTTGAAGAAAGGTATTTATTCTTTCTCCCCAAATTCTTCCTTTCTATATCAAAAATCAGCAAATTTTTTCTGTAAAGGGCCAGATAGTAAATATTTTAGGCTCTGGAGTCCATATGTGGCCTCTGATGCATACTCTGTTTTGTTTTATTTTACAACACTTTAAACATGTAGAAGCCATTCTTAGCTCACTGGCCAAACAGCACACAGCCCATGGGTTGGATTTGGTCCACCAGCTATACTTGCCAACCCTTGATCCAGATGAAATAGCACTAAACCCTCAACCATATGACTTGGTTTCTAGAACTTTCCTAATTCTGGTTATCATCTCATGGGCACTCCCTTAATTAAATAAATTCCCTCTTAACATATAGCATTGAATGACACGGTACTACATAGAGGTGGTCAGTGTGAACACTGTCCTACATAGAGGTGGTCAGCGTGAACACTCCTAGTGCAGTTGCCATTCAACCCAAGCGCTTATTGTGAACTCAGAGGATTGTGTTCAGTGCCCTGAGTAATACAGACAAGTATGAGAGATGGTTCCAACACTCAGGAAACCTATGATGTAACCAAGGTGACAAGACCTATACCCAGGAAACAGCATATATGATCTTGTGCCAGATAAGTCATGGAGATATGTGTCTTAAGGTCTCTGAGAAGCAGGAAAAAAGGGACCTGTCCTAAAGATAACCACTGTTTCTTGAGCATTTACCAGACAGGCAACTGCTTTACACCCCCATCTCCTTTATTCCTGCGAACAACAAGGAGGTAGGCACTATTTTTATCTCCATTTTACAGGTGAGGTATAGAGAGGTGAAGAAGCTTCCCGAGGCCATGCAGCTAGAACTCGGTAGAGGAGCCTTTCAACACGGTCCAATTACAGAGCCCAAGCTCTTTGTTTTGAGGCTCTCCTGTCTTCTCATCAACCATCAACGCAGGCTGTGGGCTCCCAGCAGAGGCCAGCTTGTTCCTTCTTCCTAGTACTGCATCTAAGATACCCAGGATCTCCTCCAAGAAATTCCTCTTGGGCCAGGTGCTAGAATTTGAAAGGATGGGCAGAACGGTACTGACTGACTAAGAGATAAGAAAACAGCACCAGCACAAACTAAAACTAAGAGGGTCTGTGAAAAACAAGACCAAATATAGGGGGAAAAAACCTTCTCCGAAAGTACAGGAATTTAGTAATTTTTTAGTAATTTAGGTAGCAGAACTTTCTGGATCTCTGAGGATTTGTAAACCCCCTTTAAAGACTAAAAGAATCTTTAATTTACTAATTGTAGGTAGAAATCTTTTAAAAAGATATTACATATGTTTCTGCTTTCTTAGTGTATCAGGAAAAAAAAGGGCTTTAACCTTCAGACTCAGTTGTATCATGAAAATAATTAGGTTATGGTGCAACTCAGTGGCATCATTAATGCCTACGAAGGTGTATATTTTCATTTACTCCTACCATAAATGGTTCCAGACTAGCGTGGTTTTTGATACTCATGTCTGTTTTTCATTTATTGCTGCTTATTCATTTTCAACTGTTGCTTCTCCTTATTGTTTGCTTCTATTGTTTGCTTCTCTTTCTAATTTTTAGCTTTAGCTAGGATATCAGATAAACAAGTTTGTTAGAATTGTGTGTAAAACAAGAATAATTGCCTCTGAAATAAGTACCTGTAAGTTAAATGCATGACTTTTACAACATGAATTTTGTGACATCTATTTGGCTTCTTGGAATCCTCATTTTGCTAACTTCCTGATACCTTGTCTCCTTTTGTCCCAAGTTCATGGGTTGAGATCAAGTAGGGTAGGTAGGGGCAAATAGGATACTTAGGGAGACACAGTTAATAAAGATGGAGTGAGAAGTAAACAACAGAAGATAGCCTTTCATTCAAATTTAAATTGTAGTATAATGCTCTGTTGGGTTGGGGGTAAGGGCTGTTCTTCCAGTCTAGAGTGGAATGGGGTGGAGGTTTCATCGCTTGTCTCTTGGACCTGGCTGGTAGGCTGCTATGACTTCCATACAGAGTTGGGGATAAGAAGCTCAGATAAAGAAAGATCAGTATTGGACGGTTTAATGCCATGGGTGTGGGGGGCAATATAGGATAAGAACAAATCTGTGGTCAGTCTTGATTCTTATAAATGTCATTCCTCCAAGACCCATCTCTTCATGGGAGCACGAGAAAGGGAGCCCTAGAGACTGTGAAAACAAGAGACTCCAGTCTCTACTGACAGCCTCTGTGCTGCAGTGTAGGTCAGGATTGGCCCCCAGGGTTCTGCCAAGGTGTCCCCTTGCCCTACACCAGCTCATATGTACCCCATTGCTCAGCCTTGCCTTTCTGCCTTCCCTTTTTGTCCTGTTTCTCTAGGGTCTCAGAGGCTTCCCCACTCACCCTGGGCTCAGGGACATAAATCTGAGATTGGGGTTCCCTTTCCATTTGCAGGCAGATCCTGCAACCTGTTCGTCAGTTCTTGGCTGAGGGATGGGTGGGAGGGGGCAGCCGCAGCCGGGAGCCTGACCCTAGTGGCTCAGTAGCTGGCCTGGGTCCAGGATTGCTTCACTCATCTGGAACAGGCACGTCTGTCCTCAGAGCTAGCAGCAGGTCTCTCTTCACATCTGGAAAAGTTCAAAACTGTTTGTCTGGGTCAAGGAGGCCCTGGGGGAGGGGGTTCAAAAGCATGACATCACCTCAGCCAGGCCCAGCTTTCTCTGGGGAGAGAAGAGGGCTGGGCCAGGTTGGACCAGATGGGATTCCCAAGAATTGATGTATTGGTGGGAAGAAGAAAAAAGGGTGGGCAGGAAGAGTGATGTCAAGGGGGAGTTCCGGTGGTGCCTTGGAATATGGTGCCTTGAGAGGATGGTCCTTCAATTCAGTGTCCAAATGTTCCCACCACCTGCCCCCTGAACTGAACTCATACCTTAGGGTCAGATTGCTGAGAGGGACTTATTTAAGGACAAAAGAAGACTGGATCTGCTTCCCCACCTATTTTATTTTGATAAATCCACTCCCCCCTCCCTGCTACTGCCCTCTATTCCAGCCAGAGAGGAGCCCATACTTTTCTCTCCAAAATATGGAAGATGCATCCTGACCTTTGGCAGTTTGGACCCCCTGACCCTCTTGCTACTTCTACTAAGAGTCAGCTAAACCTCAGTGGCCCCATTGCTCCTTGCCCTGCATGAATGATGGCCTTCCTTCTTGGCCAAAACTCTTATCTCTAAAACGGAGATAGTAATATCACTTGGTCCTCCTGCACACTTGCCCTGTCATTTTGAGATATGAGTTTTGTACTCACCGTGAGTATCAACCTACCTGCAGCAGGCTGGGAAGAGAGGCAGATGAGGGAGAGTGAGACTTGCCACCACCTTTAGGGGAGACTTTTGGCCTCAGTGAACTTTTGGTTCATTGCCTTGAAACTAATGCCTAACTTCCACCTTGATGCTGAGGAAAAGAAGAGGTGTCATTTTGCACTGCTATTTACCCGGAAACTTCTGTAAAATACAGGCCTAGGTTTCAATCAGTAAAGTTAGAGACAAGCTTTAGGGTGGCCTGGGACCCTCAGGTGCCTTTCCTCGAGGATGCTACTGCCGGGTATGAGCTCTGAATACCAAGTCTACCCCTAATATTTACAGGGCTCAAGCTAGGAATACAATGGAGGCCCACACATTATAGGTTTTAAATACTTCAAAGTTATAAATCAGGCAACCATATGGTAAATAAAATATCGTCTATCCTCTTACCTTGAAAAACTTACCTTCATGGCCACCTGGAAGGCCAGATTTGAATTTAGGACTCTCAGAGCCTTGGAGTTCAATGCCACAATGTGGCTTAGCAGGAAGAGGTGGTCCTCGGCCCTTGCCTACCCTCTTCTCTTCTTACTCATGGCTCTGGTCCATACTGTAAGGGATCTTGCATGCAGGCAAGGGACACCCCACCTACAAGGTGGGGTTAGATCTTAAGCTCTAACCCTTCTCCCTGCAAACAGACACCCATTGGCCACCCTTGGACCTTGGAGGCACACACCCTGGTGCTGCAGTTCACCCTTGGAAGGAGGGACTGGGAGAACAGGCCCATGCAGGTCCTCAAGTGAGCCCATTTGGGCAAGAAGTTCTAGGACTTCTGGTCCCAACACATGATCTAGAAGAGAGGGTACACCTCTGTTGGCCCCATGGACTCCTCGTAGCTTGGGGACGGGGAGGGCAGGAAGAGGAACAGAGTGTAGGCTCTAAAGTGCAAGGTCCAGACAGGTAGCTTCTCCTTTCTGGGTCTAAGGATGGCACTGCTGGGTACCACAGGAAACATGGAAGGGTAAGAACCTGCAGGAAAATTTTCAGAGAATAACTAGTTCCAGGAACATTATACTATAGCAGTTTAACATTTGTTATCTCATTGATTTTCCCAATAATCCCTCACTTTAAAAATTAGTAAACTGAGACACAAACACATTAAATTACAGAGTTATTGACAGAGCCAGGACTAAGCTCTCTGTTCCCAGGACATTTGTTGAGAAACCAAGCCTTATGCTCTCTAGTCCATCAGCTAGATTCCTAGGTCGGAGCTTCCCGAAAGAAATCTTGCGGTTGCTAGCTGCAGTTCCTCAATAAAAGGAAAGAATGAAAGGATTTGGGGAATGGGGGAATCTAGGGAGGTTAGAAGATTTTTAAAGGATTACATAGAGATGGTGTCGATCTAGTGATTATTCCAAGAGTTAATACATTGGCTGAAGAGAAGGATACATTAAAAAGGAAATAGAGGCACATCTTTTCCCACATTTTAGATCTTGGCAATACTTATTCAGGTGTAATTTGAAATTTTAATATTTTACTTAGCATGTTATGAGCATTGCCTCATATTCTCATGCTGCTATAGTTTTTGCATTTTTCTATTTGCAATGATTATGGTATGTTAAGTGCATATAACATCTATTGTAATTCATTTAGTTGCTTGCAACTTTTCCCTCCTATAAATAATACTATACTAGATGTTTGGTGCATGCAAACTTTTCCTTCTCTCTTTCCTTAGGAAAAATCTAGTGAGAAATTAGTCACATGTCCAGGAGGATGTCCTTGTTCTGCTCTGTTGCCAGGGGTGGCAGGGGATGTTCTAGATGGATTCTACCTAAAGTCAAGAAATTGAATCAGGTGATGCCATGAGGCTCCAGGATGATATGAGTTCTGATATTTCTTCTTTGTTTCTCTATAGCCTCTGGGTTCACAAATACAGAGAGCTTGACTACTACTGCCACAAAGACATCTACCCCAGGAATATCTTCAACTGTCCCTACAACTATACCCAACCAGGAAAGCACAATATCAAGTACTTCTGGAAACATCAGCCTCTACGCTGTCTCTCAGGACAGCAGTGGGAACACAGCAGCCATCTCAGGTAAAGAGTGTTTGTCTCGGGCCCCAGAAGGATGCTGCCGGCACTAGGGTAAAGCATTAGGATATTTGCAAATACCCCCACCCTCTATTTCCCCCCACAGATGGAAACATACAAGCCCCTTTGAATAGTGGCTTGAGTATCCTGCTTAGGGTACCCTGAAGTAAGCCCTAGACAGTTCTTCCTGTAGGGGCAGCTTTCTCAAGTCAACGCCTTGGCAGCTGATCCTGATTTATAATGCTCCTTGCACTCTTTGAGTTCAGCTTAGTGATAAAATAAAGATCTGATGAGGACTCTGTAGAGATCTCTGATCTCTTCTAAGTGAAGCAGACTGTGTACAGGTTCAAATTGGGGGTCTTTGACATCTC
>NW_021703774.1:34945901-35031514 GCF_005190385.1 Monodon monoceros | reverse complement strand
GTGAAGCAGACTGTGTACAGGTTCAAATTGGGGGTCTTTGACATCTCTAAGGTAGATCGGTTTCCAGTTCAGTTTCAGAGTCCTGAGGGCATCTCTAATACATTCTATGATTATAGCTATGGTTCCCACAGCTGGCTGGAAATGAGCTGGTAAGGGTTAAGACATGAAGTAACTCTTAACTCCCCAAATTCCCTTTTCTGGGTTGAAGTCCGTGCCTATGTCAATGAACTGAGATGTGTTTGTGTGTGTGTGTGTGTGTGTGTGTGTGTGTGTGTTTATGTTTATGCCAATGCGCATATATTCACACTTCTGTTTTGGTCAATTCCAGAGCCTACAGTCAATTTCACATCTACCTCTGGGATCACCCCAGTCCCTGGAACCATGAACTCTTCTGTCCAGTCACAGACCTCTTTAGCCACCACAGTGTCTTCTACCCCCATCAACTTTACAACTTCAGAGATGACCTTGCAGCCCAGCATGTTACCTGGAAATATTTCAGATTCCCCATACAATAGTACCAGCCCTGTGACATCTCCCACTAACCCCTATACATCATTTTCTCCTATCCCAAGTACCATCAAGGTGGGTGAATCAGGCCAAAAATGACAGATTGCCCCCTCACTTCATATGTATGCAAGCTCTCTCTTCCCCTTAACCTCTGCTTATCCCAACCAATGAATTTGGGTCATATAGGAGTTAGCATGAAAAATGTGCAGCATAAATATTGCTAGAAGGGATAGAAAAGGGAGGAGAGGGGTAGAGTTGGGTAGCAAGGCTGATCTGTGCCGTGGGTACTATATTTCTAGGAAGTAGAGAGTAAAGAGGATACTCAGAAATCCATCTAATTCTCTGTGGTTCTTTCCAGTACCTCTTGGTCTAATCTTTGACTAGGGTACCACTCGCCTTTGGGCATATTTGGAAACCATCTTCTACTTAATGGCGCTGCTTTTCCCAAAATGTTTAGGGCAAATACCATTTCCTCTATGCAAGAGGGTTTGGTGGTATGCCAGGAGTAGAGAGGCAGTGAGGAACTAGGCAGAACAGGGATGTTGAGCTCAACCTGCCTTTCTCAGCCTTGGGGCCTGTGGCTATCAACAGCTTTCAGCAGGAAGAGTAGAAAATGTGATGGCATGGAGCCTGGGGGCAGGCATGGGGGACCTGCCTGGTTTCTGTTTTTAAAGGAGCCAGAATAGAAATCTGGAGAGTCCTAAGGGACCAGGAGGAAAATGAGTGTCACCAGGATCTGCCTGGCCACCTCATTATCTGTTTCGCTGCAAGTGTGTAATTCACTGGAGGGAAAACAGCTCAAAGGGGAAAAGATCCTCCCCTCTTCCATTTCTGTGCCATCCAAGCTAATGTTTACCAAGGTCACAAATAGCTACTTGCCTGCAAGCCCAGGCTAGTAACAAGTTTTGATCATCTGATGGGTTAGGAAGTGAGGTAAAAGAAGAATATGACATAAATTCCTAGTCTCCTAACAAAATGTTTAAATTTCCTTTCTTTAAAGCCTCTTTAAAGAGTATCTCACAGAAATCAAACCAGAAAAGAGGTGGGGAAGAAATGAGGGGCAAAGATGCTGGCTTATTTACTTTTTTTTTTTTTTTTTTAATACAGGGAGAAATAAAATGTTCCAGAGTCAAAGAAGTGAAATTGACCCAAGGTATCTGCCTGGAGCTAAATGAGACCTCCAGCTGTGTAAGTCAAAGCCCCCACCTCCATCCCCAATTCCTTACCCCTCCCTCTCTTCCCAAAATTCCTTCTGAATGTCCTGAAGGCAAGTCTTGGACTGATGGACTTGGGAGAGGGTGGGGGGAGTTTAACATGGACAGGCTACTTTGAATACTGAGCTTTGGATTTAAGGAGTGAGAGGCCCCATCTGGTGGACAAAGAAGGCAAAGACAATTTTATTTAAATTTACTTTTTTCCCTCCTCTTTTGTACATTATATATATATATATATATATACACACAGATTTAAGTTTGCTTTTATGTTAAAAAATTCTTCATGAAATATAAACTAGTCACCTAAAATATCAGTTTATTTATTATTATTTTCATATAACTCTTTAATATACAAAGAGTTTTTTTGCTGTAAATGCTGCATTCTCCATATAACCATTTCCTAGCATTATTTATTGCATGATCCTCTCCTTTATTGATTGGAATGCTTCCTTTAGTTTGTATTAAGTTTTTGTATGTCCTAGGGCATGTTCTTCAGAGAGATTTTGTATGTTTAGTTTGTCTTTTTTTTTTGGCCTGTTTTAAATTTTTTAATTATTATACTTTTATATTACGGCACTTTTAATATCCAGACAAGCAGGTCTTTGCTTATTACACTATAAAAATGAAAGGCTTTTTTCATCTACTCTTTTAGAAAAACTTTAGAAACACCTATTCAAGATTCAAAAAAACCACAAAACCATTAAAATTTTAATTGGAACTGCTCTAAAATCCCTCTATTTTTTTCTGGTTTTCTTTGGTATTGTTCAGTATCTTCTTTTTTTAGTTTTTAAAATGTTTTTTCCTTAGGTTTTATGGATTTCTTAAGGTTTATTTATAATATAGATTTTTCCATGATATATTCCAATTGATTTTTCTGGTATATTGGAAAGTCCGTTGAGTTTTTAATATTTATCTTGGGTCTAGTCATTTTCTTTAACTTGTTTATTAATTCCAGGAGCTTTTTAGCTGATTATTTTTCATTTTTAACATAAGCTATTGTGTTATTTCTCATAATATGTTGCTTTTCTCCTTCTTTTTAGTAGTTATGCCTCTTCTTTCAGTTTCATGTCTTATTGCATTGGTAAACTGTACAGCATGGTGTTAATTTTTAATGATGATAGCAGACCTCCTTGCTTTGTTTCAGTAAATCCAATTTCCTGACAGTAACAATTTCCTGGATGAAGGATAAGATGACAGGAAGAGTGGTATTTACTCATAGGAAAAAAAAAAAACGTTTTCTTACAAGGTGGGAATCCATTTAAGGGAACCATATATATGATGTGTGACATGCATAGATTGGAAAGAGCCTGAGCAAATACTGTAGTCTGTAGAGGGCATTAAGTTACTTATTTTGTCCACTCTGACTGTTGGTATCTTATTCATGATTATCAGTTGGGTCATTGTGACTCACAGGTCTTTTAAAATAATACCTAAGAAAATTATTTAACTTACAATTTTAAAAAACAACACAAATTTTGAAGACATAGGTTCACACAATGGAATAACTAAGTGCAATCTGCAAAATAGTTAAGCATGAATATACAACGTACAAGTAACATTCTGTGTGTTTCTGACACTGATTTTCAACTCTAGTCATTTAAAAAAATTTTTTTGCCCAACACTTTGCTAATTATAGCCAAGAAAAATGACCATCTTCTCTCTCTCTTTTTGTATCATCTTGGTTGAGCACTTATTTTCTTGTGCATCACAGTGGTCTGTGCCAGAATGCTAATTCCTTGTTCGAACGATTTAGAGCTAACTGCAGAGGATTCATTCTAAATGTCTGTCCACTGCTCTTCAAAGTTCACATTTAACGAGGGTCATTGTACAAGACAAGTGCCAGAAACTTACTGCTACTCCAGAAATAACTCCTCTTTCTGTGCTGCAGTCTGTTTCTCTCTGAGGTCTTTACTGTCTACTCTATTCTGTGCCACAGCTAAGGTCTGCACTCTACTCAGTTTGGAGAGGATCTGCAAGTAGGGATGTGAAAAGATAGCAATTCCTCCAATATCCTAAAGAAGGCTTCTGCACCGCCCATGATGAATCAACTCTATGGCAGCACCTGTGTAGTGCTATTGTTTTCCTTTTCCTTCCACCACCGTCGATACCCCTGTCTTCCTAAGGGTTCCTCTTCCCCAGCCCCCAAACAGCATTGCCTCCCAAGGTAATTTTCTTCAGTCAGCAATCCTTGTTCCAGAATTTTGGGCCACAGCTCCTGATTGTGTCCCAGATTCCTTTTCCTTGAGTCCTACTGCATGCTTGTCTGATAATCAATCTGTTCCAAAGTGGTGTAGTGTCTCCTAATTTTCCTTAGGTTGCATTTGTACCTTTGGTGTCAGAGAGCCTTACCACACCGGTTCTAATCAAGGGAAACTCAGGCCTAATGAGAAGCATGAAAGACATGGGTTCCTCTAACATCACATCCTTGAGTACTTATGTAATGTTCTTATGCTCTTCCATCTAGTATATTCCCATAACAGAAGTATGCATGCATTGTTCTCAGCTATCCAGACACTCATTCTGCACTGGTACATAGTGAGTATCCTACCTGTTAGCTCTTGCTATGGGGATTATTTAGGCCTGTCTTCTGTACATGCATTCTGTAGACATTTCTATCCCAACTACTCTCCTTTTGCTCCTCATACTTCACCTCTAGGCAGAAATCACCTATTTCAGCCAGAGGGAGGGAAGGCAATCCCACTCTTCTGTCAAGCACCTGTTACCACATCTCAGAATCTTCATTAGCAGAACGCGCCACCCTATGTCTGACTTTCATTCTCTCCACTGCAATATCAGGTTAATTTAGTTTTTGTGGTTGTGGTTTCCCATATAATTTCCAAAACGTGAGATTACTTTATTCTCTTATGCTATAGCTATTGGTCCAGGGGAATCTACCAAGGAATCATTTTAATGGTGGTAAAATACACATCATATAAAAATTTACCATTTTAAGTGTACAGTTCAGTAGTGTTAAGTACATTCACATTGTTGTACAATCAATCTTCAGAACTCTTTTCATCTTCCAGAACTGAAACTCTCCACCCATTAAACAGCTCCCCATTCCCCCCCTGCTCCCAGCCCCTGGAAACCATGATTCTACTTTCTGTCTCTATGAATTTGACTACTCTAGGTACCTCATATGAGTAAAATCATATAGTATTTATCTTTTTGTGACTGCCTTATATCACTTAGCCTAATGTCCTCAAGGTTCATCCATGTTGTAGCATGTGTCAGAATTTTCTTTTTTAAGGCTGAGTAATATTCCATTGTATGTTCATACCCCATTTTGTTTATCCATTCATTCACCTATGGACACCTGGGTTGCTTCCACCTTTTGGCTATTGTTAATAATGCTGCTATGAACATGTCTGTTCAAATATCTCTTCAACACTCTTATTTCATTTCTTTTGGGTATATACCCAGAAATGGAATTGCTGAATCATATGGTAGCTCTATTTTTAAAATTTTGAGGAATCGCCATACCGTTTTCCGCAATAGCTACACCATTTTATATTCCCAGCAACAGGGCACAAGAGTTCCAGTTTCTCCACATGCTCACCAATATTTGTTATTTTCTGCTTTTGTGATAGTAGCCATCTTAATGGGCATGATGTGTGTTTGATTGGCATTTCCTAACGATTAATGATGTTGAGCATCCTTTCATGTGCTCACTAACCATTTATATATCTTCTTTGGAGAAATCTCTATTCAAGTCCTTTGCCCTCCAGTTTGTTTTTCAGAACTACCTTTCTTCAGAAACACATATGTTTATATGCAGAAGTTGTATTTTCTCCGCTAGCTCACATCACCCTTGTTCTGTCACATTTACTTCATTGGAGGCAGGTTGCCTCCAGCCTCCAGATAATATCCCCAGCCCTCGCTTTCCTTGCCCTCTGCCCCAACACTGAAGGTCAGTTTCCATGCAGAAAAAATAACTTACAGACGGAGGGCTGATGAAGACAGTGTGTCTTCTGGAAAGAGCCTGAGATCTGGGACCGCCTAACTTTTGGTCAGCTGCCCACTTGTGTGACTTGTAACAGGTCCTTTAATTACTCCAGTCTCTATATGAAAATAGGTGTTTTAGCTGCATTGTCAAATTCACACCACAGTCAATACATTTATTGAAAGAGAGGGTGGGAGGGACAGAGAGGCGATTTAGCCTAGAATCTTAACATTGGGAAATATCTTAACGTTCATTTAGAAAAATACCTGTCCCTCTCTCTCCCAACTCCCATGCTTAATATGCTTCTTTAACATGTTAAGAGTCTTTGCAAAGTTTGAGAATGCTACTCTAGAAAGGTTAGGTGGTTTTATTATGATTATTATTTTTACAAAGTAACATGTGCAAGCAGATGTAGTTAGGGGGTCCACCAATCTGATTCTCATGAGCAAAATGGTGAGGCTGTGGCTTCCTCCTGCCTACTCTCCCATGATGTCCGCCCACAGCCTCCCTTGGGGGAGGATGTTTATTTCAAGCATCCGGAGGAGCATTGTGCTTTGTTCAGGATCCACCTGCTCCTCTCCAGGCCCAAACACAATTCACTGATGCTGTTGGCTTGCAGAGTGGGAGGGAGGCTGGGCACTCAATTCCCTTGAATTGAGTCCAAGAAACTAAACAAGGGGTGGAGGGACCCTGTGTAGAAGCCAAACCACTTGGGATGTTAACACGAACAACAATTCACTGAGTTCTTATTTGTTTGGTGTTATGCTCCGTGCAGTCTGGGTTCAAAATTATGTAATGTACACTCGCTCCACCCACTAAGAAGTCTTGTGGTCTCTAGTCACAGAGAAATGGCAGTAGCAGTGAGGCAGAACGTGATTAAACATCGAAGTGTGGACAGTATAGTCTACGAGGTGTTGCTCTTATTAATAGTAATAGTAACAGCTGCCATTTATCCAGTGCCGATTTGGTTCCAAGCACCTTGCCAGGCACTCTTCATACAGCAGCTCTTCAGTCACCACCCCTACTGAGTCTTCAGCTGAGGAGCCTGACACTCAGACGAGTTGCATGACTTGCAAAGAGTCTAGTTAATAGCAGAACAGGGGCTGATACCCAGTCTAAGGGAAGATAGGACTGGCTTCCCTGAGTAGGTGAGTTGGAATTGAGTCTTGAAGGATGGGAATCCAAGGGGGAAAGCCATGTTCTTCATTGCAACTCAGGGTTGTGAAGGTCGCAGGCTCACACACTCCTGGGCTTCCTTGTGGTGCTACCCCCACTCCCAAGGCCCTTCCCTGCCAGCTTCTCCTGCATACATGCTACCCATTCTTCAGGATGTTTCTGATAACCCCAAACCAGATGTATGCTCACCCTCCTTTGAATGTCCATAGCAGTTGTCTGTGCCTTTCTTAGGGTTCTTACCATGTAACCAGCTCTGTTACCTCTTAGTCTCTTGGTGCCTCAGTTTCCTCATCTATCAGATGGGCAGAATAACAGTATCCATCTCGTAGGATTGTGTGAGGCCTAAATGAGTCACCATGCATAAAGCACTTAAAATAGGGCCCGAGACATAGGAAGCATCGTTTATCTTCATGGCCATGCATATACAGTGAGAGCTCTGATCACGTGGAATTCATTGCCACACCTGTACGCCCCGCCCCCCCGCCCCCACACCTGACACACACGCAGAGGGTTTCACACAGTGTCTCATATTCGGGTCGTGATCACTGTCAGAACAGCTGAATCTGGTTGAGGCGTAGCTTCCTGGGACTCAGCAGACTGAGGAGGTGCCGCCTTGTTCGGCTTGTTTAGATTATGCAGGAGCCCTGTCCCTCTGCCTCTCTCAGGAGCAAGACACATTTCAACCAGAGACACTTCAGAAGCCCAGAATCATCCAGGCAGGAGTTTCCCTCCACTTCATCCAGAAGGCGCGGTGCTGGGGAGAGTGAGGTGCTCACGGAGAGGCGAGGCAAGGCTCTCCAAAGGGACACGAGCCCAGAGAGGAAGAAGACTGCTGATCACATCAAATGTGGAGCCCAGACTCCCCACAGCAAATGCTGTTGTGAAGAGCCTCTATCCAAGGACTTCCTTGGACACCTGCGTCGTCTATCCTTTTCCTGAGGGGGAAGCAGCCGTGGCCTGAGAATTCATTTCTCTGTAACCTTGGCTCTTGGGGACCTTCTGAGGCTACCGTTGGATTCTTCTTTCTGTGATCTGGAGGTTAGGTAGCCCTGCTCTCTGGCCTCCCCAAAGCCTTGATTTCCAGCTGGCAGGAGAAAGCTGGATGTGAGGCCAATGTTTTGTTTTGTTTTGTTTTGTTTGCGGTACGCGGGCCTCTCACTGTTGTGGCCTCTCCCGTTGCGGAGCTCAGGCTCCGGACGCGCAGGCTCAGCGGCCATGGCTCACGGGCGCAGCCGCTCCGCGGCATGTGGGATCTTCCCAGACTGGGGCACGAACCCGTGTCCCCTGCATCGGCAGGCGGACTCTCAACCACTGCGCCACCAGGGAAGCCCCGTGAGGCCAATCTTGACCTTGTCTTGTGCAGGAGCAAAGGAGCCTGGGTTTTCCTGCCTCGGGCCATAGCAGTAGGAAAATACCCAGGCTGCTTTCCAAGCTGGGAGGGCCCTCTGGCCTTGCCCTGAGGAACAGTCTTGTTCCACAAACAGGAAGCTTTCTTCTCCACGGAGGCTCAGTTCTGATGCCCCTCACACGCCCCAGCAGTTTTCCCCTAACAGGAAAGTTGTCAGAGCCGTTCAGGCATTTCCTCCCCTGCCATCTGCCATCTGGACAGAGGAGAAAGTCTTGGTTTTGATTCCTTTTCTGTGCAGGGGAGGCCACTCCCTTTGGAGGCTATTGAAATAAATCCTGGAGGTCTGAGCACAGGGTGCTGGAGGGGCACAGTCAGTGATTCCAATTCATCCCTTTTCTGGGACTCAACTGTTGAAGAATAATCAAGAGTTTGTCTTCTGAGTCTGAGTGCCTGAGTCCTATGTCAGCAACCTGGAGCAATCTGTCGCCCTCATGTAAAACTGGGTTCCATGTTTCTAATGGGAAAGGGGAATGGAAGACTAGACAAGAACACCACTTGAGTTTGAGCCATGCTCTTTGTGAGACCCCTTGGAGAGTAAGAGGGAAGGGACCGAGGATCCTGTTGCGTCTATAGTCATAAATTTGTTCTCTATTCCTCACCTCCCTTAGCTTTTCCTTCAATATTTGGGGCTGTTGTAACCTTGAAACAGAGGATTTTCTCTTCATTAGTATTGCATTATTAATGTTTTCTGGTTTTGGTAATTTCCTTTGACTTTAATTTGAATAGTATGTTTCCATGGGCGATCCTTCAGTAAGATGATGTTTCCTAAATTCATCCTCTGGCTTCTTAGAGTACCACCTAAGACCACCTTTTGGTCCTGGAAGATTTTGGAGTTTTTATCTTATTATGTTTTTGCACATAAGAAGTTTGTGAGATTTTTTTTCTTTAGCTGGAATTTTAGAAAAAAAGGATTCTTCTTGTTTTGAGGGTAACAGTGTGACTTTAATCAGAATTATTGCCTGAGACTCCGGATGCAGTTCAGAGTATACTAGTAACCTCCTCTCCTTCTCACCGTTTTTCCCTGTCATCCCAGGAGGAGTTTAAGAAGGACAATGGAGAGGAACTGACCCGAGTCCTGTGTGGGAAGCAGCAGGGTGAGGCCAGGGCCGGGGTGTGCTCCTTGCTCTTGGCCCAGTCTGAGGTGAGGCCTCACTGCCTGCTGCTGGTCTTGGCCAACAGAACAGGTAAGGGGCACATCTGTGTTGAAGTCTAGGGAGGAAGAGGGGCTGAGGTTAGAGGATCCTGGGTAGAAATCAGGCCTCTTCACTCAGAGAGCACAGATGCTAGGGAGCAGGGCTATGCTGACTTTGGGAAAGACGCCCCTGAGATGGACCCTCACCATCAGAGCATCTTCTAGAATAGTACAGGATGAGCTGTTCCAGCTTCTAGATCCAGTAACCTCTGTTTCTAATTCTAGAACTTTCCAGCAAGCTCCAACTTCTGAAAAAGCACCAGTCTGACCTGAAAGAGGTAAGCTCTGTGAGATGAGGGGTCTCAGGGGAATTCACTAGAGCAGGGGAGAAAGTAATTACCTTCTCCAGACCTGCCCTTCCTGCCTCTCCACCCTTCTCCAACAGTCCTTTTCCTTCTATGTTTGAAACAAAACGTTACAGCGCAGCTTAATTCAGAGATTCCAGTCTTAAGTCCTGTTTAGAACATCCCTGAGGTCCATGTCTTCTTGGGTTTATTCACTGTTGAGTCACACACAGGGTCTAGCATGGTCTGGGCTCCTTGTCTAGAACCCATGTTCCACAAATGACAGGCTCTCTTTTTTTGTCTCTTCTCTTCAAGCTGGGCATCCAAGGCTTCACTGAACAAGATGTCGGGAGCCACCAGAGCTATTCCCGAAAGACCTTGATTGCACTGGTCACCTCGGGGATCCTGCTGGCTGTCTTGGGCACCACGGGCTATTTCCTGATGAACCGCCGCAGTTGGAGCCCCACAGGAGAAAGGCTGGTCAGTTCTAGGGTCCAGGGCAAAGAAAATGGGAAACTAGGTCTCCTGGGGAGGTCCATGAATGCCATGGAGGGGGAGGAGAAATACCAGAAAAGGCACTTCTGTGCCCTCACAAGGGAATATGCGTGTATGCACATTACTGTATCCATGGACAAGTCAAAACAATATATAGCAGATTGGGGAGGGGGCACTAACTGGGGCCCTGGTCCCTGTGGTAGCAGATGGTTCGTGTCATCTATTTATTATTTTCCCTGGGATAGTTTAGCTGGATACAAACCAGAACAGGCTGCTAAATCAGCCACTTATTTGCAAGCATGTTAAAAGCCCACGGGCACCAAGTGGCTCACAAGGGGACACATGGAGGGAAAATCTACTCTTGACGTGTTCCGGATGAGAGAGGACAAGGCCAGGGTTTGACTTTTGGCCTCTGGCCCTTTACCTCCTCTGGGGAGGTTATTGCACCCTGGGGACTGCCTAGTTTCTGGCGGGAGCTGGCTCTTGAACTGCCGTGGCACGGTGTGGTGCCTCTCCTCTGTCCTTTCTCCTCTAGGAGCTGGAACCCTGATCGCTCTTCAGGAAGAAAGGAGTCTGCACGTGCAACCTCCATCTTCCCCTCCCACTCCCTTCCTCTTCCTCCCACCCCCCTTCCTGCTGCCCTGCTTACGAGATAATGCTCCTTTATTTATACACCATCTAGGGCGAAGACCCTTATTACACGGAGAACGGTGGAGGCCAGGGCTATAGCTCAGGCCCTGGGGCCTCCCCCGAGGCTCAGGGAAAGGCCAGTGTGAATCAAGGGGCTCAGGAGAACGGCACCGGCCAGGCCACCTCCAGAAACGGCCATTCAGCGAGACAACACGTGGTGGCTGATACCGAACTGTGACAGGGGGCGAGCGGGCGGGGCGAGACTGGGCAAAGTCTGGGGAAGGAGCCCCTCCCTGCACCTGAGCACGTGCTGTCTCCCTGCTGGGGGAGCCTCCCTTATCCTCCACCCTTTCCCACTGCACACCCCGTCGGAGGACGTTCCTGGGACCCTGCCCTGTTCCAGGCCAAGGGGTTCTCGCCACCTTGGGGAGAGACAGGTAGCTCCTGCCCTTTCCACATTCAGCTCCCCGCACCCTGCCTCTGGGCTGCTCTGCGTAAAGGTGTGATAGGGAAAGCCAAGGTGCAGAGAAACTCCTTGGGGGGGTTGAGGGCTTGCAGCTTCCACACAGGGGCCCCTTCCCTCCCCATCCTCTCTGCCTCATTATAGGAACTCCCAGGGGAAAGCACAGGCTTTTCTGGGTTGTAATTTCCTCCCAGGAGACTTTGCCTTTTACTCTTTCTTCCTTATATTTTCTTTCTCTACTTTAGGGAAACCAAAGCAATCCCTTTCACCTGCTCCTTTGTAATGATATAGCCAGAAAATCATGTTGTCTTAAACCATCTCCCTCATTCCCCTTCTAAGGCACTGTGGATTCTGTCACCAGCTCCCCTCTTGCTCTCCAAGTTCCCTGAGCTCCACAGGCCCTGCCCGCCCCCCCGCCCCAAGTTTTAGAACAATGTCCTGTGTCTGTGTGTTTGGGGTACATGTACACACATGTTCACAAATGGGCACACACATGGACACAAATGGGTGAGGGAACATAGCTTGGCCCTTATCTCTGCGGGGCCATGCAGAGCTTCTGCTTGGGCTGCTGCTTCTCCCTGTGGCTCAGAGTGGACAGGACCGTGGGACCAGATCTCTGAGCTGTGCCTCTTGACCTGTGTGCTTCTGAGGAAGACTCTTGCACGGAGGCTAGGTTCTGACCTTAACCTCTGTCTCAACGGCTTCCTCCCTCCTCTCCCTGACTCCTGGGTTGAGCTGTGGCCTCAGCCTCCCAGCAGACTCCTTTCTGTCTCTGCCTTCCCAACCCTTAATCCTTTAACTGCTCTGCAACCCATGTGGTCAGGGCCCCAGCACGTCTCCAGAGGACCCTCACCACAAGCCACCTTTTCTGTGAGTGACCCAGGTCCTGTTTTTGTTTCTGTTTTATTCCAGAGGGGTGAAAAGGGATCCTGGTTTCAATGACGGTTGGAAATAGAACTTTCCAGAGATAGGAAGATGGGGTGGATTTTTTTTTTTCCTGAATAAAAAATGGTGTGTGTAAATACTGTAATTAAAGTGATACTGAAACATATCTGTTCTGTGGTTCTGTCCCAGCCGGGTGTGCCTGAAGACCAGAGCAGCGGTTTCCCCATGAGACCTGGCCAGACTACGCAGGGACCCGGTAGGGAGGGGCTAGCCAGGGAAGAGGTGGGACCAGCTCAGGGGACACAGGTACCAACCAGGATGCTGCTTTTTGTCTAAGCCTACTAACTACTCCCCTCTCTGGGGGGGGAGACAGGGATGCCCTCAGGGAAGCTGATGTTTCTAGTCGCAGAAAGAAAAGCAGGCAGAATGCAGCGGGGTCTTCAGATTGGAGGGTGCTGAGGACTTAGGAGCTGTACCCTTCATGAACACCTTTCTGAAATAGAGGCACATTTTGGTCACCATATGCAAAAGATGCCAAACAAAGAGAAGGAGCCAGGGCCTGTGCACCCTCTATTATAGTCACACCTTCCCCATCCCCAGCTGGGGGCAGAACAGTGAAGGAGAGTATGGGAACTTCTCTTTAGAGATCTGGCTGCCAACTCCTGGAGGGGATGCTTTCCACCTCTGCCTTAAGACAGCAGCCTAACTGCAAAACCATCTGTAAGCCCCCCTACCCCCAGAGCCCAGACACCCCACCCCCAGCCCCTACCATAGGAAGTGGGGGAGGGAGAGCTGTTGGACAATCAGAAGCTTCAGGAAACGCTCCTAAGTGTGTCAACAGTGGTGGCAGCAGTTGGGGCCAAACAAAGGATCCCTCGATTCTTATCTGGCCAAAGCCAGACCTTTTCCCTCAGCAGCCCTACCCCCATTTCCCCCTTTCTTTTCTCCAACTGCTCTAACCAGAGGTTCCTCCCCAGCACTCAGGGGAGGCAAAGGGAGGAAATCTTGAGGTTTCCCTAGAAGGTGATGGCTGGGGGTTGGTCAAAGGGAAGATGGTAATCAGAAAGAGAAGTCAGGTTGGCCTCTGTCTGGTCACACATCCGGCCGTGAGAGGGATGGGAGGAGAGTCTGGCCAGGTCAGGCTGGTGGTACAGGGTACAGACTCCCAGGAAACAAGGGAGGAGGAGAAAAGGCAGCTGGGTCTTTGAAACGCCTTCAGCCTCAGGCCCAGAGGCTGGGTATATTGCCCCGAGTTTGTCAGACTGTGTAGGCTCTGGGAGGAAGGGGTGTGTGTGTGTGTGTGTGTGTGTGGGTGTGTGTGTGTGTGTGTGTGGGTGTGTGTGTGTGTGTGTGTGTGTGTGTGTTAGGGGGGAGGGTTGGGTGGCGACTGGTTCTTTTTCATGCTGGACAGCTTGCCCTGAAGGACTCATTGCTTTCTAGAAAAGCAAACTTTCCTACCTTTGGTGTGAGCATCCTAGTGTGGCAATGGCTCCACCTGCTGGCCATGCTGGGGTCCTACCGCTCAGCTTTAGTTCAACTGCCTCCATGTTGGGTTTCTCTCCACTACTGCCCTGCCCTTAAGCAGCCCCACACCTGAAGCTCATTTAAATATACACGGTCACTGCTGGAGGAGACTTGAAAGATACTTTCAACTAGACTCCCTATGGTACAGTTAAAGACAAACTAAGGCCCTGAGAGGGGCTGTAGCTGGCCCAAATCATGTAGAATTCAGGTGTCCTGATCCGAAGCTTTTCGCACTCTTCTGCTGGGACCTCAGGGTTCCTCCAGTTGGATGTCCTGAAGCTGGAGAGGACAGTGTCAGGATAGGTCTGGGGCTTCACCTCTGGAGCATTTCATCAATGGGTGCACTCCCCGGCCTGGGCAGCCAAGCAGGTCCCGGGACCTTAGTTCACTCTGCTGTACCTGAAGTCAGCCCTGGAGAATTGACCCTGGACTCTTACGTAGTTCATTATGGAAAAGCATACCTAGACGTATCTTCTGCTAGATTTTCATTTAATGGATAAAGAGGAGGATCCCCTAAGCCTGGATAAAAAGGTCGGTGATGGAGTGGCCCTTTTTTTTTTTTTTTTTGCTGAAAATGCTTTATAATAATGCAGAACAGTTATATATAGCAAACACCTTTAAAATTTAAACCTTTGAAACATTTAATTTTCCAGCACGAATACACACAAATGCTACTACGGGGGTGGGTTGAGAGTGGGGACAGGGTGGGAAGGGCAGATTACAGCCTCCATAGGGATCAGAGTTTCAACAGTGTTACTTATAAATTATAGTACATCGATTTTATTTACTGACCTAGGCAGCCAGAGGATGGAAGGATATGCTATGTGGAGTAAACACATTCATACCGGGGTGAGGAATGCTAGAGGAGACACAGCTTTTTACACAGCTTTTTAGCATTAAAAATGTATAAAGTATTTAGCAAAAGTTACAGAAAACAGACCAAACAAGCAAGTGTCTTTTGGTTAGGAAATTCCACTTCCATGGGGTTTGCTACTGTGCTCCAGTCTGTGAAAGTTCTGCCCCCACCCCCTCCCCCATCAACTCCTCTAAGTGGAACAATCCTGCCTTTCCTCTTCACATAAACCCAGTAGCAGTTGAGCAATTTAATGCAACGGGATGCTGCTTCTAATTCCTACAGCCCTCACCCAAGAAGCCCACAGCCAGCATTCAGTCATTCAGCAAGTCTTCTGAACACTTACCATGTGCCAGATACCATTCTAGAGTCTGGGGACAGAGCAGTGAACAAATCCTCAGGGACCTTACAATTCCAGTGCAGGAGAAACAAACACATTTATCTAAGCAAATCTATCCATATGCTTTCAGGTTGTATTAAGAGCTATGGAAAGTATAAAATAGATTGAAAGTAACGGTTGATATCTACATGTGGTTGTTACCCTCCAGGAGGTAAGAATTGAAAACACAGTTCATTAGAATGAAGTGGGGGAGAGATCAGGCCATGCAGAGGGAAGGGCAAGTGCAGGTGCCTGTGATGCAAACTCTGGCAAGTGCAAGAAGCTCTAGGTGAAGGAGGACGAGAAGACGGCTGAGGCTGTGTCAGAGGGAGTGAGGAGAAGAGTGGTGACAGGCCAGATTGCATCAGGCCTTTGAGGCCTCAGGAGTTTGGGCTTTATTAGCAGATGGGGAAAACCATTGGAGGATTTTGAGCAGAGAGGTAACATGATCGGATTTATATTTTAAAGGGATTGTGCTGGCTGCTAAGTAGAGAATAGAGGTAGACAGGCAAGAGAGGGGAAGCAGGGAGACCAAGTAGACTATAGTGATGGTATCAAGAGGAATGGTCATGGCTGGGAGCAGGGCGATAATAGTGGAAGTGGGGAGATGAAGTGGAATTCAAAAGATGTTTTCAAGGTAGAGCCAATAGGACTTGCTCCATCATTTATTGCTTCAAATCAACATCATCGTTATCATCATAATGGCTAACCCTTACTGAGTACTGACTGTACCAAAATTGAGATGCTGTATCAAAAATTAAATTAAACCCTATGAAGTAGGTACCATGATCTCAGAAAAAGAAATGGAAACTCAGAGAGTAACAGGGGACTGTGCCAGGGGCTCAGTGGCAGAGGCAAAGATGTACAAAATATGAGTTCACTTGAACCCACAGATTTTTTTTTTTTTTTTTTTTTGGCTGTGCCGCACGCGAGATCCTAGTTCCCCACCAGGGATCAAACCCACACCTCAGTGGAAGAGGAAAGTCTTAATCACTGGATTGCCAGGGAAGTCCCAACCCCACAGATTTTTAAATCTTGGAGAGAATACTACAAGTGCATTCAAACCAACAAACCAACAAAAATGAATGCAAGGGAGAAAGTGAGAACAGAAGAAGAGACTAAATGAGGTGCCTAATATCCAGAGGTGGGCAGGACCCCTTCTAGTGGGGGGATCAGGGGCTGGGTCATGGAGAGGCGATATCTGAGTGGGGTTGTAAACATGGATAAGAATCTGATGGCAAAAATGGGTGAGGATATTTGAGGCTGACAGAAGTACATACATATGTGTATGTGGAGATAGGGATGCAGATATGTAAAAAGTACTTTCAAAACACTGTGTTTTCCAGTGTGGCAGAAAAGTAGGATATATGGAGGGAAGCCGGGTACCAGAAAGATATGTATCACTGTTTGTGTAAAGTGTTTAATGCCAGACCACAGAGTTTAGATTTATTCATTAGAAGAGAGAGGGCCACTGCAGAGTTTCCATTTATTCATTGATGTATTCATTTATTCAACAAAATTTTTTTGAGTGCTTATTTTAAGCCAGGTACTATGCAAGGCCTGGGATAAGACACAGTCCCTCTGTCAAGCCTTTACACTTGGTGGGTGTGGAGGGACAGATGACAGAATAATTAGTGTGGAGTGTGAGTGCTGTGGTGTAGGGAGCCTTGAGGAGGAAGGGCATGGAAGTCATGCAAGGCTACCCAGAGGAGGTGACATCTCAGCTGACCCTGAGGGACAAGCAGGATTTAAAAAGGAGAAGAGGAGATATGGATGTTCCAGGGAGAGGTAGGCGCCTTGGCCCAGGCACAAAGTGAGACTGGTCATTCCAGAAATGTGAGTGGTTCTTTTAAGGCCCAAGCAAAGGATATGATTCTTCTTTGTATCTTTATTTCTATACTGAGACTTGCTATTTGTTCCTTTATTTTAAGCATATTGTGATTGCTCATTGAAGCATGTTTATAATGGTTGTTTTTAAATCCTTGTCAGATAATTCCAACATCTCTGTCGTCTCAGTGTTGGCATCTGCTAATTATTCTTCCTCATTCAAGTTGAGATTTTCCTGGTTCTTGGCATTACGGGTCATTTTAAATTGTGTCCTGGACACTTTGGGTATTGTGTTATGAAACTCTGGATCTGTTTCAGCAGGGCCCCTTTCATACTGCACTGGGCGGGGGGGTACCTCCTGGTTACCACCAGGTGCGGGTAAAAGTCCAGGATCCCCATTCAACTGTTGACACTTGTGGAGTGCTGGGTGCCTCATTATTGCTGGACCAGAGTGGAAGTTCAGCATCCCCCCTAGGACTCTGCTGATACTACCTTGATGACATGTCACTCCTTGAGTCCTGAGGTCCCTAACCTTCTTCTATTTACCTTTCAGATTTTTATTTTATATATGACGTTCAGTGTTTTTAGAAGTATTTAGCCAGAGGAATAGGGAGAAGTGTGTCTGCTTCATCTTGTCTGGAACTGGACATTCATGCAAGAAATATGAGGGAGGAGAGGAAATCACTAGCCATGAGGCTGGAGAGTTAGGCCTGCTCAAGACCAGTTGTTCTCAAAGCCCTCTTACACCATCGAGAAGTGTAATCAAAAGTTCAAAGGCTTTTGATTTTGAGAATTATATCTATCAATAATTACTGTATCAGAAAGTAAAACTGAGACCATTTCAAATTATTCATTAACTCATTTAAAAATAAGAATTACCTCTTTAAGTGAATGTATGTCACCCATTTTAATGAAAAATAATTATATTTTCCAAAAAAAAAAAATTAGGGGCTTCCCTGGTGGCGCAGTGGTTGAGAGTCCGCCTGCCGACGCAGGGGACACAGGTTTGTGCCCCGGTCCGGGAAGATCCCACATGCCACGGAGCGGCTGCGCCCGTGAGCTATGGCCGCTGAGCCTGCGCGTCTGGAGCCTGTGCTCCGCAACGGGAGAGGCCAAAACAGTGAGGGGCCGGGACCCGAAAAAAAAAAAAAAAAAAAAAAAAAAAAAATTGGGAGAAATGAGGCATTGTTTCACATTTTGGTAAATTTCTTCAATATCTGGCTTAATAGAAAACTGCTGATACTCTCATATGTTTCTTTATTCAATCTGTTGTCATATTACATGTCTTGTGGCCTCTGGAACACTCCACTGTACTACACTTGTGGGAGAATGAAAGTGAAAGAGGGCAAATAACATTTAATATTATTATGAAAATAATTTTGACCTTAGTTACCCCTCGGGAATGTCTTGGGGACCCCCAGGAGATCCTGGACGACACTGCTGCTTTAGAATTCACTCTTTCAGGAGCCACTAGCCTATGTGGTTACTGAGCACTTGAGATGTGGCCAGTGTGAATGAGGAACAGAACTTTCCACTTTATTTAATTTTAATTAATTCATATTTTAAGACTGGAACAATATAGTTTTTTTTTGTTAAATATAATCTTGTTATTTTTGTAGGAATACATTTCACTTTAACTCTTAAAGTAAGACATCTCATTAATAACTTTTTATATTGGGTTTATGTTGCTATGATAAGATTTTGAATATATTGGATTAAATCAAATGCATTTTAAAAATTCATTTCACCTTTTTTTTGACTTTTTAAAATGTGGCTACTTTTAAAATGTAAATTTAAAGTTACTTATGTAACTCATATTTCTACTGGGCAGTACTGCTCTAAATGAATCTAGATGAATCTAGATGAAAACTCTATATGCCATGTGAGGTCTATTCTTTATTTTGAAGGTAATGTGGAACTATTGACAAGTCTGAAGAAGGGAAGTGACTCAATCAGATTTGTATTTTAGAAAGCTCACTTTGGCAGAAGTATGGGGCATGGATCAAAGGAGGAACTAGTTAGGAGGTGACTGTACTAGTGAAGATAAGGGAAACATGTGGCCTGAAGGAAAGTGGCTAAACTGGAGACAGAATGGGAGGATGTAATCTTAGGTGTAATATTGGCATCGTGGTTGTGTAGGGAAATGAATGTCCTTATTCTTAGGAGATGCATGCAGAACTCTTTAGGGATGAAGTGTCATAATATCTGCAACTTTCTTTTATTATCTACACTTTTCTTTTTTTAGTTTAATTTTTAATTTTTATTGGCATATAGTTGATTTATAAAGGTGTGTTAGTTTCAGGTGTACAGCAAAGTGATTCAGTTATACATATACATATATACACTCTTTTTCAGATTCTTTTCCCTGCAACTTACTTCCAAATCCACCGTATTTACATGGAAACTTTACACACACACACACACACACACACACACACAGTACATCTGTGAGAGAATAAGAGTGATAGGGCAAATAGCATCTTTGTATTATTATGAAAAAAATATATCTATGGAGAGAGGAGGAGGGGAGAGAAAGCAAATGTGGCATGAAATATTAGCAATTGTGAACCTATATGAAGTAATCTAGTAAATAGGGGATCATTTTACTCTTAAATTTTCTAGAGGGTTGACATTTTTCGAAGCCAATAGATGGGGAAGATAATGAAAAACAAAGAATGCAGCAATTGGATATGAGAGAGAGGGAAAAGGGCAGTGAAGAATGATTTTCTGTTTCTCTTTTGGCAACAGAGTGGACCACGTCGTCATCCTCAAGATGGAAACACAGGAGGAGAAACAGGCTCATGGGGCGAGGATGAGTTCAGTATGGATCTGTAGGCTCAGCAGTGCCTTTGGGATCCAATAGGAAGTGCACAAGCTGAAGTTTCTGAGAGGGAACTTGGCTAGAGATGCAGACTTGGGTGACTTTAAAATCTAGATAGTACTTGAAGGAGAGCACCACGGTGTCAAGGGTGTGTGTGGAGACTGAGAAGAGGGGGGTGTGAGGATAGAACCCTGGGGAACACTGACTTTTTAGGGTCAGCCAAGAGGGCTACCATGGTAGACAGCCTCCAGGATGGCCCCCAGTGCTGCCTCCTCAGCTTCATACTGGTGTGTGGTCCTCCCCGACATTGGACTAGTATTGGTCTGTGTGACAAGTGATGGTATGGCACGCCTGAGATCTTGGCCACATGTGCTTATTCTTCTTGGATCACTCACTCTGGGGGAGCCATCTCCATGTCACGGGCAACCCTGCGCAGAGGTCCATGCGTGAAGAACTGAAACTTCCTGCCCATAGCCATGCGAGGGAGCTTGGAAGAGCTTGGGAGAGAATCTTCATGAATGAAAGAATGAATGAATGAGACTGCAATCTCATGAGAAATCTTGAGCCAGAACAACTCAGCAAAAGTGCTCCCAAATTCCTGACCCTAAGAAGCTATGTAAGATAATCAATGCTATTTTACGCTGCTAAATTTAGAGGTAATTTGTTATGTAGCAACAGATAACTGATACAGATGTCTCAAATGGAGACTTAGAAGGGTGGTCAAGGAGACATGAAAACTTTGAGACTGGCATCATAAGGAACCAGGGGAGAGAATAGTTCATGGAGGAAGGTCTGTTATACAGTGTCAAATGCTACCAAGTGGTAGAGAAATGGAATTTTCAACAAAGGGGTGATTGGTAACCTTGGTGAAAGCAATCAGTGGAGTGTGGGAGGGTAGAAACCAGATTATAATAGACTGAAGAATAAGTAAGGATAAAAGCTAGAATTTTTCCATTATCACACTTAATTGGGGGAAAATCCCTTGTGATAAACACCAAATCCCCACTTTGGGGATGAGAAAGCCAGGGTCACATTGCTGCTATGTGGTAAAATCTGTACGCCCCCGCCTGCAGTGGCTTGTTAGAGAATTCTAACTACATTCATTACTCTTTCTGGGAAGAGTTCCGATAAATCCATTTTGTAACCTCACCCCACTTCCAGCGATGTTCTTGCAACATTACAATTTCGGTGTCCCAGCCCGCTGCCCAGCTGGGATGGATGCTCCTTCCTCTGGTTCTGCCTGACTCACCCCTCCTGCCTTGGGAAGAGAACTGACAAATTAAAGTTAGTGAAGAGCCATTCTTGCATTCATTTCAAAGCTATTTATTGAACTCTTTGTAAGAGCCTCAGCTACTGGCCAGACTTCTCAGACAAGAATGGGCTACCAACGTGATGTTTTACATATGGAGTCAGCACTCCACAAGCAGAAGAAAATCTTCTTTATCTTCCTGGAGTGAGAGCCCCTACCCAAGGTTGAATAAAGCACAGCAAAATTCAGCAGCTGCTGCATCAACAAATTGAAGCAATCATAGTAATCATTCAGCGGTGATTAATAGCAACAACTCCTCCTGGGTCTCATACATGAACCTATAGATAGGTAGCTATTTCTAGCTCTAAATCTGTTTTCATGTCTTTGGCCTCCAGTCAATCAATTCACCTTCCCATGACCCACACGGCCTCCCTCACAGAAAGATTTCCTGAGAAAGCTTTGCCCTAGGAGTAGAACCACTTCAGACCTGCTTGAGCTACATTAAGTGACCACACCGTGTCGTGGTCCACCTCCTGGCTTTAGAATCAGATAGGCCTGACCTGGGAGTCCAGCCCTGATACAAGGTATGTGACTTTGAGTGGGTTTTTTTTTTGTTTGTTTTTTTTAACCTCTTTCATTCCTAGGCTCCTTATCTGGGGAAAAAAAAAAAAAGGGGGGGGGGTTTAATCATATCTACCTCATAGCATGACCACAAGTTTAACAGGAAGAAACAATTTTTATGTAAAAATATTACTGCCGTATTTCTTCATTCTAAGTGAGGCAGGATTCACCTCAGAGGCGCTCGGCTCATTTGCTGGGGCGAACACTGGGATAAACTTTTGCGGCTGAGAAAACCAGCTGAGCAACTCTATACACACCCATCTCCTTAGCTCCTCCTTTGACCCCAGATTGAGAATAGCCCAGATTGGAGACATTTGTTCACAAAGAGCTAAATTTCTTCGTGTGATAAAGTTATAGAAAGCTGATATTTTCAGGGGAAGGTGGGGAACGGTAGAGAACTGGAGGAGAATGCTCTCAGGAAGGAAAAATGGCTGCAGGCAGGGTTCTGGGTAGCAAAACAGCCAGGACGGAGGGCGGGGCAACAGGGAGGGCGGGGCAGTTGAGGGGCTTTACTGTGGTGATTCCCAGCTATTGCTTGCTCTAAGTGGTGCTATAACTGTCCTATCGTGCCTCTGACCTGCAGTAAAAGTCTTCCACACAAAATGACCCTGTGTTCTGGGAGCTTTAAGGACAGAAGGAAGGAAAGAGTTTAACTTGCTGTGAGAATAATAGGACGAGAGGATGCACTATCACGAGGCAGGAAAATGACCTTGAATTCAGCTGGAGCAGGAATTCATAAGAAAAAGGGAACATGAAAATGTCAGCCCATCCCCCAAGAATCCTTGGGGGGAACAGGGACATCCCACAGAATTTGGTACGGGGACTTGGGCTGTTTAAGGAAAACATGTTCTAAGAAGGCTGGTAAAAATCAGGTTACATAAGGATTTTTTTTTTTCTTTTTTTTTCCGCGGTACGCGGGCCTCTCACTGCTGTGGCCTCTCCCGTTGCGGAGCACAGGCTCCGGACGCGCAGGCTCAGCGGCCATGGTTCACGGGCCCAGCCGCTCCGCGGCACGTATGATCTTCCCGGACCGGGGCAAGAACCCGTGTCCCCTGCATCGGCAGGTGGACTCTCAACCACTGCACCACCAGGGAAGCCCTACATAAGGATTAAATGACAGAATGTACAGAAAGCAATTAGCTCAGAGCCCAACCTGTGATCAGCACTCTAAACTAAAGGTAGCTTCTTATTACGATTTAATGGACAATTTCCTCTTTTCTTCACCCTTTTGAACTTCAAGGACTCACAATCTATTTGAAAATTATGATATAGTCATTCATTTATTCTACAAACATTTGTCACATTCCTTCTATGTAGCAGGTAATTTGAATAATTTCAGGCAGTAGGAGTGATGATCATATTTCACGTATGCGGGCTTAGCGTGTGCCAGGTAGTGGGCTAAGTGCTCTACCCGGCTTGTTTCATTCAATCCTTGTGACAATCCTAGGGAGGAACGATTATCTTCCCACTTTATAAACGAGGAGGCTGAGGCACAGTGAGGTTAAGCGACTTGCCTAGACCACATAGCTAGCCAGTGGGAGAGCCAAGGTTTGAACCCAGGCAGTCGGATTTCAGAACATTCTCTAAAAAATCCATACTGCACTGTTTTTGAATGCAACTGACAGGTGTGTGAGTTATGGCCTATGAGGGGGAGGGGTCATGAGGGAGGGGTCATGGGGAGGTAAACCTACAAGTATGGCTAGGATTTTCTTGCCTTCTTTTTCCTCCTACCTCCCATTCCCATTCTAGCTTGCACTGTCAAGATGGGGGTGGCACTAGCATCCCAACACTTACTTCTGTTCAGAGCTGCTCATCACCTGGTTTGAGGTCTCCCATTCTACCTGTGCCCACCATTAGCAAGGGGAAACACGAAAAGGGAGAGAAGGAAAAGACCTGTTGAACTAACCGATAGATAATTAGAAGCTGACTATTTTGCCATAATGCAGCACAAGGGCAATAAATAAATCAATCACTTGGGGGGGTGGGGAACGACTTTCCTATAATCAGCATTTAAAGGCTTATACCACTTAATTAGTCTGTTAATTAAAACTGTTCTCCTCCTTCCACATGTTATCAGCCTGCAAGGCAGAGAAAACTCAAGCCCCTGGGGGGCAGGAGATAAGAGAAGAAAGACTGAAGTGCATAGCAGATTCAGACAGCTGGGCATGTGTGTGTTTTAAAAGCACAACGCTTAGTGCCCGGGGCAAATCTACCTGCTAGTAGGAAGGGAACGTTTATCAAAAACCAAAAGGCTGTTGTCTTTGTTGAACAGAAAGGGGAAAAAAATGATTTAATCTTTAAAGAGAAAGACCCCCATAACCACACACACGGATCTGTGAAGGGCAGATGCACTGCGTGTTCCCTGGGGCACTGGATACAGTGAGAAACAAACATGCTCAGTGCAAACGCTGCGTTATCAGAAGACTGGAGCACGGGGACTAAGCCCTGATGCTGACGTGTGTACTTCTTAGGGAACTAACACACATGGAGTCCCTACTATGTGCCAGGCACCACCTCCATTCTTTATGTCTGTAACATCGTGTTTGGTGATTTCGTCGACATTCTTAGAGTGCGCTCGAGTTATTTCTGGGAATTCCCACAAAAGGAGCCTCACACGAGCCTTCACAGCTGTGGTCACCAAAGAATGGCTGCTCTGCTCTTCTCCTTCTGTTCTGGCTCTCAGTGGTCCATGCCTCCTGCCCACCAAGAGCTGGGGAAAGCCTCTCATCGCTGTGGCTGACTGTGTCATGCAAATTCATAGGGCCATGAAACTCACAAGTCATTCTTGAGCAGTTCAAATAGACTCCGAGCCCCACAGCTCTCTCCGTGCTCCTGGGAGGACTGTGGCCTTCATACTGCTTTCCTCTCTTTTCCAGCCCCTCCGCTGGCCTCTGTCCTCCCCACCCTGGTTACCAAATACACACTTTGGTGCACTCGAATGAAGACGAGCAGACACAGAGTCTTCACCAGCATCAGACCACCAGCAGCGGTTAGGTTACCTTGTTAATACAACCCTCACAACAGCCGTGTGACAGACCACTAGCAATCCCATTTTACAAAATAGGGAAACCGTGGCTCAGAGAGGGTAAATCATTTGTCTAGGACTCCACAGGTAGTGACAAAACATTTAAATGAGCTCAGTAAATATATGCTGACAGACAGAATTGGAAATATGGAGGCAAGAGAAGATCTCCAGCTTCTGGGAACTATGGGGCCTGCAGGGGTCTGACTATGTGGTAAAAGGGAAGTGTCTGTTGAGGCCACCCTTCTAGGGTGAGAGAAGGGGCAGAGATGGGGAGTATAGGGTCAGCTCCAAGGTCAACTGCTCGTGAACCCAATTCCCCTGCTGGACACCTGTTGTTATATAATCTACTTTCTACCAACAACCCATCACATTCCAACCCCCCCGCTAGCCCCCCCCCCCAAAAAAAAAACCCTTTAGAAATAGTAAGTGGTGACATTTGTTAGCTGCATGAGCCTCTGTATGTCAACATGTACAAACATTCCCACTTGGGGATGGAATGGAGGGGCAGTGGTAATGTGATGGAGAGAGCCTGGGCTTGGAACCCAGTGACAAGCTTCTGTTCCCCGGTAACTAGCTAGGTGACCTTAGGCAAATTACTTCCATTGTCCACCTTCAGTTTCCTCATATGCAAGATGGGAAATGTCAGCCACCTTCCTCAAAATGTTACTGTGGGGATTAAGCGAAGTTAATACAATACTATTATTATATAGAGAGAACTTCAAAATTACAAAGTGCTTCCACATATACCTCTGGCAACCCTCAGAGCACCCTGAGTATTATTATTCCCATTTTTCAGTCGAGGAAATCGAAGACCCAGAAAGATTGGAATTCACTAGAGAACAGTGAGTGGTGCTATTATTCAAAAGCAGTGGGCCTGGCCCCAGCACATCTGACTTTCAGATCCTGCAGCACCACAGTATCTGTCCCAGAGTCCCTGTGTGTGTCATGTTCAAAGCTTTCATTCCTCTCGTAAGCAGTAAACATTTGTGTTCCTATCAGGTATCGTGCCCGGCATTGAGGATACTACTGCAGCGCTCCTATTGTGGCGGGGTAAGTGGACATCATCTAAGTGAGGAACAATCTCTGCGATGAATGTTACAGCTGGGGAAGGGCAAGGTGACATACGTGGAGACAGAGACAGAAGGGAAACCAGAAGAATGAGTAGGGCATAGCCTCACAAATCAGGGAAGGGGGTTCTCACCTCATAGTGGGAAAGAGCTTGTTGTTTGGTACAAGTGAAGCACAAAGGGTGAGAGGGAAGGGGCAAGAGAGGAGGCCAGAGGGTTAGCTGAGGGCCAGAGCTTGGAGGCTGAGAGAGCTGGGTGAAGGAGTTGGGACCTCATTCTTAGTAAAAGCAGAGCTGCCTACACATTTTCAGCAGAGAAGTGGTTGATATTTTTGGAAGATCCTTCTGGCTGGGATGTGGAGACTGGATCAGAGCCTGGTGAGACTGGAGGCAGGTAGGCCAGCTAGGATGGAGACAGATGCAGAAATTCAAGCAAGAAATAATGGTGTTCTGAGCTTGGGATGGGGCCATGGGGATGGAGAGAAGGGCAATCTCTGAAATAAATTTAGGACATGATGATGGATGGGGAATGTGTGTGGAGGAAAGGAAGGGAGGGGGGAGGAGTCAAGGATGACGCTAGCTTGTTTCTGGCATGTGCAACTGGTGGGTGGTGATGTCCCTTATTCAACAAGGGGACACTTGGGGTAGAATGTCTGCTATTTGTCAGGGGTATCCTGTATGAGCTTGTAACCCAATTTCACCTAGGGACCTCTAAATTATGTTTGCCTTGCCCAGAGGAGAAGAAATGGATGAAAAGATCCTGCCAACTTGAGAATTCTGCTTGCCAGGTGCCAAGGTGCGGATGTATGTTGATGGTGAAACATCTAGTATGAGGGGCATCTGGTTCCTCTGGAGCAAGGGCATTCATCTTCCTGGGTCTCCAGTGGGCCTCCTGTTCCCTCATCCCAGCTTCCCTTTGATTATTTAAGAGCTATTTGTCAAGGGCATACCATGTAAGCCACCTCAGCTTCGTAGTTGCAGAGCGGAAACTCTTCTTAAAAGAGTTTATAATCTAGAAGCAGCGATAGGACAACCAACCACAAAAATAACTACAGGTCCACATGAATAGTGTT
This sequence comes from Monodon monoceros, assembly GCF_005190385.1. NCBI lineage: Eukaryota > Metazoa > Chordata > Mammalia > Artiodactyla > Monodontidae > Monodon > Monodon monoceros. The sequence continues at coordinate 35,004,879 of NW_021703774.1, read as the reverse complement.
AATAGCCATAAATGGCATAAAGAACATGCTCCCAGAAGACCAAGGTCACTTCTGAATGGGAAAACCAGGGAGGAAGTGGTATTCAAGCTGGTCTTAAAGGAGATGTGGAACTTCTATAGGCATAAATGTGGGACTGTGGTAGGAGTAGGTATTCCTGAAGGAAGAAACAGCATGAGCAAAGATGGCAGCGGGCACAGGGAATCACCAGCTCCATCTCTTGCTATCTTGGGTACGGCAGAGAGGGATTCCTTAAGCTGGGGTCCATGGAGCTTTGAGAAGTCTGAGAATTCCCTGACCGTGCAAAATTATGTTTATGCATGAATGTGCACTTTTCTGGAGAGGGGCCCAGCTCTCTTTCAATTCTCTGAAGGATCTAGGGCAGAGAAAATGTTAAAAAACAGTACTCCAAATCTCCCGAATTAGAATTTACAGGTGGGTTGAGGCATCTGTCGTTTATTTTATTTTTTTTATTTTTTTATTTCTTTCAAGAACTGTCCGGTGCACACACCTCGGGTCTCTAGACAGGCCCAAGGAGACCTTGAAATGCTAGCTAGCTCACAGGGCTTCCCTCCCTTTGCCCACCCTTGATCCCACCACCTCCATTTTATGAGTAGTCACCACCCTCACCAGTCTCCACTGCCCTGGGAGAAATAAGGGAGGCAAGGTCAGAGAAGCAGAGGGGAAACTCAGGGACTTATGCAAAGACTCTGGAATCTCCCTCAGAGATGGGGTGGGTGGGAGCCTTTCCGCCCTAAGGCCGGAGGTCAGAACGGCCTGCGGGGTCCTCCGCCCCACTGCAAACCCACGGTCAAATTCTGGGAATTTCCAAAACCAGTCGGCGGTGCTGCGGCAGATCTTCCCGGACGTCAGCGTGCGGTGCCGGCCGCGGCCGCTGGGTGGCGCGGCGCCGGGCGCCGAGCGTGGGAAGCGCGGGCGCGCGGGCGGGCTGAGCTCACACACCCGGGAAGCGGCCACGGCAGAGCCGGAGTCCGCAGCGGCTGCGCATCTCGCGCCTCCCGCGGGGCGCTCAGGGGGCGCCGAGGAGGTTGTGCGGTCCCCTGGGAGGGATGCGGACGCCGGAGGTAAGAGCGGGGCCCCGGGCGGGTGTGTGTGTGTGGTGGGGGGCGCCGCGGCCGGGCCTGCGGGAAGTCTCCGAGAGCCCCGGGCAGGGGTGGGCCCCCTGGGGACGATGCCCCGGGCCCGCCGGGCTCGGGTCGTCCCCCACCCCCGCTGCGGCGCGGCCTTCCCGCGCAGCTGCCCTCGCCGCGTGGGTGGGAGCGGATCCGGGCCGGGAGCAGCCCGGGCCGGTCCCTGGGCTCTGGGGCCGGGGCCAGCAGGGCGGGGGAGGTGGATTAGCAGCCCCCTGGGCCCGGCCCAGGAGCCCCTGCCCGCTCCTCACCTTCCGTTTCACAGCTCTGCAGTGGGCGTGGTGCCCCTCTGCTGCAGAGGGGGTGCCCAGAGTTGAGGAAGGCGGTGGGGGAGGAGAGCGCAGAGACAGGTGGTTGAGGGGGCGAGCGATGGTGCGCGGAGACTCGTGATATTAATGCGTATTTCTTTCTCCCCCCTTCTTCAGGGGGCGCGGAGGTGCGCGTGGAGGAGGAGGCGGGAAGGCCAGAGGCTTAGCTCGGGCGAGGCAGGCGCAGCCGGAGATGCCACTGGGCAATGTCTCTGTTCAGTCCCCCCCCCCCAAATTAATAAAGTGGGTGTGGAGGTGCGGGTGGGGGAGTTTGTTGAACTGCCCCAGGCCTGCCGCCTGGCTCTCTCGTGCATATCTGGGAGCCGCTTGCATTGAGCGCTCTGCAGAGGTTGGGGGTGGGGGCTGCCGTCGAATTGCAGAAGCTTCAGCAGCAGAGACAGTTGCAGAGATAGGGGCTGGGAAAAGGTCTTGGGGGTGGAGGGGCGGTGTCCGGAGGTGAAAGGGAGTCTCCAGGCCTGCAGACTAAGTTCATAGGTGCTGGGTTGGACAGGATACGGTGGGAGGTGGGAGCGGTAGGGAAAGAGGGTGATGCCCTTAGGACCCCCTCCTTCCAGCTTTGTTTGTAGCCATATACCAAAATGTGGGATTCGGCATTTGCCAAATGTGCTTAATTTTTTTTTTTCTTTCCCTTTCTGTTTGTTTTGTTTTTTAGAGGAACGGCAAATGACAGAGCAGAGGCAAGGCTGGCCCAGCCAATCCTGGAGCCGCTGCAGCACTGGTTCCCCAAACAAACACATTCTGGTGCAAGGACAGAGAGCAGGGGGCTGCTGGCCCACACCCCTCCCCTGCCCTTGGCCCCCTTGCTGCTCCCCTGTGAGAAGGGCAGCTGGACAGAGGCTGCCTTGGGCCAGGGTGGTGATGGTGCTGTGGCCCCTCCCTGCTGCCCAGCGTGGGAAGAAGAATGCAGAGCCAGGCAAGTCTCCCTCTGTGTCCTCTGGGGTGGAAAGAGCAGGTAGAGACAGGGCTGGGGCAGCCAGGGCCTGGCTGGCGTTGCTTTGGCATCGGTGGCGAGAGGGCTGTACCTCCGGCCCCTTGGGTTTGGTTCTCTCGGCCTGTCCCTGGCACTCAACAACTGTGTCTATGTGCTCATTGGTGCCACCATGTTATATAACGCTTATATAATCTCCCAGGGCGAGTGCTGTGTCTCCACTCTCAGGTCACACAGACGCTGTGTCCGTGCGGAAGTCAGGATCTGTGGACGCTTCTACGCCCTCAGCTTCAACCTGGCTCCTTCTCCTGATAACGACTGCAGGAGGGGGAAATGGGAGAGCAGGGGCCCACTCTACCCCAGCTGTCTGGGGCTGAGAAAGAGGGGTTGGCTATGCAGCCTTCCTCATGTTCTTGCCCAGTGCACCTTCTGGTGGAGTGGATGCCATTCTTGTGCTCTGAGGCCAGTTTTTTGTTCTTGAGGTCCCCTGGCGCGGCAAATGGGTGTGGTGAGATGACCCCCAGAATGTTGCAGTGGAAGAATACATGGTACATTCGGTTGGATAAAGAGAGTGAGAAATTAACTCTGCCTTTGAGGTTTTGGGCAAGAGTGGCTGGAAGGATGGGATGGCGGTGGCATTCTAAGAGATTTGGAGCAGGCCTAAGGGCTAGAGGATGGTCAGGGAAGGGTGTACAGGGAAGTGGATCAGACAGCAAAGATAAACATGGTGTTCTTTTACTGTACTCTCCACTGGGCTGTCCCTGGTTGCCAGGGCAACAGAAGCAGTGATGAAAATCATGCCTTTCGTTCAGTGGAAAAATCTGGCTCCTCCTCCCGCCTCTTCCTTCTCTAATTGTCTGCAACCTATTGGGAGGGTGATGGCTCTAGGGATCAGAGACCCCAGCGTGTTCATATCAGGCACCCCCCTTCCCCATTTTTTGTCATCTTCCGCCTTCCTGCATCCCCTGTCTCCCCCAGAGCTCAGTAATTGGCAGTTGCGTAGGAGTTGGACTGGATGGAGGGGGAAGGGCATGGACGTCATTGCAGGGCAGGGTGAGCAGAGCGTGGGCAGAGCTGTGGATACAGGAATGACTGGCACACGAGGAGGGTCAGGCATTGATTAGCTGGGTGGAGGCTTGTTCCTGGGATGGTAAGACCTGGGGTGGGAAGGGTGGGTGAGATGATGGAAGGCCTGCAGAACCTGGCAGTCTGGGCTTGCAGTGGTGGTAGGAAATAGGAAGGCCCTGAGGTTTCTGGTGTGGTCGTGGGTCCTGAGGAAAGTTAGAACTCATTCATTCAGCACTTTTTGGGTGCCTACCATGTTAGGTAAGGTTCTGGGAGCTGGGAAGACACAAGTAAGTAGGACTGGGCTTTGACCTTGAAGAGATCATGGTAGATGAGAGGAGGATGGGTATATGGGGGAAGATCAGCTGGCATTGTTACAAGCCCAGAATCTGGGACTCCAGGCAGGAGATTGGCAATATTCCAGACTGGAGGTGATGGATTAGGGTGGAGCGTGTGAGAATGGAGAATGCAGAGGAAGAAGTAGTTCAGAGAGCCCCTTTGGCTTGGGGACAGAACATGGCGAAGAGAAGGCGCTGACGTTTTGAGCCTTAATGACTGACAGAAATAGAAGAATCAGGGTTCATACTTATTTGGGGTAGTCATGTTTGATTTGCTTTTAGACATATTGCCCAAGACAGTGGCAGAGTGTCTTGATGGAAATGTTTATGCTCAGGCAAATAAAATTTGCGATGGAAGTCAGTTCTGGGAAGAGGTTTGGAGGAAATTGTATTATGAAGCCTTGAAGGTATGAGGTTGTTGAGAAGGTAGTGTAGAGAGAGATCCCAGGGCCTGGGGCATCGGCCTAGAGTTGGGTGAGGCTGTATGCCTTGTACTTGTTTATTACCCCAGGGCCCGCCCAGACTGCTGGACCAGTTTCTGCTGATGAGCGCCCACGTCCTCTACCAAACCACACCCCATTCTGAAGTTCAGGTTTCTGTTTAAGTTTTCTTCTCGCTAGTGGCTATGTCCAGGAGGATATGTCCTGGAAAGATAGATATATACATTTACCTCTCCAAGCTCTCTCCTTGACCTTTGCTATACCATTCACTTATAAGTTACTGAGAGGCCCTGGGATGTGCTAAAGAGATGTGCCATAGGTCCTTAGCCTCCGCCAGCAAGGCTGTTTGTTCTGGTTCCTTTCCAGTCATCACTCTAGAGGAGTAAGAGCCCTGGACAGAGTCAGGAGGCCTTTGCCAACTACCTGATCTTGGACAAGTCACTTCCTTTTCCAGGCCTTAGCGTCTAGTCTAAGGGTCTAGTTTCTTCCAGATCTAAAGCCTTCAGATTTCCAAAGTTTTTTCCACTTTTGCTCAGGTTTCCGATGCAGGTGGGGCTTTTGAAACCAGCAGCCCAGATTTCTTTGGAGTCTTGTGGGAGGGAGTAGGGAGAATGGAGGCCTGGTTCCTAGAGCAGGCCCCTGTCTCCAGAGTGGGCGGGAGCCCTCCAAGTAGAGGGTGGCCCCTGTTCCTTTTGGGAGCTTGGGAGTGCTAGAAGAGCTGGTTTTCCCAGTGACCAGGAGTTGGAAAACTACAGCCCATGGGCTGATGCCTGCTTTTGTAAATAAAGTTTTATTGGAACACAGACTTGCTCACTGTTTACATCTATGGCTGCTTTCATGCTACATTGATATAGTTGGGTAGTTGCAACAGAGACTGTATGACTACAAGGCTAAAGTCTTTACTGTCTTGCCCTTCAGGAAAAAAAATTGCTAATCTCTGTCCTAGACCACCAGAAAAGTGCTTGGATCACCACTGGGGATGCTTACTATGGCCAGATTCCTAGGGTTCTTGAAGATTCTGCCTTGGGCCTTCCTTTGTGATCCTATGACAGGATGATGTGGCAATTGAGATGGTAGATTCTTAGAGTCAGCCCAAAGATAGTGATCCTGGATCTGGGAAACCCCTTTCATTTTCATCTGTTTTCCTGAAGCCTGGAGGGTGCCTGTCCCCGCAGTCCCTCACACGTATACTTCTTTGAGCCCGGAGACCTACATTCCTCATCAGGGAAGGCTTGTGGCCTTGGTGTGACAAGCCACCCTCCCTCTCATTTCCCAGGCCTATGCAGAGGAGAATGGACCAACCCAAACCCAGTGTCTGGTGAGGAGAAGGAGAGGTTCATTGGTTCTGCCAAGTCCTGCAGCATATTTCCCTTGATACCTTTGCCTTGTCACCTCTGGCCTCACTATGCCCTTTAGTTCCAAGGCCCTGGAGATGCATCTGCAGAGAGAGCCTGCAACCCAGCCTGGTTTGTCTGCCTGAACTTGGCACTCATCCACTGTCGGAATAAGGCCCCGCAGCCTGGGGTTTGTGGGGTGTGTGTCTGTGTTGGCTTGAGGCTGGAATCAGTACTCAGGATTCTTGCAGCCAACCTTACAGAGTCCCCTTGTGTCCTGGTCTCCACCTTTTTTGACTCGGGCCTCATGCTGGAGTCTCGGTGAAACTCCTGGGTAGGAACAGGATGAATTTCAAGCTCTCACTTTTATAAAACAGTAGCAGAAGAGCAGTTGGGTCACTTCTGCTCAGGGCTGAGGTAGGAAGTAGCAAGAGGAAACCGCGTGCTCAGAGCCATGCAGGAGGGGGGCAGGGGGTTGGTAACTGAGGTTTATTCCCATTGCAGCTGGAAGGGAGGAGGCTGGCAGCGAGAGGAGGGAGCAGACGACCCCGAATAGCAAAGGAGACAGAAGCTAAGCACACCCAGAGCTGCTTTTAGCTGGTAATGGTAAGCCTGGCTCTAGGGGCCTTACTTCTCACCTCCCCTACACACATTCTCCCCAGAGGCCGGGCCTGTGACTGTCCTCATCAAAGAAAAAAGTAAAAAGGTCTTCATCAGAAATCCTTTCTAAATACCTTTCAGTTTAGGGTGACCCCAGACTGCACGGGTTTACACGAATGTTTAGACAAGTGTACTGACTTGGAGAAACATTCATTTACTACAGATTTATTGCGGATCTCTTCTGGGTTGGGCATTGTGTGAAGCTTGGAGGATACAGAGGTAAATAAAGGATTCACAGTGTGGTCTGGAAGGTGTATGGGCAGTTGAACCAATTTTAGTAGAACCTGTGCTAGATCATAAGCTTCAGGTGAGCACGGCTGTGTGTGTCGTGTTCACCGCTGTGGCCCCGTGTGGGGTCCTGTGCTCGGCACATGGCAGGCACACACATGTTTAACTGGCTGACGCATCCCTGTTTGGTGTGTGTCCTGGAAATGTGCAGGAGGGATCTGAGGAGGTAAGTGGAGCAAGAGAGGAGCTCACGGCAGCGTGTGTGACAAATCTGGGCAAAGGATGGACATACCTGGACGGACTGGTTATGCGAGTGCTGTTAAGGAGAAAGGATGTAGAACGGTTGACCGTGTGGGAATGAGAGACACCGGTGGCCTTAGGACAATGAGAAAGGAGAATGACCTGGTACAAGGAGGTGGGTAACCAGCCCCACATCACTGGATAAAGCCAGGGGCTGGGGAAGAAAGAAGCCAGCCAGTGGCAGGGAAGGTAAGATTGAGTCGGGAGAGCAGAAACCAGCATGAGAGGAAGCCTGGAGGCGTCTCAGGCCCAGGGTGGAAGCAGAGCTGAAGCAGGTGAGTCCCAGGTGAAGATGATGGCAGTGACTGTCAGCTCTGCCCTGCAGGTCTCCTCCGAAATGACCATGTCCAGGTATGACCCAGAATACCACATTTCCCCGCACTGGGGCAGACACAAGGAAATTAAGTGGAGTTTGAGATTATGGTTATTCTCCTTTCTAAAATTCTTACTATGGAAATTTTCACATATCTGTGACGGTAGAGAGAGCAGAAGAAACTTCAGTGTTCCCGTCACTCAGTTTTATCTTGTAATCAACACATGGCCCCTTTTGTTTCATTTGTACATTCATCGACCTTATTCCTTACTCCCTTCTTGGATTATTTTACAGCAGATCCAATACATCATATTTCATCCCTAAATACTTCATGATGAATTGCTAAAAACATAATACATTTTAAAAAACATAATCCCAGTAGTAGTATCACCCCCTGCAAAAGCACCGTTATTCTTAATGTCACCAATCATCCATTCAGTTACGTTTCCCTTGCTTGTTGCCATTTTTTTTTTTAAATAGTTGGTTTTGTTTGAATCAACCTCCAAACAAGATCCCCATGTTTCATTTAGTTCATGATTGATCTCAACGTCTCTGTTAATAAAGATTATGCTCATCCTGAAAAGAATGATGCTTTGCAATTCTACCTTTTAGATTTACTTAGCTGCCGCTGCTCTGTCTCCACTCAGCTGCCATCAAAAGCTTTCCTGAGTTTTGTTGAACCATTTGGTGATTTTTGAGCATTCTTCATTATTCCTCATCTTTGTGGTTTAACGTAACTAGTCGTTTTTACCTTCCTTCAATAAATACTTCTCGGGAGCCTCCCATGTGTCAGGCACTGTACCAGGCACTGGGCATACTTCTGTGAAAAGACAGGCTGGGCCCTGCCCTCAAGGAGCTTACAGTCTGACCACGTGAGAGCTGTTGTGGGTCTGCTTGTTGTCCCCCACCCCATGTTCATCCCAGCCAAGTCGGGTGACCATGACCATCACTGCTGTGCTGACACGTTTGCCACGTCCTAGGGCTCGGTGTTCATGTTCTCATGCTGTCCTTTCATGTGGTTGATAAGTGGTGTCCCCAGTACTGAGGGCGAAGCCAGGTGTGGTTTCTGTGGCATGTCCCTGTTTCATAGCCGTGCCCATGGATTCTAGCAGTGTCACCAAGTGACTTTGCGTGTGTCCATGTGACACTCTTGGGCTTGAGCCTTTATAACTAGGCGAGTTCACGTGGAGAGCTTGCTTAACTGGCAGACTGTAGAGGGGTTGAGTAAAAACATCTGGAAGGTGCTCAGAACTGTTAAAGAGCTCAGCGCATGCCATGGTGCTGGCATGTTCTTTGAGCAGGTCGGATGTTTCTGTGTCTTTGTGGACTTCCGGTTGCTTTGGGGCTTTTGCCCATAATGATCAGGCTGCCTGCCTAATTAGGCCTGCTTTCTCGACCTGCTGTATTTTTGCCAAGCAGTACGGTATTGGGTGACTACCGCCTCAGTAGCAGAATCTAATGGTACAATTCAGGCCTGTCTTGTTAATAAGGCATTTCACTGATTTGCATTTCTCTGTGAATAAATAATCAGACTTATTTGGACACTGTGACTTTTGATTTTGAGAGTGGTCTGTGACTCTTCTTGTGTTTTTCCAGTTCAAATGCAGCTATATTGCAGTTCCTGGATTATAGTGCCTGAGCCTTCTAACAGAAAATCTTAGTTAATAAAAATGAGTATATTCCCAGATACAAAGACTAGTATTCTTTCACCTTTCCTAGGTGTTTTATTCTATAGTTAAGATAATAATACAGAATATATGAATATGCCATGATATACATGTCCTGTTACTGAAGGCTACATAGTTTAGAGTTTGGTGTTATGTTTTTATTTTCTTCTAATTACGTAATCTTTAATTATTTTGATTATGCACCGGTGTTGGTTAAAACTTTCGAACAAGTTTCCTTGCGTGTTTGTGTGCGCGCGTGTATGTATACAGCATCGCCGTGCTAATACATTATATGCATTACAAAACACAAAAAGTTAAAAATGGCTGGATATATTGTATTTCTGTCTGCACTACTTATGGTCCTGTGGGAGCCCCTCTTGTTTGCACTAAATTTCACCCTGAGACGTATTCAGGACGTCGCTCCAGCACCTCCCTCTCCTTCTTGCATCACCATTTCTCCCCTCTCTCCTGGATCATTTCCATATGCTGCTGTTTTTCTCATCTTAAAAAAGGCCTTCTTTGACCTCACCTCTTCTAGCTGCTGCCCGTTTCTCTGCCCCAAAGAGTTTCCAGTCCTTGCTCCCTTCACTTCCTCTGTCAGACCCCTCCAGTCAGGCTAGTCCCAGCCACTCTGGACAGCAGCGCTCTTGCCAAGGCCAGCGGTGACCTCCATATTACTAAGTCTAGTGGCCCCTCCCTGGTCTTCATCGAAGTAGCTTCAGCGATATTGGCACAGCTGGTCATACCCTTTTTCTTGAAGCTCTTTCTTCACTTGACTTCCAGGATATAAATTTCTGGTTTTCCACCTGTCTCATTGGCCATCCCTCCTCAGCATCTCGTCTCCCTGACTTCTGAATGTTAGAAGGCCTGGGGCACCTGCTGTCTATCTTCTTTGTCTTCGTGATCCTTTCCCAACTCATGACTTTACATACCACCTGTATGGATGTTGTCTAGAATTCACTTCAGAGTAATCCCGCGAGATAAACAAGACTGACCATGAGTTGATAATGGTTGAAGCTGGCTGGTGGGTACCTGGGGGTTTATTCTGCTGTTCTCTCTAGTTGTGTTTATGTTTGAAATTTTCCATAATGGAAAGTTAGAAAAAAATCTACATGCTGTTGACCCCCAATTACTTTTCTCAAGCCCAGCTCAAGCTCCTGAAGTACAGTCCTATGTGTCTGTCTGCCTACTTAACATTTCAACTTGAATGTTAATAGACGTTTCATACTTAACATGCCCAAAACTGAACTTCTGATTTTTCGATGCAAATATATTCTTCCTTCAGTCTCCCATCTTGGTTATGAGAATGCCAGCCTTCCCGTTGCTCATCCAAAATGCCTATGGTCATGCTTCACTTCTCTCTTTTATGTCCTTCATTCAGTCCATCAAAAAAATCTTGTTGACTCTACCTGCAAAATATACGTAGACTATGACCAGTCAGAACTGCTTCCACTGCCATCACCATGGTCCAAGCCACCATCATCTCTCGCCTGCTTCTCCTTTGCCCCTTACAGGCTGTGGTCCTCACAGTAGTCAGAAGGATCCCACGAGACATAAGTCACATCATGCCTGCCACGCTCAAAACCCTGCTGTGGCTTCTTTCCGCACTCAGTGAAAGCCATGGTTGGAGTGGTCTGCAAAGACCCTGCAGCTTATGAACACTGTCCAATAGAAATATAATGAATTACACAGGACCACCACATGTGTAATTTAACAATTTCTGGTAGCTAAATTTAAAAGGAAAAGAAAGTAGGTGAAATTAATTTTAATAATCTAACCCAGTATGTCAAAACTGTTTTCATTTTTGATGTGTATTTCGTTCTTTTTGTACTACGTCACACCCATAGCACGTGGCAGTTTGGACCAGCTACATTTCATGTGCTCAGCAGCCTCATGTGCCCAGTGGCTGCCTTATTGGGATTGCAGGCCTACCTAGTCTGGCCCCACTTGGCTTCTGTGTCCTTCCCTCCTACTACTCTTCCCTTCTTTCACTCTGCTCCAGCCACACTGGCCTCCTTGCTGTTCCCCAGATAAACCAGGCATTTCCTGTGTTAGGGCCTTTACACCTCCTGTTCCCTCTGTTTGGAATACTTTCCCCCAGGGAGACCCGTAGCTGACTCTCGCTTCCTTTGGGTCTGTGCTCAGATACTACCTTCTCAGTGTCCTGCCTACCCACACACGCTTGCTAGCATTTCCTGCGTCTCTTCCCTGCAATGTTTTTTTCTCCATAGCACCATCACCGTTTAACATAACTGTGCACTTCTGTTACTTTATAGATTTTCTCTCTCTCCCCACTGGAATGTGAGCTCCATGAGGCCAGGGGTTTTTGTCTCTGTTCCCTGCTCTATTTCCAGAGCATGGAACAGCGCCTGGCACATATAAGAGGTGGATTGATGTTGCTGAGGAATTAAATGAAACGTATTATTAAGAATGATTCTTTTTTAGTAAGAACCATGCAATTGAGTGTATTTTATTGTTTCAGAATATCATGGGTCATATTTTGCAATGTGGCAGTTTGAAGGTCTGGTTCATGTCACAGTGTTTTGAAAGAGTCCTCTCTATAAAGATGTTATTGTGGCTTCAACTTATAATTTAAATGGGTTTAAGACCCCTGAAATACTGTATTTCGTTCACTTCATTGAGAGATTTGAAAACAAGTTAGTGTATCCTGTCTTATGGGTGTCCACAGATACAAGGTTTTAGAGACAACGTCTTTCTGTCAAATTTGGTAATATCATCATGTAATGGTGGAAATGATTTCCAAATGCCAGTTTTTGAAATGCTCTTTCTGTGACATAAGTCTCTTTCAAAAAGTAAAGGCTTTCTTACCCATTTTTAAAATGTCACTTTACCTTAAAGGGACAGATTAAATACTTATTTGTTTGTTTAAAAAATAGTCATTAATCGGCATTCTCCTGATAGGCGCTCATTACAGAAGAAGTCAGCAAATTTTGCAACCTTGTTTTCCAGTTTAAAAAGAAATATAGTTTCTGTTTAAGTTGAGCCACTCTTTCAGGTCTTCCACCATGAGATGATCATGGCAGTGTGGTCCAGTGCTTTGCAGATCCCACCCTCTCATTGCAAAGGAGTCATTTATTGTATTGAAGAGGATATCCTTAAAGTTGCTTGTCTGGGCACATGTAAACCGCACTCAGGTACGCAGACAACTGGGCTGCCCTTGTCCATCCTTTGGTGTTTTGTGTCTCCTACCTGGACCCAGGATGCAAAGGTGGTGGCACCGGCGTGTTGTGAGTTAGGAGGTAGGTGGTTGTGCTCAGAAGCTGCTCTGGAGGTGAGCATAGCAGGGATTGCTGGAAGAGATGGCCAAGGTAGCTAGGGTAGCCAGCTGTCTTCTTTTTTTTGTTTTTAATTGAAGTATAGTTGATTTACAGTGTTGTGTTAATTTCTGCTGTACAGCAAAGTGATTCAGTTATACATACATTCTTTTTTATATTCTTTTCCATTATGGTTCATCTCAGGATATTGAATATAGTTCCCTGTGCTATACAGGAGGACCTTGTTGTTTATCCATTCTATATGTAATAGTTTGCATCTGCTAGTCCCAAACTCCCAGTCCATCCCTCCCACACCCCCTTTCCCCACTGGCAACCACAAGTCTGTTTTCTATGTCTGTGAGTCTGTTTCTCTTTTATAGATAGGTTCATTTGCATCATATTTTAGATTCCATGTATAAGTAATACCATATGGTATTTGTCTTTCTCTTTCTGACTTAACTTCCCTTAGTATGATAATCTCTAGTTGCATCCATGTGGCTGCAAATGGCATTATTTCCTTCTTTTTTGTGGCTGAGTAGTATTCCATTGTACATATGTACCACATCTTCATTATCCATTCATCTGTTGAGCACATTTAGGTTGTTTCCATGCCTGGGCTGTTGTGAATAGGGCCAGCTCTCTTCTTGGAGAGAGAGGTGGTATGCCTTTGAAGCGTTGTGCCATGTCTTCCGTCCATTCACCTATATATGGAAAATGCTTGTGCAGTACGCTTTCCTTCCATTTTGACAGTCCAGGAGGTATGTCAGCTGGATATGTGCACGTGGACTTGTTTTTCCAACTGCCGTGACCAGAAGTGTGATTTAAAAGATGAGCAGCTGGATTGAGAACTGCAGCTCCGGCTGGGAACAGAGGCCCTGGTTACCTTCTGCTGCAGTAGAGCTCATCTCCTGCGTGCCCTGGACCCGGCATCGATGAGCAAGGCTTGTCTCCAGTGGGCCAGTCTTTGCTACTCAGACCACCGGCCAACCCGTCAGCTTCTCTTCTTGCCACACGTTCGTCCAGGGCCTCCTGTGGAAAAGCCTCTGTGTTTCTGGATGGAGTGGGGTGGGCACAGGAAAGGAAGGAATGTGCCAGTGTGAATGGGACCTGGTCTCTGTCCTCAGGGAGTTAATGCTTAATGAGGGAGATAGACACCCATGCTAAATACAAGACAAAGCGTAAAAGGGACACGGATGGAGTGTGATAAAGTGTTATATTAGCCAGAAGTGGGAATTGGAGAGGTGGTGAACATGAGCAAGGAGATCTCATCCATCTGTTCATGGCTGAATCCTCAGAGCCTAGCACAGTACTCCATCCCTATCGGGTGCTCAGTAAATGTGTATTTGTTAATAACTGGGTGTTGAAGGAATGGGGCTTCACCCCCAGGGACGAAGGAGGAAATGTCTCGTTGGGAGGAGGTGGTCATGTGCCCTGAGTGGGTGTGTGTGGCAGGAGAGGGGCTGTGTTCTGGGAGGGCCAGCCTCAGGGCAGGGCACCCGGACCAGCTTTTTCCAAGAATTTGATTTTGGTGATTCTTAACCTCTTTTTGTGCCAGTTCTCATTAGGAATTGCATGGAAGCTGTAGTCTCTTGCTCTAAGAAAAAAAAAAAAATCATGACAGCACATGATTTGACATATACCATCAGAGGACTCACAGATCCCAAGGTATAAAACCCTGCCATAGGCTGGGGAGCCGTCAGTGCTTACTGAGCTCTTTAAACAGGGATAAGACACTTGTTTTTCCTGGAGTCTTTGGGAATTGACTCAGATGAGTATATACTGTGTAGGCATTCTGGGTTTTAAGGTCATTGGTAAGTGACAACCACAATAGTGGCCCTGATGAGCTTAAGGAAGCAGTGGAGAATTGGAGGGGGGTGGCAGTTGGCGGGCTCTGTGCACTGTTATGGAGAGATCCAGTGTTTGCTCCACTGAGCAGGGGATGAAAAAATTTACCTGAGAGAAGATAGAAAAAAATTGACTTTTAAAACGTACTAATTCAGGGACTTCTTTGGTGGTCCAGTGGTTAAGACTCTGTGCTTCCAATGCAGGGGGCATGGGTTCTATCCCGGGTCCGGGAACTAAGATCCCATATGCCGCTGCATGGTGTGGCAAAAAAGAAAAAAAAAAAAAAAAAAAAAGAAAAAATTTAAGATTAAAAAGGAAAATTAAACGTACTAATTCAGAATATGGAATGCTTATGCTAGTTTTTTTCTGTGACATGTTTTCCAGCTCAGATACCCCCAGCCAAGCAGTAATTACAGACACAGAGAGGCAGTGTGTTGCATTTCTGGGAACAGGGAGAGTGGAAGGGAGTTATTAGAGTTTTATATCACCAAGGTATTGGGTTCAGAGAACTCTAGCAATTCTGACCCATCAGGGAAGGCTGCTTGGAGGAGGAATGTGGCAGGATTTCATGGGCCACTTGGAAAAGCAGAAAGACTGGGCTTATTTTTAAATTATATGGTTTTTGTTTCTGTTGTCATAAAAATTCCTATAGAGTATCTGTATACCTTCAGTTAAAAAATAAAAGAACAAACTTCCTGTCCTCTAGGAGTTTGTAGTGTATCTGCTGTACAGATAGGCTGTCTGGAGAGTTAAAAAACCCAGTATGGGCAGTACAGTGTTGCCATTTCTGCCTTTGTGTGTCATAGGTAAGTTCATTCATGGAGGGGTGAGGTTGGGGGGTGGTGAGGCCATGCCTTGTCCCAGGGGACAATGTTGATTGAACATTGGCCCTGTGCCAGGCTGGGTTAGATGCTGGCCAGCACCGGAAGGCACCGCTGGAGTGGGAGGGGAGAGCCCTTGCGCTCCTGCACCCGAGTGTAGCAGGGGACAGACTCGGGGGTCTTGGGAGTAGCATTGTCTGAAGCATATGGCGGGGAAGGGCTTGGTGGTTGCTGTGCAGGCTCTTCCACCCCTCTGCTGATGTCCCCCACTCATGGGATTTGGCTTTGTGGGAAGGTTAGTCTGTGACAGAGTTTTTAAAGTTCTTTCGAAAAGAAGAACCCCTCCTGTTTTCCCCAGAGAGGTGTTCAGACTGCAAGACCAGACACCTTAATGGGTGGTGAAATCAATCAATTTAGTGGGTTGGGACCAATGTGGAAAAACAAAAAAAAGACTGTAACAGAAAATATTAGATTGCATAGTATGTGGTAAAGATGAGTATGATTTCATGAAAGTCTCAGTCATATATATATATATATATATATATCTACAGATATATGTATCTGTATACACACAAGTGCACATGTATGTAAGTACCAGGCCACCAGGCCACCTTGTAAACTTTTTTTTTTTCCCTTAAATTTTATTTATTTATTTATTTTTGGCTGTGTTGGGTCTTCGTTTCTGTGCGAGGGCTTTCTCTAGTTGTGGCGAGCGGGGGCCATTCTTCATTGCGGTGCGTGGGCCTCTCACTGTCGCGGCCTCTCTTGTTGCAGAGCACAGGCTCCGGACGCGCAGGCTCAGTAGTTGTGGCTCACGGGCCTAGTTGCTCCACGGCATGTGGGATCTTTACAGACCAGGGCTCGAACCCGTGTCCCCTGCACTGGCAGGCAGATTCTCAACCACTGCGCCACCAGGGAAGCCCCTAAACTTTCTTTCTTACTGTGGGTTAGGGTCCAGAAAGTTTGAGAAACAAGCACTGGAAGGATTTGTTTGCTCTTAGTGTAGAGCATGGGTTCCAGCCGCTTCCCCAGAGGCCATCTCTATGGAGACTTTTTTTTTAAGAGCAGCAGAGTCAGGCTGTCACAGCATGATCTGAGGTTTGTCTGCGGCTGCTTACCCACTCCTGCCCCCACTTCCCTGTGCCTGGTGTTTCCTGCTGTGGCGAGAGGCCAGGCAGACCTCGCCATGGGTGGGAGCAGGGGTCGCCTCCCCTCCCAAGTCACCAGGTGTGACCCCCTGGAGTGCAGCATCTCCAGCCCCTTGCCTCTTCTCTGGCTTCTTGACTTGATTAGCTATTTCCATACCAAGGGCAGGGAGAGGAAGGCCATCCTGACTTATTACTTTGCCCCGTTGTTCTCTGTTTCTCAGGGGCATTGGGTGGGGAGGTTAGAGTTCACACTGTCTGGGGGGTGGATCCCTGGTAGGCTGAAGTGAGCCAGCTCCCCCCTCAGAATGACCACTTAGCTCGGTAATTCTCTGGCTCCATCTTTCCCACAGAGGAGAGGAGCCTTTCTCGGATCGTAGTTGCTTCTTCCATCAACTGTGCTGACCGGCCTGCAGAGCGCTGACCCACTTGTGGTACCTCAAATAGAGGTTTAAATTAGGACCTTTAATCTGTAAGAGGCTTACAGCCTGTTGGGTGGCCAGCTGCTCTGGACTTCTCTGTGGGCAGAGCTGGGCTTGGCCAGGCTGTTGTTGGGTTGAGGGAATCATGGGGGTCGGTGGTTTCCTTGGAGGAGTGACCATACGTGTGGCCTCACTCATGGAGGCCTGGGAACAGCAGGAGTCCCAGGGAAGCAGAGTTGTTTGCCCAACACTCCTTTCGCTGTTGGCACTTACACACACAGTCCCTGGGAGTGGGTGGGTACCATCTCTGGCTATGGGACAGGGTGGTGGTCTGTCCTTGTAGTGATGGAGTGGAAAGCCCAGAATTCCATGGGCCTTGGGTGCTGGTGCTGCTTCTTCTGGGCACTGAGCCTGGCTCCTTGCCGATGTGCAGTTAGCTCTGCTGGCTCAGTGTGTGTTTCCATCCCACAGATGCCTATTAACCAAGAGCTGTGTGTCCAATATGGTGCTGGGTGCCATAGGGGCACACAGAAACATGAGACTTGGGGCCTCCCCCAAATCGCTCCATGTCTTTTTGAGGAGACCCGACTAGTACATATCAAAGCGTTCATTTGTCCCACAGACACATACTTACTTGGCTGGTAGCTGTTCACAGTAGCAAATTATAAAGTTCCAAAGTAATAGGCATGGGGGGAAGTTCTTTGGGAGGCCTGGGAAGGGAGAGAGCTATGGGGTAGTGAGAGCTGGGCCTGAGTGAGTGGTGGAATTTAGCAGGATGGGGAGAGGGGAGGTCGTTGAAGGTGGGAGGAACAGTGTGAGCAGAGGCCAGGAGAGTACGTGGTCTTCCTCTAAGTGCAGGTTGCTGGAGCCTCTTCCTCCCCTCCCGCTTCTTGAAATAGTCCCAGTTTCAGTCCTAGAAACTTACTCCTTCAATAAAGTAGAGACAGATCTCAGGTTCCCTCTTTTTTCTCCTGTTTATCATTATAACAACAGTAATGACTCCTGACTTTTATTGAGCGCTTACTGCATACCACTGTTCTGTGTGCTTTAGGTGGATCGTCTCTTTAAGTCTTCCCAGCAATGCTGATATCACTGTTACATATTATTATGTGCATTTTACAGTTGATGAAACTGAGGCATAGAAAGGTTAAATGACTTGCCCACGGTCACATAGCAAGTTGGGTCAGAAGTCCACCTGAGGCAACCTGAAAGCAGAGGCCATGCTCTTAACCCGCTGGTTCCCAAACTTGTCTGAACATTGAAATCACCAGGGAATCTTATAAAATTTCCAAAGCCCCAACCAATTACGTTACATGCCGACCAGTTACATCACGGTCTGGGGGGGGGGGGGGGGGGGGGAGGGGAACTCTGATATGAGTAGTTTTTGAAGTTTCCCAGGTGATTGCAATGTGCCAGGTTTAGAAACCACTGTCTTAACCTCTGAGTTTTAGGGCCTGTGAGTATTTGATTGAATACATTTTTATACTCAAGGCAGAGGGGCCTTCCCCCAGGCCTGTATCACCCACCATTTCATAGGGAGTAACTCCAGCTTCTTGTCTGAGGGAGCAGGACCCCTGTCACCCCACAGCATCTGGGACTCCCCAAGAGTGAAGCCTGGGTGGGCTGGAGTGGGCAGAGGGAGTATGGGTCGCTTGGCATCAGTGCCCCCTTCCCCCTCTGAGTGCCGCCTTGGGGCAGAGACTGCTTTCAGAGCCCTGGAGACCTCCGACCGTGGTTTCTCACGCCTTCTGCTCCCCTGGGCCCCTGAGTTCATTGGGGAAGGGAGAGGGTCACATGAGGGCACATCGCTTCTCGACAAGTCTCGCTCCTCTCTGCCTGTCCCCGGGTGAACCTGAAATGGACACGAAGTGCAGAGTCCTTTGGGTGACTGGGAACAGCACTAAATTTAGCAAAACTAGCTGGTGGGTGGCCGGCCTGTAGTGAGCCAAACCCAGCCCCAAGTGGACTAGATTTTATAGTCGGCAACGCAGCCAGTGTAGTCTGTGCTTGGGCAAGTCTGTGGTTAACACGGGGGGATCTTTCCGTTTCTAAGGCCCGGCAGCTTGTCTGCCATCCTGCAGGATCCCAGGCTCTGTCTCTGCGAGACTTGGGTCCACCCCCACCCCCGCTTGGGACTGGTCTTCCATCCTTCCCTCCCTCATGTGTCTGGGAGCTCCACTCCAGTACCTTGGCCTTGGCCTACACGCTCTTCTAGGCCTCTTGGCCTGCGTTGCCAGCCTTCATTCCCAAGGCCCTGGAGACCAGGACCTGAGCTTCGGTCAATTTTTCATAGGGTATCTGGCATCTTAGGACACTTTTCGGTCACGGTTGTTGAGTGGAGGTAAGGAAAGAGCTGGGCTGGTTAGTTGAACAAGGTTGTGAGGGACTGAGATGTATGTTCCTTCCTCCCAGAAGCTCAGTCAAGTACGTGACACCAGAGTGAATCACGATGTGGAGTGACTGTGGGTGGGCTTTGATGCTCTTTGGGGCTTGGGGCTCTCTTTGCTGGGCTCAGTCTTCTGCCCTGTTGTGGACTACATCTGGGAGGATGTGGGTTTTGCAGAATTGGGGAGTGGAGGTCTGCTGGTGACAGAACATCTTCCCCTTCTGGGCCTCCTCCTCCCCCGTCTCAGATCTGACAGTGGCAGCTTGCCTGGCGGTGCTTCTGTTGCCTTAATGTCCTGAGAAATAATGAGCAGGCTACATTTTCTCAGCCCTTTCCAAGGCGGACCATTACACTTTGGCCAGGGCTGGGGTCTTGTCTTTGTGACATGATTCGTTAGTATAAGGCGGCGGTTCTCAGCCAGGGGCAGTCTTGCCTCCAGAGGACGTCTGGCAGCGTCCAGAGGCCAGGGAAACAGCGAAATACTGTATAACATACAGGGCAGCCCTCCCCACAGCAAAGAATTATCCGGTCCTAAACGTTGATAGGGCCGAGGTTGAAAAACCCTGGTGTAGGGGGACAGTCTTTTACAAATGGCCCTAAGAGGTCATATCATCCAGATCCCTGCTTCCATTGGAAATGACTTGAGACCAGGAGCTATGTAGACATTGCCTTCCCCCTTTGCCCCCCGTCTGCCTCCCTCCTCAGCATGTACAGTGCCCTCTAACAATCGTGTTCAGGAGGTTGTTTCCAGGGAGTTGCTTAAACCGCGTGATGGCCCAGTTTCCCATAGAATCCCACCGTTAAGCACCCACGTGCTGCAGGTGGTCATCTGGGAGGCTTGGTGCAGCTGTATCCTTGGTGCGCTTGCACGAGCTCTGAGATGAACTTCAAGCACACCAGGGAAGCCGTTCCGTGCAGACGTCCCGTGTGAGTGATAGGAGTCTATCCTGGAGCTGTTTTCCTTCGCTCTTCTATCGCTCTCCTTCGCTCTCTGCCTTGCAGAACCGAGTTCCACTTGCTAAAGTTCTCTTAAATGCAAGAAACACACACTCATTGCCCCGGAGAACGTGATGTCGCTTCCCAGATAAAACATCCAATCTGTTGCCAGATACCTCAGCAGCCCAGTGATGGCTCATCTGCCAACACCATCCTCCTGTAGCTGGCAAGGCTACCTTAAGGCCAGAACGGGGAAATGAGACATCCCCCAACGTGAGGACCTTAGCTCACTCTACAGGATGCGGGGAGGGCAGCTGTGGGCGTATTCTAGAATACGCTGGCTTTTTACATTTCAGGACAAACCTCAAGGTTCTTCCCATGTGACTTCACTGCCTGGACTCTTTAGTTGTGACGCCAGAGAGTGAAGGTATGATGTGGGGGAAGAAGTGGCGGAGGAGATGGGAAGGGCAGAAGCCAAGGTAAGGCCAAGCAACCAGGGAGATGTACAGATGCTCTCCTGAGTGCATTTGACATTCTTGCCCCAGGTCGCTTCTCAGTGTTGTTCCCCTGCCCCTGACACAGTCCCTCAGTTTCCATGAGTTCGCGGGAGACCAGCATATTTTTGGATGGGCTCAAGCCAAACAGTGAGGAAAGTAATGCTACTTAGTGGGCTAAATACCAGTGATGCTGGAGTTACCTGCTTTTGGTGGTTGTTTTTTTGTTTGTTTGGAGTTTTCTGTCTCCTTTTGTTCGTAGAAGTCACTTGGGGGATGGATTATCTGATAAATCCTGGTGTTCTCGGAGTTCACGTTCACTGCTTCCCTTATCCTCATGTGAAGGACTAAGATGATGACTGTGGGCTCCGGAACCATGTTTTAGATTATTGCTGTCTGATCCAGCAGCCAGGACAGTCGAAACCAAAAGCCTCTGAAGTCCTGTTCAGCGATGGTAAACATTTGAAATGGATTGAACGGATGACTGTGTGTATATTTAGAGGGTCACACCCCGTAGAAAAAGAACCTCCGGGTAAGCCCGGCTTGCTCATCCCAGCTGCAGGTCTGAGCACACCCAGGGTCACATCCTTTTATTCCATGATGGGCTGAGGTCACTTCCTTATGTACCCAGGGCTGCCCACACCCAGCCACCATTTCCTGCACTGGGTCAGGGCGTGCACTTCATTCTCTTCATAACCTCTTTGGTGGCTTATCGTCACCTACCAGCCTCCTTTGGCCTCGGTCCCTGAGCGTCCTTCCAACTTAGTTACCATCTTGCTCTAGGTCCCGAGCATGGCTTTGAGTCTCTGGCTTCTGTGTGGACTTCCTGGCTCCTGGGCCCAGAGCTACCTCAGTGCTCTGGCCGCCACTGGACACATAAGCCGTGGGTTGCTGATTTGGAGCCCAGCTCCAAAAATCAGTCTCAAAATCAAAATCCTCAGTCGTCTTGGTCTTCACTCCGTCAACCCTGGCCGCCACCACTTCTGTCTCATTAAAAAATCTTGTTTCTCATAAAAATGACTCCATATTTCAATATGCATCTGAAAAACCCAAATGCATTTTCAGACTCAAGTCTCAGAACATGAAGCCTGACAAATTAATTTGGAGTTTTGAAAACGTGTTTATTTAGTATGGTTTTGAAGTGTTGTAGAGTAACGTTTCTGCCGTTTATTAAAAGGCACTAGGAAAGCGATCAGAAACGTATACGTATCTTTTAGATTTCATGAGCAGAGATGGCAGGCACTGAAATCTGTTGGTGTTGGGGTGACCACCCATTTGGATAAAAGTCCATTGTTCTTACTTTTTTTTCTCATTAGCTGTTTTTAAGGAGATTTTTAATTGACAGGTAACACACATACAGAAAGGTGAGCGCATCCTAAGTGTTAGGTACAGAGCCCCCAGCCTGTAACCAGCACCCACGTCAAGCAAAGGAGCAGAACGTACCACACCCCATTCCAGAATATGCCTTGTGCTCCTTCCCAGCTGCTGACCATGCTTCTGAGGGTAACCACTATTTTGACTGCTAAAATTACAGATGAGTTTTGCCAGCTTTTCAGCTTTATATATATATGGAATCACAGCGTGTTCTCTCTTGTATTTGGCCTCTTTCACTCGTCATTTTATCTGTGACGTTCATCCTTGCAGTGTGCCGTTTTAGTTTCCTATTCTTGTGGCTGTATAGTATTCCGTTTTAGTAATAGAACACAGTTTATTAGATGTTGTATGGTTGATGCATGTCTGGGCTGTGTGCAGAGTTTGGCTGTTTCAAACAGCGCTACTGTGAATATGTTTGAATATGTCTTTTGGTGAATGAATGTATGCACGGACACACATATGTCTGAGTGTGTGTATGCGTAATTTACGTGCGTGTGTTTCTGTTGGGTGTGTACCTAGGAGTGGAACTGCTAGATCATAGTTTTAGCAGATGGTGCCAAACATTGATGCCAGTTAGACTTCCACTGGCAAAGTTCTGGTTGCTCCATGCCCTTGCCAGTATTTGGCATTATCTCCTTTCTTCATTGTACTCATTCTAGTGGGTATGAAGTAATATTGTACTGCGGTCTGAATTTGCCCTTCCACGATGCTGACCATTTGGGTATGCTCTTTTGTGAAGTGCCTGTTCAGGTCTTTTACTCGTTTTTCTGTTGAATTGCCTCTCTTTTTCTTATTGGTTTGCAGGAAGCTGTTCATACATTGTTGAATATATGCATTGCACGTATTTTCTCCCTTCCATAGCTTTTGATGTCCATACCTTTAGTGATATCCCCGAGGTTAATCCACATGAAAGCAGTAGGATTATATGTAATACTTTGCATGGGGATCTTTTATTCTTTGTTAGTGATATTGAAGTTGGGGCTGCATTCTTTCAGTACTTGTCTACAAAGGCACTATTGCGGTATTGGCTGTGTAGAATGGGACAGGGACTCTTGAAGTTCTCGGTGTATGTAGGTGTTGGCACCTTTGAGATCACATAAAAATTGTTCATATCCAAGTGCTTGCTGTGCTCCATATACTGTTCTAAGCTTTTACGTGGACAATCTCACGTATTCCTCATACATGCTTATCAGTTGTCACTCTTATTAGCCCCATTTTCAAGTGAGGGAACTGAGGCTCAGAGAGGTTTTGTAATTCCTGAAGGTCACATAACTGGGATTTTGGCTGCAAAACTCATGCTGTGTAATCAATTGTATTGCATAGAAAATTGCGGTTCCTAAAATCGGTGTTTTATTAGAATGCCTGGCATAGTGCCTGGCACATAATAAGTGCTCAGTAAATACCTGTTGAGTGAAAGGATTTGACAGTGGTGAGTTGGATGGTGTCTTCATTGAGTAGGGAAGTTTGTTCTGGCAGTGGGATATGTTGGTATGAGAAGCTGTTGTTTTCCATCCTGATGTGTCATCTCGTGATGATGTCACAAGTAGACATCATAGCGGACATTTGTGGAGTGAATGACTCAATCTCAGACAGGTTGTAAACCCTGCTTAGCGGAAGGGGTACATTCAGAGGACGCTGCAGGGAGGGCCCAGGGCCAAGACAGGCATATGAGTAGGGGCCATGGTCACGGCCCAGGGAGAAGGCAGAGTCCAGCTCGCAGCATCCTGGTTGTACAGCCACAGGGTAGCCCAGTTTGTGGAAGCAGAACAGGGTCCAGTGTCAGTAGGCAAGGCTGTCCCAGTTACAGGCTGTCGGGTCAGAAGAGGTCCCAGCAGCAGTGCAGGGCTGGCAGGCTCCAAAGTCAGGTAATCCAGAGTCACAAGGTTGCAAGCAGTAAAAGTTCAGGCAGGCAGGAAAGAGAGCCAAGGAGCGCTTGCAGGGAGCCATTTCCCCGGTCGACAGGTATTTATTGCAGGGAGCCATTTCCTCCTGAATGAGGCCTTTCTTCTCAGGCCACTGAGGGCCTGTGAGGACTACATCAGACCTCAGGCCGGGCCGGGTGGGGTGACCCAGAGACCAGCCTGTGCTGGAGCCAGAAGGAGCTGTCATGAACATCTTGTCAAACTCTTCATTTAACGGGCGAGGAAATTAAAGCCTAAGTGTGAGATTACTCAGAGCCAGGGGGAGAGCCAGCCTTGGAACCAGGCACTGCAGTGTTTCCTGCTTCCTCATGTTTTCCATCAAAAATTAAGAGGTGGAAGGAAGAAGGACCATGGTGAAAGCCTTAAAGAAGAAAGATGGAGAGTCCTTGGATATGGGGGGAGAAGGAGGAATCAAGTGACTACAGTACAGAGCCTGGGCGAATGGCAGTTCCAGTGATGGGAAAGTGGGAAGGAAGCTGGCTGGATGATGATTGCGATCTCAAGTCTAGAATGTAAGTTCCAGGAAGACAGAGGTTTTTGCATTGTTATTGAAGCATAACATACAGAAAAGTACACAGAGAGCAAGGACCTTTTTTTTTCTATTTTTTTTATTGTGGAAAATACATATAAAATTTACCATCATAACCATTTTTAAGTGTACAGTTCATTGGTATTAAGTACATTCATATTCTTGTGCAACCATCACCACCATCAGAATTCTTTTCATCTTGCAAAATTGAAACTGTACCCGATAAAGAGTAACTCTCTATTCCCCCTCCCCCCAACCCCTGGCAGACACCCATCTACTTTCTACTACTATAGGCACCTTATAAAGTGGAATCATACAGTATTTGCCTTTTTGTGACTGGCGTATTTCACTTAACATAATGTCTTTAGGTTTATCCGTGCTACGGCATGTGTCAGAATTTCCTTCCTTTTAAAGACTGAATAATATCCCATTGTATGGATCTACCACATTTCATTTATCCATTCATCTGTTGATGGACACTTGGGGCAAGAACTTTTATATGGGCTGCTTACCAATGAATGGAGTAGATCCTGGCCTTAGTATGTGCTCAACAAATAATTGTTGAATGAATTTTAGTTATGTTGAACGTGAACTGACAGTGGGCTACCCAGGTGGGCTGTCCAACAGGTGTTCCAAGATGACTCCGGACCAAAGGTGAGGTGAGAGATGAGGCCAGCGGTGAGAAGGTGCTCCCAGGGCACCGGGGCCGAGATGGGAGCAGGGGCCTGGGCTCAGCACAGGTGGGAGCAGAGCAATGAAAGATGCAGGCAAGGTGGTCTCAGGGAAATGCCATGTACTTTAAAACAGGAGAGAGGTTTTAAGAAGGGGGTGCTGAGCACCGTCCGAGTCAAGAAGGATGGGGTCTGAGGAAGGAACGTTAGAGCTGGCAAACAGTGATGGAGCCAAGATGAACTCGGCTCCCTCTTGGCCTTGGAACGAAGTTTCTGTAGCGTGCTGGTGGAGGTACAGGCCAGAATATGAGATAGGGGGAAACACATGTGAAATAGCCAGAGCTATTAAATGCTGGGCACTAGGAAAGGCACCAGGACTAGCGGCAGGTGAAGCAGCAGCAGAGAAAGATGCATGAAGCACACACCGTTCTTAGGCTTCATGGAAGTCTTGAACTTGAGTGTGGCCTTGGAGTTGGCCTCTGTGCAATAAAGAGGAGAGAGAAGGGCATGCCAAGTAGATAAGCAATGAGAAAAAGAGCTTGGTGGAAAGAATGGGGACGTGCATGGGGACAACAAGGAAGCCAGATCGATGAGGCAGAGGATATGTGGGGGAACGTGGGAAATATGGTTGGCACTTCTATCCTTTCCTCCCTTTTAAAGTTAATTAAGAGATGGCCTTTGGGAAGCTTGAGTAATCTACATCTAAACACTACATCTAGCGTAACTTAGCAGTCACACTTATAATTACTGGACACCAATCCCCAGGACTACCCCGTTACCCTGTAAACGTAATAGAAGATTTTATCATGGACACTGGTAGTTGTAAAGAATTGGTTGCATGTGACAGATACACCTGGCTCAAATATGAGTGTAGCTGTTTCTGAGTTGTGCACTGGAGAATCAGAGCCTCCATTCAGTGTAACTACTGTTCACTAAGCTCCAGCTGACAGCCGTGCCTGATACTAGATGCTCAGATGTAAAGACAGAAAGGTTGAGATCTAAAAAGTAAGACTTGAGCCTGAACTGTTGCTAGACTTAACCTGAGTCCTAAAGGCTTTTCCTTTCCACAGAGCCTGGGGAGACGTTGAGCTGAAGACTGAGAAAGTAGATGCCGC
The DNA here is from genome assembly GCF_005190385.1 of Monodon monoceros. Classification (NCBI taxonomy): domain Eukaryota; kingdom Metazoa; phylum Chordata; class Mammalia; order Artiodactyla; family Monodontidae; genus Monodon; species Monodon monoceros. The sequence continues at coordinate 34,979,194 of NW_021703774.1, read as the reverse complement.
GTCTGCCGCCATCTCACTCTTCAGCAGCTCCACACAAACGCTGAGCTGCCACTGCTCTACCCTGGGGCCGGGCAAAAGCCTGTACTCTCATGCGGAGCCCCCTCTGAAAATGCAGTTTGGTAAATTCTTAGGTACACCCAAAAGGTTGCCCCAGATCTCAAGGAAATATTTAGAAATGCTTTTTAAAGGTAATATCCAGCTAACTCCCCCAAATCCAGGATCCCTGGAAGCTATTTATCTCAAGGAAAGTGCCTAGAGCATTCCCATAGGATATAAATGAAGGATCCAAGTGTGGGGGAACACATATCCTCTGTACAGGGTACCAGTCAGATGCCACCCCCGCCCCCCGCCCCCAGCACAGGAGCCAAGGCAGAAGGCTTGAGGCAGGAGAGGCCAGAGTCCTTACCTCTTTCTGAGTACCAGAGTTTTCCTGGCAGAGCTGGGAAGCACGAAGTGTTCTCCCTACCTGCCTCCAGCTCTGAGTTGCTGAAAGGGAAACCAGGACCCTAAAGGAGGTTTTCGGATCTCTGCACGCTTGGCCTGCATTATCTGTGGCACCACTGTTTACTCCAGCCCCATAGCAGGTTCCCTTAGCACCCAGCCTAGTCTGGCCTGACATGGGTTTTAGGGAGCCTTATATACAAACAATAAAATAATAATGATAGCTCAATTTACTGTGCCCAGATGTGGTTCTGTTTTCTATGTATTAGCTCATTTAAACCTTACAGTGACTCTGTGGGACAATTGCTATGTTTGACAGATGAGGAAACTGAGTCACAGAGAGGCATGGTCTCTTTCCTGAAATCACTCAGCTAGTAACAGGTGGAGGTCTAAATTGAACCCGTGTGCCTCCAGAGCCTGTGCTCCTCAGGGAAGATGGCCCCTGTGGGATGTGTAGGAGCCACCAGAGGTCAGAGCAGAGAGGTCAGCTGCTGACCAGTCAGACTCCGAGATCCGGTTTCTCCCTGTTGGAGCCGGCTGCCCCCGCTGCTTCAGGGACGGGACTGCCCTGTTGTATTACCCAAGTTTGCCAGGAGGATTAGCCTCTTCCTCGTGTCAAAACAAGCCAAGCAGGAAAAAAAAATCAACAAACAACTCATGACTTCCAGCAGAAGAAGCTCTGCAGCTTCTCCAGCAGGAGGGAGATCTCTGCTGCGGAGGCTCAAACGTCCCAGGTTACGTCCTAGCTGTAGGCGTGTGCCGAGAGGGACTGAGACCCTTGGTTTTACAGGTCGGTGCCCCGAGGCCCGGCCCACTTGGTGCTCAGTCCCTGCCAGCAGCTCTCCTCCTTGGCTCCCCGTCACGCTGCATGAGATTTGCTGTTGTCCTGTCGCTGAGCCTGACTGGTTCTGTTTCCATGCTTTTCTGCACATCGTTCCTTGCCCCTTGGGTTGCCTTTGCTCCTTCCATTTTTATTGGAAGTTTTGGATTCTTCAGAGCCCCCTTTAGCTTCTGTCTCCTCCGTGGAGCCTCTTTGCCTCCAGTGAATCCTGCCCCCTCCAGGTTCCTGTTGCATTTATTAACTCTTTTAATCACTGGGCTCCCCAATACTGCCTAGCGGTGGCTTCAAAAAATTTATGTGTGTATGACATTTGCATATTTGTGTATGTACACATCATATATTTGCATACACATTTGCATGTATGTATATATATGCATATTTCTTATTTATAAGGTGGGGGATGGTAATGCATGCCTTCCACAAGTAATATTTATTGAGTGCCTGCTATATTGCAGGCACTATTCTAGGCTCCAGGGATTTAGCAGTTTACAAAGCAGACAGAAGTCCCCTGTTCTCATGGAGCTGACACTCCAGCCAGTTTCAGGAAGAGCCCCCGCCCCCTCCAGAGTTGCTGGGAGAAGAGGAGGAGGCAGAGGGTCCCTGCTGATTGATCAGAGGTGGAACCACAACCTGGGTGGGACTGCAGCAGGATGGAGGCTGCTCTGGTGGCCTGCATGGGGCACAGGGACTCCCAGGGTGAGATTTCTGCCGTGAAAGAGGAGGAGGAGGAAAGGCCACCTGGGTTGCCCTGAAGGGGCAGCATATCTCTTTCCCCCTCCCCAGTCATAACCCGTGCCTGACCGTGAGGCTAAACCCACTCCCAGCCCCTCACACAACCCCAGTGGGCAGGAGGGGCAGCACCAGGTGGAGGCACCCCGGTCTCGGCTGCAGCCCCAGAGCCCTGTGCCTCACAGCTGCGCCACCTCCCCCGCCCCAGCCCTCCCATGTGCTGGTGAAGGCTTACCTGGCACAGAGGCAGCCTGGCTGGCAGGGGCACATGGAGTCTTCCTGGCCACGCAAGGCCACTGAAAGAAGAGGTCATTCGACAGACCCCAGAGATCCCCCTCCCCAGCTTGTACCAGAGGCAGGACTCTGGAGTCACTGAGCCCCCAGCAGATCTGGGGTCAAGTTCCCCCACCTAGTGGCCTGGGGTAAATGTAGATGTTGAGTGGATTTGCCGTGGATTTGGGCTTCTCATCACCTCACGCTGTGACCATGGGCTATTGCTCATACATAACATCCCTTCCTGCTTTCTGCTTTCTTCCTAGGATGAGGGAGGGCAACCTTGAGTGATGTTTTATCCCTCCATGCATCTCTTTTCCATGTGGGAAGTACCCGTTTCCAAGGTATCTCTTTGGGAAGTAGAGAGAGGGGGCCATGGCTGTGGCCATCCCTGCATTTGGCTCTACCCGTGGCTCTGGTCACCTCTGACTGCCCTGCTGGGCCTCAGAGCCCACACCAGCCTCTCTGCGAGGGGCAGGGTGATTTTGAGTAAGTTTTACTTGACCTTTGCTTTGATTCAATTCCCTCATCTATGATATGGGACTGGTAATAATTACACCTACCTCATGGAGATATTGAAAGGATTAAATGAGCCTATAAATGAGCTTAAAATAGAGCCTGGCTCACGGTCAGTGCTCTCTATGTCTGTTAATCCTAGATTACTCACCACGTTTGTGAAGTGGTGGTGGGCTTGTTTGCTTAGCTCTGTGACCACGAGCTCACTGTGGGCAGGACATGTCTTATGTGTTCCTGTAGCCTCAGTGCCTAGCCCACCCAGTGCCTGGCACATGGTAGGCATTCAGCAAACGTGTTAAGAGAACAGTGACCTCTGGATTTGGGCCAAGGTGAAGGGCAGACTCAGCATATGTGGAGGCATACAGGAGGGAGGCCTATGGAAGGGCAATTAAGCAGGATCAGAGGTTGCAGAATGGGAGAGTGTGGAAACAGGTTGGAGGGGTGGATTGGGACCAGATGCGAGGGGGCCTGGAACGCTAGCAGACAGCCCCGGCAAGGCACCGGGGAACTGTGGAAGGTTTCAGAACAGGAGAGGGACATGCAGGTCCAGGATTTCAGGGAAGATCCTGGTAGAAGAATCTAGACTACACTGGAGAAGAGAGAGCCTGGAGCTAGCAGGGCGACCAGTTACGAGGTGCTGGGGACACACGGCTGAGAGTCAACAAGCCATGTGGGCAGGCGGCATGCTATCTGCTCCCCTGCCCCGCCTGGCCCCCGGCGCCATGAGGAACCAGGCCAGCCTGTTGTGACCTTCGCCATCCAGCCCTGACTGTTCCAGCCCTGGTGCTTGTCTATTTGCAGCCTCCTCTCTCTGACACCTTGCGCAGGTTGCCAGGTTACGGCAGCCCGTGCTGCGCAAGTCCTTGTGCCCCAGCTCCGATGCCACTTGCTTCCCCCTCACTCTCCAGCCTCTGGATGTCGGTGTTTATTGTTTTAATCTTAAAGTGAGAAACAGTGAGGTTGCTGGAAATAGGCCATGTGCTTTTATTTGTTCTTCTAACCAAGGACAGGCATGTCTCCCAGTCCCAGGAGCAGGACCTGGAGCCCAGGATGGAGATGCAGGCAGGGTGCAGAGGATTCACCAGGGAGGGCCGAGTGCTCTGGGGGTCTGGACCAGAAAGTGACTGTTTGATCCTGTGGCGGGAGCCTGTGTCTGCCTGCTTGCTGGTCCCGGAACAGGTCCATCAGGGCAGATACTGCTGTTCAGAGCCATCATGGCAGGGCTGGGTGCCAGCCTGGCCGGCGGGAGGGCACACGTCTTGGCCATTAAGGACGCTGGCTTATCCTTGCGACCTGTGCCCTTGAATCTGGGCCACACTCTTATGAGGTGCTGGCTTGTGTGAGGAAGTTGCTTGTAGCCAACCTGTCTTAATAAGCATCTACTGCATATCTGGTCTCCGCCGTAACGGCCACCTGGGAAGCCAGGGGACACCGCGGGCCTGCCTGGGCAGTGGAGCGGTGACAGTCCCCGCCATTTAATGAGCGTTTACTATGTGTTGGCCATTGCGCTGAGCACTCCGCATACGTTATCTCATTTAATCCCGAGGATAACCACATGTTGCAGTTGTTATTAGCACTGTTTTTTGGATGAAGCAACTGAGACAAGAGGAGGTTAATTAACTTGCCCTGGGTCACACAGCCAGTAAATTCAAGTGTCCCTGAGTCAGAGCCCCTGCGGTCAGTCCTGATGCTCATGCGATGGGCACCTAGAACTCGGGACTTGTCGTTGGGAAGACCTAGGGTCAGTTTTTTGCTCTGCCTCTCCGTTACTGGCTGGACGATCTTGGCCAGCTCCCCTCCCTTTTCCCATTTGCCCATCTGTAAAATGGGAATAACTATGTATACTTCACAAGGCTTCGAGGGGGGATAAAATGGCATAGTTTGTCATAAAACTTGTTTGTGCACAAGAAGGAGTTATACATACATTACGCCTCACTTAAATGAGTCGATAGTAAAAACTTAAAACTACTTACAGAAAAAGGTACATGTTCACGTGCCTTTTTTTTTTTTTTTTTTTTTTTTTTTAAAGGAAATGTGGTTGGTCCCACCTTTGTCCCTGGAGTTGTCAAGCATGAAAATGGGGAGGAGTTCATCAGGGAAGGACAGAGTTCGGAGGAAGTCTCCTAAGAGGAGGATGTCACTAGCTTGCCTAGCACAGTGGTTGGGAGTCTGGTACTGGCTGCATACCCTGCACAGGCTCCTCAGCCCCTAGCCTGTAAAGTGGAGGTGATGGCCATCCCAGCTTCCAAGTGCCGTGGTGATGACCGACTGAGCTGTGATACACGCATGGGGCCGGCACCAGGCCTGACGCGTGGTGAGTGATACTGGATATTGAGGCCCACGTTCATGATGAGGTGGATGCTGTTCGGACAGGTAAGGGGGAAGGGACGTCCTGGTTTGGGGGCTTAGCCTGATTTGAAGGCTCTCTCGAAGGGGCATGGGGAGCGCACATGTCTGGTGGGCATGAGGACCTAGGCCCCAGAGCAACCTTGGGAGGAGGCCAGACCCTTGATAAGGGCTCTAAGCCAAATGGAGGCTCTACTTCTCTTACCCTTCATGTCCCAAAGCTGGGGTCAGTGGGGGTCAGAGCTGTGGGGCAGGAGGTCGCAGTCCTCCTGCAGGTGGTGGGGAGATGGCCATGTCCTAGAGGTCCGCTGGCCGGGTTCCAGCTTGGGCCTGAGCAGGTTACAAATCAGTGGGAGGAGGGATGCATTCCACGGTGTAGCTTGGCTTTGTCATCTTGGCCAAGGAACAAAGTTTATTCACAAAGGGTTCCTGCCATTTTTAAAGTTGTTACTTGGTTCTGTGTGTGAGAGAGTGAAAGGAGACGGGAGGGTAAGAGTTGGGGTCGGGGTGAGAGGGAGGTTAACGTTGGAAGTGACCCGCTGAGGCCCCTTTATCTCTTTCTTGCATGAAGGTGATGTAGTAACTTTGGGTATAGCCTAAAGGTACGTAGTGGTCAGTCAGTATCTGGGCATTTTATGATTTAGAAAATGAGAGGTAAACACTGATATTTCAGGTATTTAGAAGTAGGCCCCAAAGAAGTTGTACTGTGTTTCCACTCTTGCGTTCACTTGTTTGTTCGGCCAGCAGACGGTTACTGGAAGTGGGTGTGCCATCCCTGGTGGCTTGAAGAGCTGTGAGAGGCAGTCCAGGTCCACAAGAAGCTTCCTTGCAGTCAGGCTGTTTTATAACTGTTCCCAAATCATGTTAGCTCTGGAATCTATTTTAGGAACTCCTTTGGTTATGAACCATATCTTATATTTAATTTTGATTCTCTTTCTCCTCCTGTCCTGGATTCAGTAGCCTCATCCACAAACACTGTGTGCCTGGCGTTATCATAGGTATTGGAAGTATTCAGAAGAATCAGAGATACTTGGTAGGAACGTGTTAACTAACTAGAGCTGCTGCCTAGAACGGCCTCCCAAGGACTTTAGGCCTTCTCTGTGCAGTCACCACTTCCATGTCGCAGAGGACCCTGGAGCCCACCAGTATCTGTGAGATACCTGGAGCTGGGCATCAAGGCAGAGGGCGTTGCTCCCCTTTTCTTTGGTTGGTGAGTGTTCATAATAATAGTAGGAATTCCAGCCCACCCCAGGGGGCGCCTGAAGGTAGGTGAGGCTCTTGAGATCTTTCTGCCTACCTCTGAGGGCTGTGATGGCACGCCTTTGCTTCTTTCTCTTCATTTGTTCCTGTATCTGGTGAGGATGGCGTTCTGCTCAGATCTACAGTGAGTAGCCATGGGGAGCTGTTAAGAGTCTCTGGTCTTTGATTCTCTGAGAGAGGGTGGGTTTGACAGTGCCTTCCCACCTCTGAGATGAGGACAGCTGGATTCTGTCTCCTCCGTCCTCAACATTGCGTGGGGCCACACCGAAAAGAAAACCTCATGACTGATCCCAAGGTCCAGGGTTGACACTGCACTGATTTCAGCCCAGGGCAAGCCACCGTTAGCATCTTCCGGCCAGAGGGTGTTTGTGAAAGCACAGGTCGGGTGTCCCTTTGACATTTGCTTGGGGATCCTTTCCAGAAGCTGGAGGAAGAGGAGTAGATTCATGTTTGACAAGTCTAGATCAAGGGAAGGACAGAGAAGCAGGAGCCTCGCAGGACCAGTGTGTGCAGGGAAGGGACTCGGACCAAGTGAACCCATTTCCGGTGTGTTTGTCAGGGACTTAGGGTGGTAATGTTGACAGGGAGCATGATCAGCCAATCAACAAGCGTAGATTGGGTGCCTCTGGGAGTTTCACATTGGAGAGAACGAAAGAGAATTCTAAACCTGGCACAGGCCTTTGAAAAGTTCAGACTCTAGTGGGAGGCATAGATGAGCACACGTGACAAGACATGACAGTGTATTATGAGGCCCCGGACTGTAACACAGGGTTACACGTGCTGTTGGCATTTGGAGAAGGGAGGACCATCATGGCCATCTATCCTGCCTGGGAAAGACTGGAGAATGACCACATCAGCAGTGTCAGCACGCAGGGAGCTGTCAGGACAGGGGCAGGGAGCTCTGGGGTCAGAGAACAGGGTTCTGTTCCCAGCTAAGGAAAGTTGCACAGATGAGTGGACATAATATACGTGAAAGCATCTGGCTGAGTGTTTTTCGTGTAGAAATAATTCAGCAGAGGTTTGTTGATATATTCCTAAGATCACGACTGAGAGAGTCCCAAGGAAGATACCACAGCAAGGTTTAAAAACAGTGTAGGGGGTGAGGGTGGGAGTGGAGGGGCGGGGCAGCTGCACTGGTGGAGAAAGCAGGAGGGAGGGAGGGAGAGCTTCTGTGGGAAGAAGGTTCTGCTGGAGGTCAGTCCGCTGTCCCTCCTCCTCAGGCCACTTTTGGAGGGTTGTTCAGATCCCAATGAGAAGGAAAATGTCAAAGTAGAATGAGTGCAGAGGAGGGCTGCTGGCATATGAGGAATGGTTAAAGCACGGGCATATATACCCCAGAGAGGGGAAGATTTCAGCAGAACGAGTTTGCTGGGCAGAGTTTTGTGTATTGAAAGGACTGTGATGTGATGTGGGTGTCGGGCTTATCACTCTGCGGCAGTGACAGGGCGGCCGCTGTTGGTGCAGGGAGCTGGGTCATTGTCCCTCCCTTTGAGCTGCGAAGGACTCGAGGGAGGAAAGATGGGTGGCCCTCTGAGATAGTGAGCCCCTTCAGCGGTGCTCTTGGTGTTTACAGGTAGGCTGAGTGGCCATGATGCAGGGATGCTAATAATAAAAAGTCATAATAGTTGCCACTTCCTGAATGCTTGTTGTGTAGCAGGCAGTGTGACCCAGGGCTTTACTTGTATGGACTCACTTAATCTCCTGCAACGCTGGGCAGGGGTATGAGTAGTTTCTTAGCCCTACTTTATAGATGAGAAAACTTAGCCTGAGAAATGAAGTAACCCACCCAAGGTCCCATACATTGGCCTCCAGCCCAAGGCCAGTCTCCTTGTATTGGTGAAAGGTGAGGTCGGATGACCTGTAGGGTGTCTTACAACACCAGGTTTCTAAGTCTCTATCTGGTGGGTCATCCCCAGCCATTTGGATGGGGTTGGGCAGCTCTCTTGGGTCCAGGGCAGGAGTGGCGGTTACTGCTCTCCTGGTGACCTCACTGGGACTGGGAAGTCAGCAGGGGTATTCCGTTGGCTGTTAGGAACTGGCCTTGCCGGGGAAGTGGCTGGGGAGCCCCCAGGCTTATCTGAGCATCCCAGCTCCTTGCATCCGGTGTCCTCTAACCCTCTGGTGACTCTGGGGTCTCGGAAGCACCAGTGGTCCTTTTTTGTGTCAGCTTCCGCAGCAGCTTCTTGACTGTGTCGTCAGCGCGCTCAGCCTGCAGGTGTCCCCCCACCCCCTTAGCTCTGTCACTGCAGAAGGGCACAGAGTGATGTCCAGGGGCCAAGACCTGCCTTGTTTTGGGGGGCCAGAGTGGGATTAAGGAGCCAGCTGTCCTCCTACTGTCCTAGTTCTCCAGGCTCTGGCAACCAGGAAAGCCCTTGCTTCCATGGGCAGAGTTCCCCGAAGAGGGCCTAACACCAAGCCTGACACATAGTCAGCCCCAGGCATGTTTTCTTGGAATAACAAATGTGTAGGACTCACCTGCCTTCTCAGTGCTCACCCTAGGCCCTGAGGACTCTGGAGATTTTAGAGGGAGGGCGTTGAAGGGTGGGCCGCTCCTGTCACTCCACATTCAATGGCACTGGGAGAAGCTTCTCAGCGTCATCCTTTGTGTTTTAAGGCTGTTACTGTTTCTCTGCTTCGGGGGCAAGAACACTGACCTTCCAGGCCTGAACCAGATCCTAACCTGAGAATAACGGCTGCCCGCCAGTCCCAGAGGCCTTCAGAGAGCTGAACCTTCATGTGTTGTTCCAACACCTTTCCTCCGTAAATGAAACACTCACAGGACTGCCCTTTATCCCACGGTTCTGGTCATCATCCCCTCCCTACTCTTGAGCTCTCTGTGTGCATAGGAGGTACTCACATCATCAAACATTTTGTGGGACCTTACTTTTGTTAAGGCTTAATATTTATGAAAATAATGTACAATGCATCCCCAATATTGCCCCCAAATATGACATTAAATATTATGTTTTAGACTGCCCCAACCCCTCGCCCACCCAAGGCTCGTCATATGAGAGCCTTGTCCCCCCTCCAGCTCCTGACGAGGCCGACGCTTTGCTGAAAGTCCCGACCTGTGCCCTGGTGTGCACGATGGCTCCGAGGTCTTTCCTGTCCCTCTCAGGCTGTGTGCAAGGTCATGGGCATGGGCATGCCCCCTGTGTGGGGGAGAAGGCAGTATGGAAGTTAAAGTGCAAGTCAGAGTTGTTTGGGGAACCCCCATCCTACTTGTGTTTGTGACAACTGCTCTCTAGTTCTGACTCAGCTGAGTGAAGCAATAGTTGGTACCGGGGCAGGAAAGAAACGCCATTTTTGAGACACATGGCACTCATGTGGTCATGCAGAGGTCAGTACAGCCCCGTGAATGATCAGCTGCCCAGGTTCTCCATACCCTAGATATGTCTGCTCCTGCTCAGCACTTCCCTCTTTGATCAAGAACCCCAGGGGCAGCAGTAACATCTAAGGGTCCTAGCCTGTGCCTGGAGGGCATCTGGCCAAGACCCCTCATTTCCCCAGCCGCATCTGGCCGGTGGCACAGACGGCAGGGTCCACCGTGTAGGGATGGGGTAGAGCTCCTTTCAGTCCGACTCATGTGGCCCGGCCACACTCCATCTCTCTGGAAATTATTTCCATCCGTTGACGGCCAGGATTTCAAGAACAGCCAGCCAAGAGTTGCGTTGGGTTACTCCCTGAGTCCCAAGAAGACTTTGCCTCCTGCATTTCAGGCAACCCTAGAAGCCCCTCGTTCAGGGGCTTTGGCCAGTGGAATGACCATGTTTACTGAGCCCCAGCCCACTGTCAGAATAGTAGGTGCCCGTCCCATTGCCAGCCTGGGTTTCGCCTGAGGCTGAGCCATGAGCCCTCTGGGGCAGTAGCTTAGATTTAACGTTCAGTGGCCTAGGGTAAGGCAGACATTTTGGCCTTTTCCATTTTCCCAGGAGGTGGTGGGAGCCAGCTTGGGCAGGACGGTTTGGAGTCTGGATTTTTGGCCTGAGAGGCAGACTGACTCAGTCTGCCCAGAAGAAAGTGTCTACTTATGAATAGAGCATACTGGTCACAATATCTGCCACCCTAGGCCTGACCTTCCCCCTAAACAAACGTGCCCCGTCACTACACTGCCCTTGGCGTATTCCACACGGGAGTCTCTGTTGGTGCTGGGGCTCACTTCTGTTTGTTAAGGAGCTGACTTGGCCCTCACTCATCTTCTTTCACCCTGTAGTCAGGGGAGTCCTGTGTTCTCAGGGCCAGCGTCTGGCAGGCCACTTACTGCCTGCTGCCTGGTTCCAGCTCCCCGCCCGTGGCGGCATTCCGTGTCTGCATCTGCATCTCACCTCTGCCAGGACCTACCCTCCAGCACAGGCTGTCCCTAGCCCTTGTCTCTCGGATTTTCACTTGGCACGTGGTGCAGCATTGTGTCCTTGGAGTGTTTGTTTTCACTGCTGGGGCCTTGTTTCACTTCAGCTCAGCAACCTGGGCAGAAGTGCCATGGTCCTTTGGGTTGGGAATTTGATGGGAAAAACTCTTCAGTGGTTCTGGGGTAGTTGTTTCTGGAGACTGACGAGATGCGGTCTTTAAGGCTGTTAGACGGACCACATCATGGTCGTTATTGTTGATCGAAGCTATTAATGGCACGGTTCTTTCAGGAACCCTTTTCCCCATGGATAACACCAGACGTCTAATCTACAAGTACCGTTTCTGACACGCCCCCCCCCCCAACTCAGCACATTTTCAGACTTTTTCTAATTATATATATTTATAGATTCTGTGTTTTTATTTCTTCTTAAAGTTCCCTGAGATTAGAATTTCCTTACCAGGTAGTTAACTGTCCCAGCAATTTGGCTTTTACTTGGCACTCAAGCTTTTTCCTCGAAGGCCCTCCTCTGTCTTCAGCCTATCACCTCAACATACTCCACCTTGTCTACTTGGTCTTGTCAGTATGAAGCGAGGTGTGGTTGTGCCTGATTAGTACTTGGTTGAAAGACTGAGATTGCCAGGTACTATAGGTCTCTTGAGGTGTTACTAGGCCTTTTCTTCCAGCGCCTGGTATGGTACCAACCACAAAAACATCATGGTCCATCATCACCATCATCATCGTAGTGATACTGGTACCAGTTGAACATTAACTCTGTGTTGGGTATTGTGCTGAACGCTCCTGTATCTCATACCATCCTCACCAAGAAAACCCCTAGGAAGTATGGATGAAGCTGAAAATAGGAACTTAGGAAGGTCAAATAAGTTGTTCAAGTCTGTATAACTAGTAGAGGCTGTATTAGGATGCACATTCTGACCTGTCTCCCTTTAGAGTCTGAGTTTTTCACCACTATCTGTATTATCCTTGTTTAGTCGTGTGTCCTCACGAAATGTTTGTTGAATGGCAAGATTGTTCCCACAGTCTGGCTGGCCTCTGAGGTATCACTAACCATGATGAGGATAGCACCCAGTATTTTTGAATACTTAGGTTGCTAGGCTCTGTAATAATGTGATGTAGGTGACATGCATCAGGTTAATCTATGTAATCTGCAGAGCTCAATGAGGACGATTTCCCCCGTTCTGCAGATTAGAAAACCGAGGCTCAGAAAGGCTGAGTTAAGTTGCTCAAGATCACACAGCTAAAGAGTATATAAGTTGGGATTTAGCTGCCAGTTATCTCTTGAACAGTGTGTCTGTTCTCTTGATCACTATGTTATTGTCTACAAAAAAAAAAAAAAAGATTAATTTCTTCCTCTGTCCCTTTCTTCTTGCTGCCCCCTTCCTTAGCTTGGGATGCTTTTTCTGTGTCTGTTTCTTTTCATCCTACTCTTTCTGAGAGGCCCAGGCTGCGCTCAGACTATGTCTGTCCACGTTGAACGTTGCAAAATTAGTTATTCGATTTATATTTTCTTAAACTTTACTTGTAGACATATCCTCACGTTAAAACATCACCTGATTTAAGATTGGTGCTCCATACTGTAAGAGTAGACCTATTTGTCTATCTTATTTCTGACCAAAGGAATGGAACAGAGAGCCTAGTTATAGACCCGTGTATATCTGGACACCTGATTTATGACAAAGGGGGCACTGCTGGGCAGTAGGAAATGAACGGTCATTTTAATAATAAACAGTGCTGGGTCAGTTGGATGTCCACAGGGAAAGAAATAATCTTGACCACTACCTCACGTCATGCACAAAAATAAATTCCAGAGAGATCATCAATCTCAATGTGAAAGTTAAGACAAAATAAAACTTCATTTACAAGGTCACATAGAGTATCTTCATAACCTTGAGGTAGCCATACATTTTTTAAAGAAGACACCAAGAGCACCAAAAATAAAGGAAAAGATTGATAAGTTGGATGACATTAAAATGAGGAACTTCTCATCATCAAAAGACATCAATAAAAGAGAGAAAAGGCAAGCAGAGTGGAAAGGATACACGTAATACCTACAACCGGCAAGTGGATTCGTATCCAGAGTACGTAAATAATCCAACAGACGCGTAAGAAAAAGAGCCCCTCTCCCTCCCAAAAATGGGCAAAAGAATATTCCATACTTATAAACTGAGTTGTATACAGTTTTCTTCTCCCAATTCCAGGTTTTAACCAATTTGTCCTGGGTCATTGGCACAGCCTGGTGGCTGGCCTTGGGAACTGTCTAATCCCCTGGCTCATCTTGACATTTTCTTTTATGTCTGGACTGTGGACCCTTCATTTTGCATGTCCTGTGTCACTCAGCTGTTTTTCTGCCATAAGTGCCTCCTTTCTCATGAATACACAATACATAGGTCTCTTCCTCTTTTCCTTTGGCTTGTTAACTTTTGACCATCTATTTTAAGACTCTTTCTCTCCGGCTTCTTCTCCCTTACCATCCCTCCTGCCTCCACCCCCACCCCTTTTTCGTTTCCCTTTTTGTACCTCCTTGTTTAGCCTAAAGACTTGTCGTTGCAATGGTTATCCTAAAATATCTGAAAGCCTTTGGGGGGGGTAGGCTCATACCGCGGGCTCCAGAGACAGAGCGAAGACTTAAGGCGGGTAATTAGCTACCTTGAGAGTGACGTCATCTCTGTTATGTTCCATTGTCTGAGACCTCCAAAGGTGGGCCGGGGTGGGGGGTGGGGTGGTTACTGAATGAAGTAGAGGCTGGGCAGTGCCTTGGTCTTAGTGTTGTTTATGGAGGGCCCTATGCCTTGGATGGGCAGCTGGATTATGATAATCCTTTCCAATCTTATCAACAAAGCCCCAAATGGAGCCTTTGAGGATGCCCAGAGCAGCAACTCTCATCTGGGAGAGAGGGCCTGTGTATTGGAATGATTCTTTTGTCCTTCTGGTGGGTCAGGATGGGGCACAAATACTAGCAGTCTAATGGTTTCATTCATAGTTAAAAATAATTCCGAGGTACCCCTCCACCTGCAGCCCTCAACATGGGGCTGGTTGACAACCACTGACCTGAAGGGCAGGATTTCCCTTATTTCCTTCTGTGCCATTCTTTTCCTCCATTAGCAGCATCTGTGAGGTGAATCCTTTCGGTTATCTTCTTCTTTGTTTCTTTATTTTATTTAAATCCTCACTCGGGCAGTGCTTGTTCCTATAGCATATTTTGGACACATTACCACAGAGAAAACACAATGGAAACTCTGCAGGTATGTTTGGACTTCAAAAATTGGGGGACAGTGTTTAAAATTCAAGAGTTTAATGTAGTAAATGTAGATTTTTGCCTTCTCCTGAAAAATTGGACGATCTGGGTATCTACTCCCAGATGGCCCCAAGCGGGCAGAGCAGGGGAGGGGCTTGTCCCTGCTCCTGACACACTCCCTCCCCGTGGCTTGCATCCTTTGCTACCTGCCGAGTCCCCCAAGGCATTGGGGTTTGTCTCTTCCTGAAGTGGGTGAAATAGGCTCTTGTGGGCTAGCCTGGGAACCCAACCAGTACGTTTGATATTGTTTCAGTGAGAAAATGAGTTCCGGCTTTTAAAGAGCAGACTTTGGAAACATCAGAGATGCTAATTTGGGAATGCTTGTAGGGTCCTCTCACAGAACCTGTATGTCTTGAGGTGATGGCCTGTGTCTTATACTTCTTCTGCGCTGAATGTGGCCTTAGCATCTAGTAGGTACTTAATCAGTGATTTACCTCCTGGGGTTACCGAGTGCCCTTTGTCTGCTCCCTTCCAGGCGGTAAACAGAAACACCTTCTCCCTGTGGACCTGAACCTGTCAGTGCTGCCTGAGACCAGACCGCTGCCTGATTTATCTAGAACACCCACTCGAGCCCGTGATACTCGTGTGGAGTTTGAGATCAGTCCCCTGTACAGAGCTCCCTGTCTTGAGAGAAATGACTTCTTTCCTGATGAAAGATCCAGCCCGTGTTCAGGAGGCCCTAATGAGGAAATGGGAGGACAGAGAGGCTGCACTAAGCCTGCGCTGTTGGCTGATGCCCGCCGAACTGGAGTTCGTGGCAATTCCAGAGTGCTTGCATTCCAAACCCAGGGCGAGGGCTGGGTAAAAGTCCAGCTCATCCCCTTTAAAGAAAAAAATTCTTCCTCTCTGACATTTCGAGGTTTTGACCCAGATCAGTCAGAGGCCACGGAGAGCTCGCGATGTCTGGAGAGTGTGTTTAGTTCCCGAGGCCTGGAGCTGCAGAGAAGCCGGAGCGAGCCAGTGACCTGCTGGGCTTGAGTTGAAGCCCTGCCTTTTCAAGTGTGCCCTGGCCCAGCCTCCCCAGACCTCACAGGGTGGACGGAAGGAGCCAGCACCTTCCCCTCACTCCAAAGTTATCTTTACCCCCTGAAATCAAACATCGCATGCAGCACCCTGTAAAACTGCTTCCTTGTAGACTTGAGCGTGCTTGCTGAGTAAACATCCTCCCATGTTTTTGGAACTGAATCCATTTCTGCTTCCTGGTCATCCCATGTGGGTTTTTTCTGTTCTGGGTGCCATGCAGAATCAGGTTAATAGAAGGCAGAGCTAGCGTTGGGCAGGGGCACCTAAAATGACAGTTTCAACCTTAGTAAATTGTAAGGAGAGTAACAGCGTCGTGGGAAGAAAGAGAAAAGACTTAGATGAAAAATGAAATGAAACAGAGCCTCCCAAACATAGTGCTGCCATAATGCTTTGCAAGTCAGAGTTGGTTCCTGCCGAGCCCTGAGACGGGGACCTTCCTTTGCATGGGCTCAAGCTCCGTTGTGCTGTGGTTGAACCACAGTCAGCCTCCGTCTGTAGGTTCTGTGGCTGTGTCTGGCCCTCCTGACCCTAACTTGCTCTTGCTCCGTCTCTCGTGACTTATTTGCCTCTTCTCTGTCACTTCCACCCACCCGTGACATCTCCATCACCATGGCATTGAGCAGCCACGTCATTCACCAAGTTCACGGGGTGATGGGCCAACTCTGTGCTGAGCCCTACTTCCTTCTCGTTCTCCCTCCTGAAGCAGGAGGCTCCCTGGCAGAGCTCAAAGCCCTTTGTTTATTTGATCCTGGGCGTCTTGGATAAATCAGGAATGTCCTGACATGAACTTAGGCATGTTTTTCTTCCATGGAAAAGGAAACTACGGCAAATGGTATTTAAGTAGGCAGAGGACCATTCCGGGGGACTTGCGTTGGTGCCATCAAGGCCACATTCCTTTGGTCATCAGACCAGTAGGTGACTTCTTTATTGGCATGCTCTACCCTGGAGCCCAGAAGGTGTGAATTTGAAGCACTTTCTCCCCTGCTGAGAGCTTGGCACAGATGCTCTGGACTTCTTTTAAAGCCATGGAGCACCATGGTTGTCTTCCAGGTGGTCTTCTTTCTGCTGGGTGAAACCTTGGCCCAGAGTAGTTGCTTGAAGAAGGCTGCTTGGGAGTTGGGGTACAGGATAAGGTTGCTGCCTGGCCTCTCATTCTCAAGCCGTCTTGAAGTTGCAATGATCTCGATGTGTGATATACTTTGAGTCAGCTGCCCCAGGACCTGAACACATCTCTCACTTCCGATCAGGGCTAGGCTCTTGTGGTACAACTGGTCGCCAGAAACCTTTGCGGGTCTGCTTTCTTTGGATGTGGCGTTGTGGGAACCCAAGACTTCCTGAGTCTGTCTAGGTATATGGAGTCCAGTGAGTTTAGCATCTGAGTTGTTCTGGAACTATTTCTGGGTCTGGGGGCAGGAAAATGTTGGGAGCTATGTGCTTTGCTGCAGTGGAGACCTGTCAGTATCCAAAAACGAGCCCAGTCAGTCTCCAGAGCATTGGTGGGAACCCCCCCCCTCCGTGAGAGCTTCCAGGTGTGAATGCCCATGTATTACCATGGCAGGGGCAGTGCGGGGTGGGCTGGCGGGTGCTCATCTCATTTGGCCACCTGCCCTGGAGAGAAGAAGCCAGTCGTTGGCCACTGCAGGTCCAGGCTTGGCTGCTGCTCTGTTTTGCTGCTTTTCATGTTGTCAGAGGATCTTCTTGGGAACAAATGACTCAGCAACCTGAATCTCTGGGACTGAGTAGCCTAAGTGCCTTTTGAGAAGTGATTGGACCTATCTGCACAGGCCCTAAAATTCTGAGCCCCGGAAGAGTGGAGATCCGGATTGGTTTTACTCTAGATTCTTCAGGCTGCCACTCAATTTGGTTTCTCCAATTCCTGCCCCAATAGAAGGAGCTCACTCATGGGGTAAGCAGGCAATGTTTTAATTATGCTTTTTGTCCTTAGAAAATTCCAGGAAGAAAAAAGATCCTGGTTTGTGGCCAAAAAAGCAGAAAACAACGAAAATCAGCTACGGCTGTAATTCTGGACTTGTCTGTGGCAGAAAGAGTTAATAGGACGGTGGTCTCAGGGTGGGGGCCATTATATTCTCGGGTCCAGGAGAAGCTCACATGGTTCAAGAAAAGATGACGCCACATTTAGTGTGGGACAGCCCTGTCTGGGTTCTGGGCGCTGTCACTCAAAGAGTTAAGCTAGTCTTATGGCTGGGGAGCCCTCAGGGAAGGCCTGAGCCTGCAGGGACCAGGCCCTCTGTGCCCCAGAGCAGTGAGGTCTGGGGTAAAAGAGGGGCTGAGAAGTGTGGCCAGGAAAGCCGAGTGTAGGCCCAACTTTTTTTTTTGCCTTGTTTGACCAGCCTTGGCACTGCCCTCTGGCTCTCCAGGGGAAAAGCTGCAGTTCTGCTCTTGCAACACAAGGAGCAGACTGGAGAATTTAGATCTGCGTCACAGAGCTCAGAGAGAGAGAGAGGAGAGAGGGGAGAGAGAGAGGGAGAGAGAGAGAGAGCGCGAGCGCTCCGTCGATAGGTCTGCTAGCAACAGCCGTGCTGCAGCAGAGAGAGAGAGAGAAATCAAGAAACAAGTCATAGCAACACCGGGCACCAGGTTCTGCCAGCTCACTTGCCAAGCGTTCAGAAATCTGTCAGGGGCCGGAGGCCTCTGGGTAGCCTAGGCTAAGGAGATGACACGCAAGGTGGCACGGGCGGTTCCCGCGGGGAGGAGGTAGGGTGGCGGTGGGGGGCAGGGGTGGGAGCAGGAGGTTTCGGGGCGATGGTGGAAGGTTTAATGGGACCAGTTTCTGGAACATTCGGGACTGCGGCACCTTACGGCCGACCGAGATTTGGGTCTGCGCAGGCGACGATGGGTGGTCCGATGGGCTTCAGGACTTGATGGCGTAACCCCCGTCTTCCCCCACGTACGTATTTGCTGGGATCGGGGGCGATGTCTCTGCGTATGTGGGTGCTCTGTCTTTCTCACCTTCTTTCTTGCTTTTTGCTATTTTTTTTTTTTTCTGAGGGAGGGGTTTTTTCCACTTTAATTTCTTTTCCCTTAGTGTCAGCTGCTCAAGCCTGACTGAGGTAGAGGAAAGAGGAGCAAGCCGTCCCTGGCGTCCCACCTGACCTCCCAGCCTCTACCCCCATTTCCTTCTATCGGGCAGACAGACAGAGAGACAGGCTGGTTTTCCAAGTTGTTTGGGTATCGGTGTCGGTCCGTCCGTATGGTTCTCAGGTAGAAGGTACGGAGTGAGGAGGAGAAGTGTTGAGAGGAAGGCGAGAGGGGCAGCTTTCTAGGGGTTGCCTTGTTGAAACATTCGGCCCTGGGAATCTGGGGCTGTTGGGGAGCAGGTGGGCAGGATGGGGCGTGGGCTGCGAGAAGTGGGGTAAAGCTGGTAGGTTTGTCACTGCGTAGTTGGGGAAAGTGGGGAATGGTGACGCAGTCACTGTTGGATCTTGTTAGGGGCTCTGGGGGGACAGGTAGTGAGGGTCCCAGGATCTGTAGGGCCAGCTGAGAGGGGTTGAGGATGAGCTGAGAAGGGAAGCTAGCATTTAGAGATTAAATGTCATCCTTTTGGCGTTGGAAAGTTGTTTACCTTGTGCTCTCTGTGTCTCCATGTTGGCACCCTTCCAGTTCACATGTGATGGCCTTCCTTGTACTGCTGCATCATTAACTAAGTGACTGAGCTGGCCTTCCATTGGCCAGGGGAGGGCTCTCACTCCAGACACTTCCTCTGATTGGTGGGTGGACCAATGGCAGGTGAAAACCTTTTTTTGATTGGCTGAGGGAAGGGTATCAAATCTGAATTTGCATTTCACTTGCTTAAAGGGGAGGGGGGGGGAGCCCAGCAGCTTTCTAAAATCTGTTTAGGGGTGTGCGTATGCTCCTGTGTCTGTGCCTGCTTCTGACTGACCAGTTGAAGCCTCTTCCTGTGCCTTTTTAACTTCATGCACTGTAAGGGAGAGGAGCTGAGGGCTCCCCAAACTTTTGTTTTGGAGGGGCAGGGGTTGGGAAGATGGGCACGCAGAGGGTTGACCAAACTGGAAGAAAATACTCGTTCTTTAGTGGGAATTTTCCGATCAGCCACACCTCAGCGTTGCGGCAAAATAAATCTTGGCTCCCCTGGAAACGCATGGGCAAGGTAGGGCAGAGCTGCTACTGCTGCTGTTGCCGCCACCCTGGGCTTCCTGCTGACTCCGGGCTCCTCCCCGGGGACAGGAGATTTGCATTGACGTCCCAGGCTGTCCAGAGCTGAGCCCATTATGGGAAGGACCTGCCTTCTGGAAGCTGCTGCTCCCCGGTGCTTGGAAAGGTGAGGACGGGAACCGACCCCAGGACGCTGCTCAGAAACTGCGTATTTGGTGGGATTTCCCGAAAGCCACAGGGCCGCAAGAGGCTTGGAGGTCCCAGGTTAGAAGGGTTTGTCATCCTGGGGAGTGAGGAGAGTAAGAGCAAAACTAGGGCAGCAGGCTGCTCGCCTCTGGTTGGGGGAGGAGGACTTGGAAAAATCAGGGTCCCAGCTCCCCGTCTGGTCCTTGTTGCAGCCCTTGTGTCTGTGGGGAGGGGGTTTCCGAGCCCTGCACCTTGCGCAGTGGCCCCTGCCCATGACTGCGCATCTGGGAGCGCAATGCGCCCTGGGTCTCTGGCCTAGGACAGCACCGCCCTTCTTATTACATAACGGAGGGCACGGCTGTGCCTTCTCGGCCCTTTCCTGCAACCCTATCTCCTGGCTCCCCAGGGCCCACAGAGCTGGGGAGGGTCTGGTGGGTGAGCGGTGAAAGGCTCCACTCCCTTGGAGGGCTAGCTCTTGTCCAGTCAGCGATAGGGGCTGGGTTTGAAGACAGAAATGGATTGCTGACCCCCATCTTGGGATATGAAACGCAGAGTGTCCTTCTGAATGCCCTATGTCACCTATGGCCCCCAGGACCTCTCAGGAGGATGGGATGATGCCCTTCTTTTTCCCTCTTATGCTTTCTGCTTTTTGAGAGGAAGTTTCTGAAGGGAAAGATGTGACAATTGTGAGAGTAAGGGTTTGGGGGGGGGCAGTTGGGAGGTGGTTGACAGTTCCCTCCCCTTGTCTCTGGCTTTCCCTTTCCCTGGGTGGGTTGATAATATTTTTGGACTCCTTTTTATCATAAGGCTGCCATTTTGGAGGCATTTCTGCTCGTCTCCGACATGGTGGCGTTGGTTTTTCTGGTCCTGCTGTGCCAGTTCCGCAGAGTGGGTGGGGGGCGGGGGCTATGACGGAGGCGGCGGCGGCGAGGGGGGTGCGGGGGGGCAGAAGCGCAGCAGAGGCGGGCACAGCGGTGGCTGCCGCAGTGAAGGTGGCCCCAGGGGCAGGACCGCCCAGTCCCACCCTCGGACACAGCCCTGGCTTTGCCAGAGCGTGGGCATTGCTCCCCGAAGGCCTGGGTCTCCCATGCCATCATCGGCCTGAGGCTTAGAGCAGTCCGGGGAAGAGCCTTGTTCGGGGCGGGAGGGCGGAGGCAGAGATACGGCAGCTCATCTCAGACGTGTCGGACCCGTGGTTTGTGTTCCCCAAATAGGTTCTGTCTCTGGCAGTCTCCCCATGGAGACTGGGGGTGGGGTCCATGGCAGCTTTGAGGATTTGTTTGGATGGCCCTGCCTTTTTCCCGTTTCTTCCTCTCTGTTCCTTCGCACGCCCCCTGCCAGTGCCATGGATCCAGCTGTAGTCCTCCAGTGAGGCTCCCTGCTGCCCGTCCTTCTCCTCTCCAGGCCCTTCTGCGTGCAGTGGCCATCTTGTCTTTCTTGCTCAGAAATTTAAAATGGTTTCTCATGGTTTCCAGAAGGAGATTCCTTCCCTTTAGCAGTATGCTGGAGGCTGTCTGAAACTAGTCTTGTCTTAGCTTTCCTAAACTCAGTCTCACCTCTCTGAGTTTCCCTAGGTGGACCACGTATTCCAGAGAAACCAGACGACTTACTTTTTCTTGCTTTTTCTATCTCTCTGTTCTCACTAGTGATACTCTCCACGCCTCCTCTCCACTGCACCCACCTGCGGCAGTCCCACCGTCTTCCGTGGACCTCTCCTGATTACCTTCACAAGAAGCAGCCCTCCTCCCATCCGGCCAGACTCCCATACGCTTCATGCCTCTTTTGTGCTACTGTAGATGTGCTGTGGTTCTTCGTGTATAAGTTTTATGTCGCCTATTAGATTGTGAGCCCCAGGAAGCTAGGGAAAAGAAGGGAAACATGTACCTGTGTGGTGCTTTCTGTTTGCCAGGTACCACATCCGTCTGGTTCACGGCGGTTATTTCATTTATTTCTCACCTCAACCCTGCGAGGAGAGTCCCATGGCCGGTAAGTGTGTTGATCGTGATTAGAACCCTGGTCTGTCAAAGCCTTTGCATTTTTCTTCTCTCAGTCTTCAGTGTCTGCAAAATGCCGCATACGAGGTAGATCCCCAAAATGTGTCTATTTAAGGAGTTTTGTGAGTCCCTGATGTTCTGTGAGACTTCGGGTGGCTCATCTTCCTGCACCCAAGGTCTGGGTCACTTGGCTCTTCCATGCCACCCTCCCTGCTGCCTCATTAACTTTCTCCTCTTTCTTTGAGGCTAGGTTCACCCAAGACAATGGGGATTTTTTGTAGCTGAAATTGATGGACTAACAAACTTCAGTTTTCCTGGTCTCCTTCCTCTCGAAAGAGGAGGCAGAGGTGGGATAGGTTGT
Organism: Monodon monoceros; assembly: GCF_005190385.1. Taxonomy (NCBI): domain Eukaryota; kingdom Metazoa; phylum Chordata; class Mammalia; order Artiodactyla; family Monodontidae; genus Monodon; species Monodon monoceros. The sequence goes on along the minus strand of NW_021703774.1, from coordinate 34,957,429 downwards.
AGCCTCTTCAGAGCAGGATAAGCTCCGGAATCCAGAGATCAGTGGAGACCGTAGAAGCAGAGACATGGCGCTTGGGCAGACCTAGGTTTGCATCTTGACTCTGCCTCGTCTTAGCTGGGTGGTTTTAGACAAGTTACTTGATTTTTCTAAGTCCTAGTGTCCTCGGTCAGTGAGATGGAGCCTCTGTACCTACTACACAGAAATGCCTAATATATTGCCAAGCAAATAGGTTCCCAAGAGAAAGTGATGCAGCTCCATTCCCCCTGCCCAGTTGTCTAGTGGGGATTTAAGAAAGGAACATAGCAGGTGGCTCGAGAAGAACTGGGGGAGAAGGAAGCTTACGTGCGTTCAGTGGTATCGTAAGCAGGGGCAGGGGAGGAGGTAACCTGGAAGTATGCACCTGAAGCCTGTGAGGTAGTGCCTTTCCCCCACCTGGAGTAAATACCCTCTTTTGCATTAGGAACTTTTGCATCAGGAAAACACCATGGAAACGCCATGAGCATTGGTGGTGGCGGAGTGAGGGTTAAACAGTGAGCCTTCCTGGGATCCTTTTGATGCCAGGTTAGTTTCCCTTCTTTCCAAACACAGCAGTGGCTGCCTGCTTCCTGATGCTGTTGCATCCCATGGGAGGGAAGTTGGGCACCCTGAAGCCCCCTGTCACCAGTTCCGGGGCTGCGGAGCACAGAGTGACGACAGCCCGTGAGCCGTCAGCCGACGGCAGCGGGGACCCTGGTGACGGCTGCTTTGTTGTTTTTTTCCTCTTCGGATGATGACTCAGTGTGTCGGGAGCCTGGAGATGGAGCGCTCAGCCGAGTGGCCAGGACGTTCTGTCAACATGAAAGCAGCAAAAACAGTTTGTCGGGGCTCAGCGCTGACCCCGGGCTGGGGTCATTTTCAGGAAGGGCTTGGCAAAGGAAGACCACCGCCAGGCACGGGATTGGGGGTGACGTCGGATAACTCAATAGGACCCTGTAGACCCTTGAATTTTAGAATCTGAAAAGAAAATCAGCTGTTTGTGTTTTATTAGATGAGCTTGGCAAACAGGATCACTTCTTGAACTCCTCTCACTGGTCCCCAACAAGAGACATCTTCCCAGGTTCAGAAAACCCTTTGGGATTTCTCGGTTGTGGCTTATTGCCTTGGATGGAGGGCAGGTCCCTTCTAGGGGGCAGGGGTGGGCCTGGCAGTCCTAGTGCCCGTTATGGGGATATGGAGTCGTAGGTTTCCTCTGCTGGCATCACGTGAAGATGGTGGATCCACATCACAGGCCTTGAGCTGAAGACCAGCTCTTGGGCAGCCCACTTCAGCCTCTCCTTTCCTTATCTCAAATCAAAGTCTTATCTTCTCCCCTTCATCTTCCTCATTTCCTTCTTAGGCGCAGTAGTGGGCCTGAAGTCCTTGACCTTTGCGTCTGTGTGTGTGTCATCATGGCGGCTCAGGGTTCTAGACTTTTCTTGAATCTGCAGCATTGCGCTTTGTGCGCGTGACACCCCCCCCCCCCCGCTCCGCCCCGCCCACCCGGCCCCGCCCCACCAGGCCTTCTTCGGAGCAAGAGAGAACATGGGCCTCCATCGCCACTGAATCTCAGCCAAACCGTCATCCCCAGCATCTGGCCTCCCTTCTCTCCTCCCCCGCTTTCGGCCAGTGTCTGGGGTGGAGGAGCAAACAACTTGTGGGAGGAGATGGAGGGACAGCCTGGCCTGGAGCTCTCTGCCTCCTTTCCTCGTGTGCCATTTTTCAGCCTCACGCTTCCTGTGGATGGATGATGCCAGCACTGACATTTGTCGCCGAGCACCTCCTCTCCCCAAGGACTTCCCCGCGCGACTCTTTTGGGGTCTGGAAAGAGTGGCTCTGGGGCCTTGGGAGCCAGAGGGGACGGGGGGACCCGGCCCAGGTCACAGCAGACTGTGAGACGGGCGAGGGGTGGTGGGAGCTGGCCGACCCCACCCAAGCGCAAAGGCAGCCCCGGCCCCTTTGCGTCATGTCTTTTTCAGCCTGAGGAGAGAGCAACTTGACCTAAAAAAATTGTATATATGTGGGTGTTGGATCCTTTGTGTCTCTTTGTCCAGAAGCTGTGCATGTGATGAGAGCCCAGGTTCTGTACTTCAGAGAACTGTTGTCCTTCAGGTTTGTTTTCAGAAAGATGTGATGGATGGGCCGTCCTTGATGAGACCATGTGCCTGCTGGGACTGGCCTTCCTCCAGGATGCTGGGCCCGGCATGGTGTTTCTTGTCAGTGGACGGTGAGCCGCAGCGGAGGGCCATGTCCGGGGGCCCAGAAGGGACCCTGATTGGGGCCTGCATGTGCATTGCTTGGTTGGCCCTGGGAACTGAGCCCACCTTTCGCTTCTTCCCCACAGAGAACTCAGAGGAGTTCAGCTCCATGAGTAGGTGACAAACTCCTGGAGACTCAGCTGACGATGGTGCTGGTGTGCAGAAGACAGTTGTCATCCTGTGGGATAAGTGTGTGCCCGTTTGCATTTATTTGGAACAAAAAAAGGAGCTGCCTGGCAGCCTGGCTCTCTGCAGTAAGTATTTTTTTGCATTCTTTTATCCCTTCAAACGTCGGAAGTGGATAGATGTTTATTGAACCTAGCCAGCTGCTGTGCCTTCTCCATTCTTTCCTGCACACTGCCGCCCTTGGTCCTCCAGAAGAGAGGACTGGATCGATTTCCTCACGCTGCTGGAGAGCTGCAGAGGCTAGAACTCAGCGTTCAGCCCCTGCGCATCCCCCTCACATTCAGGAGGTGTCGATTCTCCCTAAAACAGAGAGCCAAAAGTCCAGGTCCCTCAGAGCAGAGTGTTCATGGGCTGAATGGAAGGGCCCTGCCTGCGCTCATTGCCCCCAGCAGGGAGGTGAGGCTCTCCGTTGGCTGGCTGGAGGAGCTGGGGGAGGGGGGTGGGCCTTGCCAGCATCTAGCATGGTTCTCTGCCAAGTTCTAGCTCCAGATCTCTAGGCCGCTAGGAACCTAGACTATATATAGCGTTGTGCTAAGCAGTTCTTATCAGACGTGTCTGCCCTCCCCTGCGGGCGAGGAGCGCTTCTATCAGAGAGCCAGAGCCTGGAAAGTGTGAGCCATCTCCATGGGGGTCTTCTATACTGGGGAGGGTGTGTGTGTGTGCGCGCGTGCACACACGCGTGCATATGTGTATCTGTGTCTGTGTCTGGTTCAGGGCTGCCAAGCTTTCTTTCCTTCCCCCTATTTCACATGCTAGTAGATTCAGAATCTTGTGGAGGAGGGCGCTGATGTAGGCTGAGGGCCAGGAGGGGCTGGTGCTTCTCGAAGGATCCTGGATCCTGGGTTTGGAGGAGAGGCTGGGTACATGATGTGGCTGAAAGCACAGTGTGGCCTCCGGTGTGTCTTCCTGGTTTCCGGTTTGCCCTGCTTTGCCCGAGGATGTCTTTTGACCTCTCTCTTCCTTCTTTTGAACCTGCTGCCTTCCCTGCCTTCCTCCAGCCCTCCCTCGTCCTTTCTTGGATTTTCTTTGGGATATGTGAGGCAGACCCAGCTATGGGCATCCGGGAGCTTGTCTGTTCCCCGCCCTCACCCTCGTTTGGGGCTTCCGGAAGTCTGGCTTGACCGGCACAAGGGGCCAGCTGTCCTCAGAGGAGCTGGTGGTGGACGAGCATGTCATGCTGGGAGGTATAGGGCAGAGTGGGCTGGGTCTTTGCCTCCTCCCTTTCAGAGGTGCTGTTGAGCCCCCAGTTTGTGTGGTTCTGTGACCACAAGTGCTGGTGGATGTGACGCCATCCCAGTCTTGTCGGTGAACCATCACCAGCCTGCTTATTGGAAACCAGGCGCAGCAAGGAAGATAGGATTCAACGCCCTCCTTCCCTGCCTCCCAGGTAAGTCAGGTGTGGGCCACCCGTTCCAAGCCCTCCCCTACCCCCTGCTCTTCCCACGAGGGCGTTTTCCTTATTCAGTGGAGAAGCCTCAAACTTCTCCATTCAGAATCTCCCAGACAATTGCTCCCTTCTTTCCGTTCTCCTCTTCCTGGTTTTTCTGTGAATGGGGTTAGTAACCAGCGAAGGCTCGGGGACAGGGCGGCCAGCCTAAGCGATCAGGCACTGGCCATGTGGGAGATGGCAGGGTGTGGTCGTTGGCAAAACAGTTGGGCCTCCCGCAGTAACTGACCAGCCGCTCTCCCTGACCCCCTACGAATAGCACGAGATTCTGAATGCTGATCCCTCAGAGGGGCTGCGAGCCTGCCTGGGAACTGGGCCTTCTCTTCCTGTGTCGTCTGGACACCTTTAGCCTCGCTTAGTGGTCTGGAGCTTATAGACTGTGGGCTGGGCAGTGGACTTTGGGGCTCTTTCCGCCTACTTTGGGTTTTTCTTTTTTTTGTTTGTTTTTGTTTTCTTGAGTGAATAACTTCTTTCCTCTAGGCCCTCATTACCTTTACTTAAAAAAAAAATCCTGGCTCAGTAAACCATTGCAAAGATCTCCAGGCAGTTTGACGTAGAAATGTTTTTTTCTCTGCGTCACCTGTTGCTGGTCACAGTAATAGCGATCGTGATTAAAAACGGTGAGGGCCTGCAGAACTGGGGAGGTCCGTCACATTACAGAGATGGTTCAGAAGGCAGACCGGAGGCACTTGCCACATTACCAGGAAATCTTTCTCCTATCAAGTAGATTCCTGCCACATTCTGGGCCAATAGGCCTGGTTGGAATGAGCTGACAGCAGATTGTCTGGGGTCTAAAGATAAAAGGGATGGTGCTGGGTAATTCTATGACGCTCTCGGCTAATGTCAGGGGGCACCTGTGGGATGCCAGCTCTCTGCCGTTGCCTCGTGGACGTGGCTGTTGTTTCCTCCCCACTCCCCCCGCCCACCCCTACCCAGGGAAGTCTGATGTACCCTGCCTCCCAGTGTTTCATCTTCTCCTCTTCCCATCTGAGATGAGCCTCTGAGTTGGCTGTGAGCAGCCTGAGATCCTCGCTGAGTGAGGAATCCAGGGCCGTTTGGAAGAGTCCGATGTCTCTTCCTTCAAGGAATTTGACAAGTCTCAGCCCCTCCAGCGGTAACGAAGGGAGGGATGGCTAGGGGTGTTGGACCTGGAACATGAATAAAGCAGACAGATCAGCCTTGGTGCAGCTGGGGAGATGAAGAGGAGCTGGCCAAGTCCCTCAAGATGTGTCAGCTAGAGTCTGGCCAGCACTGGCTGTCAGGCTGGAGCCAGATGGAGCTGCTGGCCATGCTCGGGAGCCTTCGCTGTCCTGTGTGCAGGGCGTCCCCGGGCCTGGCTCCGGGTGACCGCTGCCTCCATTCACAGCCCTGCCCTCGGCTAGGTTGATGTCACCAGGGTGGGGAAGTTGGTTTTGCTCCTTGAGATGTAGTAGCCTCTGTGGCCTCTGGTGTTCCCAGAATTGGGGTTGGTGCTCGCCGGCTGATTTTCCTACTTTTGTCCCTCACCTAGTTCTTACCTTCCTGTTCACCAGCCTGGCTTCTCCAGACCTGGAACGTTATGTGGCAGAAGCCAGGCTAGCAGAATAGCTGGCATCCGATGAGAGGGGGGCCAGGCGTAGCTGGCACTTCTTTTCGACCTTTGAACCCCTGCAGTCTGGGAGCCAGGAGGCAGCGTGGGGCCTTTCCAGCTGGGGTCCGGCAGCGGTTAACAGAGCTGGTGGCACTGGAGCCGTGGTGGTGTGGCTTGGCCAGGAGGCGTGGGGGAGGGGCCCTGCCAGGGGACCCGATTGGTCAGCACCTTCCTATTCCATTGAATCCTGGTCTGGTCAGGGCTGTGAATTGTTTAATGCATATCTTAGCTCTATCCCCTGGCACGAGTGCCCCGGAGGCTGCAGCTGCAGCTTTAGAGAGGATCTGTACCTCATGCTGGTCACTTTTTTGGGCATGTTGCCTCCCTCTGAAATATGCGCGAGAGAGTGCCTTTTCCACTAGCCGGCTGTCTGTGGGAGGCCCTCATCTTGCGTTGCTTTTCTGGGACTTGGAGTGTCTGTGAGGAAAGCAGAGACTGGGTTTGGTTCCTTGGTAGCTCCTTCCGCAGGAGCTGCTCGTGGGCTGATAAGGCCAGAGAACGCCTCCAGGCCCCGGGCCTTTGCGGAGCCTGATGCAATAGTGTGGAGCCTGGGCAGGGGAGTAGCAGGGGGACAAGGATGGAGAGAGCCATGCGGGGAGATGGTTGTACAGTGTCTGACCACAGGATCAAGGCCAGGAGGGGGTTGGAGGAGGTGTCCAGCATTCAGCCAGGGCTGCCTGCTGTGGCCTGAGTGAACACGTGTGTGCATGGAGCCCAGAGACAGGCATCAGAGCTCTTGGTCTCAGCATGCAGGCCAAGGAAAGGGAAACTGACCTTTGTCAGGGCCCCCTCTTGCTTATTTAATTTCATGCTCAGAACAACCATATGCAGTAGGTGTTACTTCCCTTTTATGGTTAAAGAACTGTGATTGTTCAGTGACTTAACCAAGGTCACACACTTGGTAGGTGGCACTACTGAGATTTAAACTCAGGCACTTCTGAGTCCAAAGCCTGTACTTTTTCTTCATCCTCTTAGGCTGAAGCCAGACATTTTTGGGAGCTAAGACCTTCAGAGGATAGGCAAATGATGTGACCCAGAGTGAAAGGCCAGATACCCAGGGGACTCTGCTGTCACAGGGAGGGCTGCATTACATCCCTTTTGAGGGAGGCAGGGCAGGGGCAGATACTCTTTAGTATCCGTGGATAGGCAGGCAAATACATTCCTTCTACAAATATGTCTTCAGCCTCTGCTGTATATATGCCAGGCACTGTGCTAGGTGCTAGGGATGCAGAATTCAACAAAACCAAGTTTATGCTCTTATGGAGTGTATATTCTAACGTGGGGAGAGATCATTAATAATAATAAATAGAATTTAAAAATAAAGTAGACATATATGGAAAAGAAGGACACTCCTACATAAGAAGAGGCATCCAGATGTTGGTCAAGGAGGGAATCTGAGAGACAGAAGGACCTCGGCCACCTGGGGAAGCCATATTGATTGAGCCTCCAAAGAGAACTGATACACAGACTAACCCCTCTCTTTTCCTAACAGCTGGGAAAATCCATCCAAGGTCCACAGAGCTCACAGGAACTTGGAGTGAGTCAGGAATCAAGGTGGCCGTAGCCTGTAGTTTGGTCACCAGCAGACTAGGATTTTCTCCATTAGCCGTGGCTGCTCCTGACCTTCCGTCTCCCACCGTCACCAGGCGCCAGCTGGCATCTCCACCTCAGCCTGGTCACCGTGGCCACCTCTGGTCCACGCAGCACAGGGGGCCACTTGGGTTCAGTCTTTGCCGAGTCACTGGTAAAACATATGTCTGCAGGAGGCAGACTTCAGCTGAGCCTCTCCTGCCAGAACACGTGGTTGCGAGATTTCGCAGTAGGGAAGGGACAGGCAGAGGCTGAGGGAGGGGAGTCCCCTTGTATCAGATGCTTGGACGAGCTCTGTGTCTTGAGAGGTCGGTGGCTGGGGACAGGGTAGGGGACATTTCCTGTGTGCAACCTCTGGGCTCAGGACTTGTTTACATAGTAGGAGTGCAGTGGCTGCTGGGCCCAGGGTGAGTCGGGCCACGAGATTCTCCCTCTTCGGTGCCATGGTCCTTGCCGCCTGGCCCACCCTGACCATGGACACTGCCACCTGCTGCCAGGGGGCCGTGTGGGTCTTGGTGGCGTGTGGTTGTGGGGGCCCAGGGAGCCTGTAGATGAGTCACGAGGCCTGGGTTCTGGCTCCCTTGGTAAAAACTCACTCACCCCCTTCACCTCTTTGGGCCTCGGTTTCATTATCTGTAAAATGAGAGGGTTGAATCAGAATCTTTTTGGAGGTTCCTGCCAACTCCCATATGGGGAGTCCCTGGATGTTCATGGAGGTATTTCTTAGCCCGAAACTCAGGATCTGCATCACGAGAGAGGGGTGGGACCTTGAAGACCCGTCTGAGAGCAGCTGTAATCGTGTTTTCTGAAGGGACACTGTCGGCATGAATTAGGGCGGGTGGGTGGAGACAGTTTTTGAAAGACCTTCAAAAGCAAGTGCGAAGGGTGAAGATTGCACGAAGGTGGCTGATGAGGACCCTCCAGGTGACCAAGGACGTGGACTCTGGCTCCCACCAAGAGGCTTGTCGAGATGGGCCGTGTGGGAGCTGCTGGGGGCTTGCTGTGCTGCAGGGGGTGACTTGACATGCCGTGCCCCAGGAAAGATGTGCCATCCTTGCTGGCCCTAAGTCTTGGAGAGAAAATAGGACTGCAGGGCCCTTGTGTCCTGTGCATTCCCTGAGACTTATCCTCAGGGTCTGTGCCCCTTCGCTGTCAGGAAGTTTCCCTTTATATTTAGCCTTCTTTTCTCATGTGGTTGTTTAAGCCCTTCTATTTAAAAAAAAAAAAACGATAAAAAGACGAGAAAAGAAAACAAAAACAGAAATATCTCAGAGCTACCAGTTCCATTTTGGCTTTTTAGTCTTGAGTCATTCTTTAAAAGACAGCAAAAATGAAACACATACAGCAAAACCCAGGGTCCCAGGCCCTTCCGGGCTTTTGTGCAAAGCCAGGCTGTGGCCAGGAGTGGCCAGGTCCTGGCCTCACTTCTCTTCTCCATGGCAGCCTCAGTCCCTGACGTCCACCATGTTTCCTGGGCTGCGTGGGTAGGAGCCCTGAGGCGGAGGCACACATTGTGCAACCCGCTAGACAGAATGCAGAGCATTAAAAATAACTGCATTTCTCCAAGATGCTGTCTGCTTGCCACTCTGCAGGACACTTACCTGGGATTCGTAACTCTGAGCCCAGCCTCCCCAGCTCCCAGGAGGGTGGTGTGAAGAGGGATTTGGGCTAGGATGCAGGCAGGAGAGGAATTGACTAGTAACCATCGTCTCACATGTGCCGTGTGATGTTTCACAGTTCTTTTCACGTTTGCGAGCTCTTTTGGCCTCACACAGCCCTGTGAGGGCAAGTGGGTGGTATTAGCCCTGTAGTTGATGACACTGAACCAGAGAGAATCCTGCCAGGGTCTAACTGCTTGTATCTGCTTAATTTGGGACACCCACCCAGGCCCCTGACTCTGGTTGTCATTTCCTCGGGTTCTGGTTGTGGGACCCATGGAGCGGGGCAGGGATCGGGGTGGGTCTTGGGCAGTTGGCTTGATCTCTCTAGGTTTGGGGTCGCTTCTTTATATATTGAAGGGGCAGGAAACCTCAGAATATCTGGGTTCTCCCGTTCTCCGTTCTTTCAGCTTCTTGGAGCTCTTGTGAAGACTGGCTTGCACTCCTTGGCTGGGAAGCCAGCCATGCGTCATGTGTTTCTGGTGAGGCTTCTTACATTTGGAAGCTTCTGGAATATGCAGTGCTTCAGACAGTTCTGACATGCCTGTAATGGCATCTCCTGTGTGTGCCTGTGGTCATGCTTCAGCTAAGTAGCTCTCTTAGAAATGAGGCCTCACTGTGGGGTCTTTGAGATTGTCCCGTCGGATTTATAAGGTACACACGGAGCTTTGCCCAGGATGCACACTGTGTGTACGTTACCTGTTTGTTAGCTACTTTTAGTGTACAGCACCTGCTGGAAGAATTGGCTGAGGTACAATGGTAAAGTAAGATACTGGAAACGCTGGCTTCAGCTCGGATTGTTTGAATCACTATTGACTTGAAGAAGTAGCCCTTTCCCACGGAGAAGGTGGTCAGAGGATTCTTGGTGTCGGTGTTTTCTGGACATTGAGCACAGCCCTCACCCTTTAGAAGGGTGCTGAGGCAGAGTGAGAGCTGCGCATCTTCTTGGCCATGAGACCCCTCTGTGTGATCTTCACTCAAATAGCCCACAGCCTCTTTGAAGGGGAAAGAAGTGTTAATTTACAACACATTTAGCCACGGTGGCTTAGGCTTTATCCCGGGGTGTTCCCTGAAGAAGGATTGGGATTGGACGTTTGTCCATTTGTATCCCCTGAATGCAGCCTCGGCTTGTAGAGAAACCCCGTGACGGGGAAGCTACCGGGGGATTGTTTCGGTGGATGCAGGCTTCAGTAACTTTACCTATGAAGATTTGTCATGTCAGACCCTGTTTGCCTGGAGGTTGGGAAAGAGGATGGCTGAACCTGTAGCAGGGAGGGTGGCTTAGGCTAGACTTTGGGAAGGACTGTGGCATCCCCTTTGCTGAGGGTTCCCAAGGAAAGATGAGGCTTCTTTATCTGAGAGGGGGAGACTGGAGGTCCTGGACAGGGGCCTTTGGGCCTGAGTCTGTGAACTCTGAGGCCACCCCAGAACAGCATGAGTGTGGGTGTCAGGATCCGGCGCAGGCTTTATCTTTCCTTTCTGCCTCTGAGGCACGCCTGAGCCTGGGGCGGGGTCGGGGGGTTGGGGGTGACGGACACATGAGCATTGTTTCTCCTGGCAGAGAGAACTCCTGCCACTGACTGTATAGGACTGATAATATTGGAAAATAAAAAAGGGAGAAAGGCACGTTGCCCCTTATCCCTGGCAGGAAAGAGCCCTGAGCTGCTCTAATCCTGATTTGTATCACTCCCCCCGCCCCCCCCCCCACCCAGTTCCTCCTAGCCCTAGGGATCTTTGATAGGCATCAGAGACGTGAAGGAGCACGGGCACGCGCGTGCGTGCGTGTGTGTGTGTGTGTGTGTGTGTGTGTGTGTGTGTGTGAAAGAGAGAGAGGGGTGCATGAGGCAGGGCCATGCATAGTTGTTGGGGAAAGGCAGGCGATGGAAGAGGAATATCTCAGGGCAGGTCCACAGCTCTGGGACCACCAGCATTGCCTGCTGTTCTAAAGGCACGGGTGTGTGTTGAAGTGAGCATACTACTTAGAGGTGACCAAAGTCCAGAGTCAACCAGTTAATGTCTAAATGAGGGTTGTATTGAATACGGAGAATCATGTATCCTTTTGTATTGTTAGTGCCTGCAGATTTAGCATGGAAAGGCCTGCCAGGTTAGGAACCTTTCACTGGTTCCCCCTCTTTATAAGATCATGCTTATTTTATATCAGCTTTTTATCTCCCTTCTTTTCTGTTTCTCACCCTCACTCACTCCTTAGGTATACGGGAATATTTGTCCACGCGTTAGTGTTACCGCTTCCTTGGGGTCCAGTTCTTCCGGTGTCCCTGACATCATAGAATGTATTACTTTTATTTCACATGTGAACGCGGCACAGGCTCACTGCAGAGATGAACCGTTTCTGAAATGGGGCAGCTCCCCATCTGGTCCTGGAGAAGGTCATCCAAAGCCCCGAGGAGATGGGAATCCAGGGTCTCCTTGCCAGGACCAGCTCGGACCCATGTCGTGCTTCCTATCTGGGGTGGGAGTTGCTCACGCATGAATCCCCCACCCCCCAGCCCTATTAGCTGTTTCTTCTTTTCAGCTTGAACCCTGAGTAGTGGCCTGGAAAGTCTGAGACCACATGTCACCTTGCTAGGTGAGGAGGGGGCAGAGAGAGAAGAGAGCGACAGGGACAGAGAGGAAGGGAACGTGGGCTCCTGGCCACTGGCCTCTCTCCAAGACAGGTGAAGTCTGTGTTCAGAAAGGAACTCATTTAATCTTTTGGCCCTAATAGCAGTTATTTGTGTTTTCTC